>NW_011494948.1:14994131-15004102 GCF_000754665.1 Bison bison bison
ATTTCGGTGTTGACCATCTGGTGATGTCCATGTGTAGAGTCTTCTCTTGTGTTGCTGGAAGAGGGTGTTTGCTATGACCAGTGTGTTCTCTTGGCAAAACTCTATTAGCGTTTGCCCTGCTTCATTCCATATTCCAAGGTCAAATTTGCCTGTTACTCCAGGTGTTTCTTGACTTCCTATTTTTGCATTCCATTCCCCTATAATGAAAAGGACATCTTTTTTTGGTGTTAGTTCTAAAAGGTCATGTAGGTTTTCATAGAACCATTCAGCTTCAGCTTCTTCAGTGTTACTGGTTGGGGCATAGACTTGGATTACTGTGATACTGAATGGTTTGCCTTGGAAACGAACAGAGATTATTCTGTCATTTTTGAGCTTGCACCCAAGTACTGCATTTCGGACTCTTTTGTTGACCATGATGGCTACTCCATTTCTTCTGAGGGATTCCTGCCTGCAGTAGTAGATATAATGGTCATCTGAGTTAAATTCACCCATTCCAGTCCATTTTAGTTTGCTGATTCCTAGAATGTCAACATTCACTCTTGCCATCTCCTGTTTGACCACTTCCAATCTGCCTTGGTTCATGGACCTAACATTCCAGGTTCCTATGCAATATTGCTCTTTACAGCATCAGACCTTGCTTCTATCACCAGTCACATCCACAACTGGGTATTGTTTTGCTTTGGCTCCATCCCTTCATTCTTTCTGGAGTTATTTTCTCCACTGATCTCCAGTACCATATTGGGCACCTACTGACCTGGGGAGTTCCTCTTTCAGTATCTGTTAAAGGTATTAGATTATTGTAATAACTGACAATTATGAATTAAGACTAATATTTAGGCAAAAAAAGTAAATTCGTAGTGTTGGAGTAACAAGTGTCTGTATTTCATACCACATTCAGGTTTGACTTCCAGGTGATTTAAAATACAATACTAGCAATTCATTGACATGATTTAAAGTTCACTGTAGTTTTTTTTGGTGTAGTGGGGAAGTTAAGTTGATTAATAATCTCACTCTGAAGGAGGTTATTTGTAAAAATAACCTTTTTCAGTAAATCAGCATTCATTCAATAACTGTGAAGAAAGTTTATTCTTTAATTCATCCTATTCATAGTCTAAGGGAGACTACACATATAAGTAAATTATTCTGCGTGTGTGTTTGTTTCCATGTTAAAAAAATCTTTTATAAACATGGGTTGTATTCCATGGGTAAGGACTTTGAGAATTTGCTGATTTGCTTCTTGGTAATTACTGCTGAAGGTCATCCCGTGCTTCACCTTGTTTACTTTTGCATCGCTTGATACAATTCTCAGCTGGGCTTGAAAGAGTAGTGCATGTGTTGATTTTGTTATCCATAGATCAGGAACTCTGGTCTCTTGGCTCAGTTTGTGAGGGCAGAGGATCTGACAGGGTATAAGAACAAAAGTTGAGTTGAATTTTAAAGAAATTCATATTGACCTGAAAAAAAAAAAAAGTTGATTTTACTTTATGATATGAATTTTCTCTAAGAGCATCCTCAAGTAAAAACTAAAAAGTTCTGTGCATTAATAGCTTATTTTTGCTGAGTTAATTTTTATGTTCTTTTTATTTCTTAAAGGATCAGGTTTATCATCTTAATTGTATGTATGACCCAATTGTAAAGGGGCAAGAAAGCTCTTTGCATATTTCTCTTAAACAAAACAGCATTTTGTTTGACTGCAGTATTAATTTTGAAAACTGTGAATTGTTGTTTGGATGACCAGCTCTGAAGCTCCTTTCTTCTGCTGAGAGTCAGAAGATCCCAAAGTCCTCGTTGCTGCTAGTGATGCCACTTCTGCAGATACTGTCTTCTACTGCCTTGGAAGACTGTATATCCGTGGATGAAGAAGGTCCCTCTAGGCAGCAGTTGGCTGTAAACCTTTTAGAAATGGTGCAGCAGGAGCGCTACAGAGACGAGCACCGAAAGGTAACCACTTTATCCCTGTTTCTCTTAACATAAAGTTTAATCAGTTATATGGGATTTAAGTCACTGCCGGAAATCTCACCTCCTGATGATATATGTGTTTGGGTTTAAATCCTGTTGTTGAATTTTACCACTCTGTCAGGCACTGGTGTGGATGTTAGTGTATTCTTCTGGACTGTGGTGGGGAGGGTAGTCCTGCTTGAAATAAGTGTTGGAAATCTGTCTAATCTTTTTTGCTTGTTGAGTTTCCAGTGTCCATTAGTGGTTAAAGGTCCTAAGGAATCCTGCAGGAAAGCAACTAGTTCTAGTTAACTAACCTAGTGCTTCTGCAACACATGTGAGCATGGAGCCTTTCTTCCCCTTCTTTATACTGTTAAATAGTGCAGTGTAATTAGACCTGCAACAATCCATGGTGGGGAACTGCAATTGCCTGGAAGTTCTGGGATCTGTAAGAACTAAGACTTGACTTTTGAATATGGCACCTTACGCTGTATTCCCCAGCACATGGTTCTTGATGTCCCTGTGTGTGTTCCTACTCCCTTCAGCCCAACTGTCACACTTCATTCTGATCCATGCCTACTGGGCTTACCCCATTTGGCTTTGTCAGTCTCACTGGTCCTGTTAGAATAATGGAGAAATATGAGTAATATCTTGTTAGTGGCTGAATTCTAGGCCTACATTCATCATATTTTTTTCTGTTTAGGTGCTTGGGTTTTAACTTTAGTAAAATGTGATGTGTGTGTCCTAAGTCACTTCAGTCGTGTCCAGCTCTGTGCAACCTTATGAACTGTAGCTTGCCAGGCTCCACAGTCCATGGGATTCTCCAGGCAATAATATTGGAGTGGGTTGGCATGCCCTCCTCCAGGGGATCTTCCTGACCCAGGAATCAAACCCTCATCTTTTACATCTATCTGCGTTGGCACGCAGGTTCTTTCCACTAGCGCCACCAGCAAAGCCCAGTAAAATGTGATAGTACTTCCCAACTATAAAGGGTTAAAGACGGTAAAACTGGTGAAGCATCTTAAGTTTCCGGAGACCAAAGACATTACATAAATGCAAGCAAGTGCCTTAGTTGTTTTGTTTGCAAAAGTAGAGATACCACTAATAACGTATTGTTAAATGTTCTAGCAGCAGAAATCCAGGCATTGTTGGGGATTCTTGGTTATGTTCCCTGTTTGATCATGCAGCAGAAACTAGCCTGCAGGCATATTGAATGTATGCTGTAGCCTCCTTGATCCTAATTGTTTGACTAAAGCATAAAACTTGAAATAGGTAATTGATTTGCATTAAAATAAGAGAGTTCTTAACATCTGCTCTGATAGAATGACAAACTGTGACCCCAAATTTCTAATAGCCTTTTACCTCCCCTTGTAGTTTGCCCATATAGAACACAAATTGGATTCTGAATGGGGGTGGGGACAGGGTACTATGTCTGAGAGTTCTGTTCCTTTAAATCATGAGTGATATTTACTGAGGATCACCCTAAATCTAATGTGTAAGTACTCAGCTTATTATTTGCTCAGGTGTGTGTGAATCTTATTCATCAGCACTGCACGGTGGATTTTCTCTTTAGCAGCTGGTGAAGAGGGAGGAGGAAGGAATACTATTAGGGTGTAAATGTCCTCCTGATGGTAGTGTGCTGCTGTATTGAGGCTTTCAGTGGATATATGATCTCCCTTTTGAAAAATTTAAGCCACAGTTTACTGTTGGCTTTTCTCCTACGCCTGTCCAGACCCTATATTCCAAACATACCTATAAATTTAACCTGCCCCAAACTCCCAGTTCTCCTCCTGAATCTTTGCTTTAGTACATAATGCACTTTTGTCTCCTTTGCCTGAACTACTCGTTCTTCAAGACCCAGCCAAGTGTTTTCAGCCTCCCTGAGTCAGAATTTATTACTCTGTCTCCTTTGCATCCAAACACTTTCAGCATTAGTGGATTGTGCTGTGTGTCTTAGTTTAAGGGGTACATATTTGTACCTCCAGCTGTGCCGTGAGCTCACCCAGGGAAGGAAGCTTGGCCTTTTTCATACTTTGCCTTTTTTTTTTAAGCACATTAATATTTAAATTGCAACAGTTGTTGAACTTTTGATGTTTTTTCCACCATAGGTGTTTCTGCATTATCTTTTTCAGCTGATCATGGATTGGAAAATTAAAAACACTTTAGCAGCGGTGAAACTGAGTATTTTCCACATATTCAAGGAAATAGATAACACCCTAGCTTATTTATTTGTCTTTGCATCCTCCACACCTGACCTATTGTTTACTACGTAGTAGACAGTCAAGAAATTTCTGTTCAGTGAGGAATGTATGCTTCTGATACAAATACAGATCATTTTACCCTCTTGATTTATTACAGAAACATTGTTTAGAATCACAGATTTTTGTTGTTTATATTTTTATTATTTAATTTTAAATTGGTGATTCTGACTTGAGTATTTGGCTTAGAACTAAAGCATTTCTTCAGAAGTATAATTCTTTTCATAAATAAATCCAAGGGTAAATATTACCGTACCATGCAGTTCTCTGTTTCCTGTCTATTTCTTTTTTTTTTTTTCCTTAATTTTTTGGTTATGCTGTGTGCCATGTGGAATCGTAGGTCCCTCCCCAGGGATTGGCCCACACCCTGAGCTGTGAAAGTAGAATCCTAACCACTGGACTGCCAGGGAATTCCCTACCTGTTTCTGAAGTGTTGATAACAATGAAATAAAACACATTTTAACTTCTCTCAGTTTCTAAGAATTAAAAAGTAAAATATCAAAGCAGCCATTCATCTCTTTAAAAGATTAGCATAATCTAATAAACTTCTTGGAGAAGGCAATGGCACCCCACTCCAGTACTCTTGCTTGGAAAATCCCATGGATAGAGGAGCCTGGTGGGCTGCAGTCCATGGGGTCGCTAAGAGTCAGACACGACTGAGCGACTTCACTTTCACCTTTCCCTTTCATGCATTGGAGAAGGAAACGGCAACCCACTCCAGTGTTCTTGCCTGGAGAATCCCAGAGACGGGGGAGCCTGGTGGGCTGCCATCTATGGGGTCGCACAGAGTCGGACACAACTGAAGCGACTTAGCAGTAGCAGCAGTAATAAACTTCTATTTGTTTATTTATCGGGTAAGAAAAACAGGATCCTTTGTATTAGACTATGACAGGTGATGTTTAAAACCTATTTGTGTTCTCTTAGGTGAAAAACATCAAATACTAGTCGCAACTCTAAAGTCCTTAAAATTTTGCTGCCCCTACCCCCAGAAAATGGGGGCAGGTGGTAGTGAGAAGAAAGCACCAGGGTATGAGTCAGGGTCTAGTTAGGAGAGAGAAGCCACACTGATAATTTAAATAAAGAGAAACTTAGTACAGAAATTATTAACTAGTAAAAGGTGTTTAATTACTGAAAGCAGTAATGAGGCTCTAAGGAATATTGCCATAATAAATGTTGAGAACAGCTTCTACTTCTGAGAGTGAGGCAGGGGACACCCAAAGAATGAACCAAATGGATCTCCGCACTCAAGGCTGAGATCACAGCCTGGTGGGAAGATTGTAGCTATGACCTGCTAGCTGGTGAAGTGTGTGGGGTGTCACAGGCCAGAGCTGGCCCATAGGAAGCTATCTGCTGGAGTCTCTTGCATGCCCCTGGCAGCCAGGGATGGGTGAAATAAAGCAAGAAAGAGACTTAATAGTCAAATTCCTGCAGTTATACAGTAGGGCAAGATTCATCTTTGGAGAACTATTTTAGTCAACAGAAAGATTTAGAGAAAGTATGACTGAGGTAGGATCTGTCATACATTTATTAATTGGTATTTTTGGATAAAGTACTTTGTTCGTACTTAAAGCACTGTGAGCTTTATTACCTTTTAATAAAGCAGTACTAAGTAGGTTTCACTCATTTTCACTTTGAAGTAGTATATAGTAAGCAGAAAGTATTTTGAGTATTGTCTCTTAAAAAATCAAAATTTATAATATATTGTTGTTGTCCTATTTATAGCTGAAGTTAAGATTTATTGAGCACATGCTCTATTTAAGAAGTTATGTGGATCAACTCTTTTCTCACAATAACTTTGAAATAGTTTTGTTTTGCTGTTTCCACATGTGTGGCCTTGGTTGAAGGCCTAATGGTTGAAGCTCTCCGGGCCCTGGCCAAATAGGCAACAAAGCCCTGCTTCATGTGGTTGTTTATTAAGCAAGTCTTATGTTCAGGCTCCATTCTGAATACTTTGCCATGTATTAAGTCATTTGATTTTATCCCAAACTCTTTGAAGTAGGTATTATTATTATTGGTCTAATTTTATCCAAGAGTTAACTGAAATATAGAGAAGATAACTTGCCAAGGGTCATGCAGTGAGAGTCTGATTATTTTTTAAAATAGATTTATTGAGATAAAATTCACATACATACATTTTACTCATTTAAAGTTCACAACTCAGTGGCTTTTCGTATGTTTACAGAGTTGTGTATACAATACTACAGTCAATTTTAGAATACTTTTATTACTCCAAAAAAGAAAGTGAACTGAAGTTGCTCAGTCGTGTCTGACTCTTTGCGACCCCATGGACTGTAGCCCACCAGGCTCCTCTGTCCATGGGATTCTCCAGGCAAGAATATTGGAGTGGGTTGCCATTTCCTTCTCCAGGGGATCTTCCCGACCCAGGGATCGAACCCAGGTCTCCCGAATTCCAGGCAGACACTTTATAATATTCCATTGTATGAAGCTACCTCATTTTATTTTTTCATTCATCTATTGAACATTTGGGTTTTAATTTTTTTAAGAAAATTTTGTTTATTGTGAATAATGCTGTTGTGAATACTCCTGTACAAGTTTTTGTGTGGACATAGATTTTCATTTTTGGGGGGTAGATAACCTAGGGAGTGAAATTGCTAGATCATATGGTAACCATGTGTTTGATCATTTGAGGAGCTGTGAGACTTTTCCAAAGGGACTGTATCATTTTACATTCCCATTAGCAGTGTGTGAAGGTGCCAGTTTCTCTATGTACTTGCCAACACTTGTTACTACCTGTCATTTTATTACAACCATACTAGTGGTTGTGACGGGCTTCCTTGGTGGCTCAGATGGTAAAGAATCTGCCTGCAATGCAGGAGACCCAGGTTTGATCCCTGGGTCACGAAGATCCCCTGGAGAAGGGAATGGCAACCCACTCTAGTATTCTTGCATGGCGAATTCCACGGACAGAGCAACTTGATGGGGTGATAAGCCTGATGGGGAGTCCACGGGGTCGCAAAGAGTCAGACATGACTGAGAGACTAACACAGGAGTGGTTATGAAGTGCTATTTCATTGTGGTTTTGATTTACATTTCCTTGATGATAATCTTATAGTACTCATTTTGTAAGTGAAGAAATAGAAATTATGGAGGTTAATTAACTTCCCCCTCATTACACAGGGAGTGGATGTAGGACTTAGATTCAGGTTTTGTCTGTTTGACAAATAGAGTTTACATTTGCCTACACTCTATTGCTGCCACTTTGATTTTATTAACAGTAATTTATCATCTTTGTGCTGAACTTGGGAGTTAATAACAGTATTTCAGATTTACAGGAAAACAGTAAATCAATAGTAAATTGAAGTAAACTGGTTTCTTAAAAGCTTTTGATTGGAAGTTAATAGGAATTAGATCTTGTGCTTCTATCATTGTCTTCTTAATAACATGGATACAGAGAATGGTTGTCTTTCGGTGATAATTAACCACTACCAAGGCTTTTAACTCTTGATTAGATTCTTTATAGATGTATAGAACAGAAAGTGAAAGTGAAAGTGAAGTCGCTCAGTCCTGTCCGACTCTTTGCGATCCCATGGAATGTAGTCTACCAGGTTTCTCTGTCGATGGGATTTTCCAGGCAAGAGTACTGGAGTGGGTTGCCATTTCCTTCTCCAGGGGATCTTCCTGACCCAGGGATCCAACCCAGGTCACCTGCATTGCAGGCAGACGCTTTACCCTCTGAGCCACCAGGGAAGCCCTGTATAGAAGAGAAGGACACTCTTATTAAGGCTTTATCTATTCCAGTCTTCTGTTTCTGGTCTGGTGAGTAATTAAATCCCTTTTTGCACAGACCTGTGCTACTTTTAAGTGTCTCTAGGTTTGTTCCACACTCCCTCTCCTGGTCAAATCCTGGCCTCACTTGTTAAGCCTGTTTTAGTCCACATTATAGAAAATTGTTATTCTTTTAAGTTAATGAAAATCTATATTGTTCACCTGCATTCACAATTTCTTTTTCAGTCCTCTTTAGACAAAGAAGTATGAACAGATATTGTTAGTATTCCAGTGTACCTGAACATTTTTATTAAAATTTTTAAAAAGTAAAGATTTGCAACTGTTTTACATATGTAGATGTGCAACCATTTCATATTCACTTAAATGTTACTTTTCTATTGTTTCTTCTCTTTTTATTGAGATATAATTCATTTAACATAAGCCTGTCTTTTATCTTTAAACACCTACCTTCTCCTCTAAAACCCAGGGCCTACAGCACTCCACGGGGCCAGGATTTGGTGGCCGGTGCTGAGAGAAAAGCCTTGGTGCACCTTTGCGCTGGGATCATGCCTGTGGCAGCTGTCACTCAGTGGGACAGAGAGACCATTCTGTGATCTCTTAGTCAACGTTGTGCCTTTTTCCTGTGACTCTAACCTTAGGCAAACAGACGAAAAACAGAGCCTAAACCTGGACTAATACTTTAAGCACAGTAGGATTACTTTTCTGTTTTAATATGTTGACTCCGTAATATCACTGCTGCCTAGTCAATTTATGGTTCATGGTGATTTCCAATTATTTTCTTTTATAATCATATCCAGCAATTTAATTTTTCTCTCCTGAAGATGACAAGGATAATATTTTCCTTTATTTTGCAACTCTAGGCACTGTGCTGGGTGCTTTGTAGATACTGTTTCTTTCTCAACCTCAATAATTTTGGCAGGGAGATAGACATTACTTCCATTTTATAGATGAGGAAAATAAAGCTCAGAGAAATTGTGTAACAATTTTTAATAACTGTCTAATAACTGTCATGGCTGTGCCAAAATCTGGTCTTTTAAATCTGAAGTCCAACGCTGTTTGTCATTAGACTAAAGAACTTGACTCTAGTCTTTAATGAATTTCATTTTCTTGGGAAAAAAAATTCTTAGCGAGACAGGACTATAATAAATAAAGTATTTTTAATACAATGAAATGGTTCAAGAATCATAAATGGTATACAATGAGCAGTCTCTTTCTCACCTTTGATTCTGGTTGTCCAATTTCCACACTCTCAAAATGAAGATGAAGATTAGTAGTTATTAATTTTTTCTGTTTGTCTAAATACTTTTGTGTGTGTGTGCAAGTCCATGTGAGTCTTTAATAACGGAATAGTTATACTCTAGAGATTTTTGATTTGTCTTCAGTTCAGTTGCTCAGTCGTGTCCGACTCTTTGCGACCCCATGAATTGCAACACACCAGGCCTCCCTGTCTATCAACAACTCCCGGAGTTCACTCAAACTCACGTCCATTGAATCAGTGATGCCATCCAGCCATCTCAACCTCTGTCATCCCCTTCTCCTCCTGCCCCCAATCCCTCCCAGCATCAGAGTCTTTTCCAGTGAGTCAACTCTTCACATGAGGTGGCCAAAGAATTGGAGTTTCAGATTCAGCATCAGTCCTTCCAAAGAACACCCAGGGCTGACCTCCTTTAGAATGGCCTGGTTGGATCTCCTTGCAGTCCAAGGGACTCTCAAGAGTCTTCTCCAACACCACAGTTCAAAAGCATCAATTCTTCAGTGCTCAGCTTTCTTCACAGTCCAACTCTCACATCCATACATGACTACTGGGAAAACCATAGCCTTGACTAGACCTTTGTTGGAAAAGTAATGTCTCTGCTTTTGAATATGCTAAGTTGGTCATAACTTGTTTTCCAAGGAGTAAGCGTCTTTTAATTTCATGGCTGCAGTCACCATCTGCAGTGATTTTGGAGCTCCAAAAAGTAAACTCTGACACTGTTTCCACTGTTTCCCCATCTATTTCCCATGAAGTGATGGGACCAGATGCCATGA
>NW_011494948.1:15004202-15045468 GCF_000754665.1 Bison bison bison
CAATATACAGCCTTGACGTACTCCTTTTCCTATTTGGAACCAGTCTGTTGTTCCATGTCCAGTTCTAACTGTTGCTTCTTGACCTGCATATAGGTTTCTCAAGAGGAAGGTCAGGTGGTCTGGGATTCCCATCTCTTGAAGAATTTTCCACAGTTTATTGTGATCCACACAGTCAAAGCCTTTGGCATAGTCAATAAAGCAGAAGTAGATGTTTTTCTGGAACTCTTGCTTTTTCCATGATCCAGTGGATGTTGGCAATTTGATCTCTGGTTCCTCTGCCTTTTCTAAAACCCGCTTGAACATCTGGAAGCTCACGGTTCACATATTGCTGAAGCCTGGCTTGGAGAATTTTGAGCATTACTTTACTAGAGTGTGAGATGAGTGGAATTGTGTGGTAGTTTGAGCATTCTTTGGCATTGCCTTTCCTTGGGATTGGAATGAAAACTGACCTTTTCCAGTCCTGTGACCACTGCTGAGTTTTCCAAATTTGCTGGCATATTGAGTGCAGCACTTTCACAGCATCGTCTTTCAGGATTTGAAATAGCTCAACTGGAATTCCATCACCTCCACTAGCTTTGTTCATACTGATGTTTTCTAAGGCCCACTTGACTTCACATTCCAGGATGTCTGTCTCTAGGTGAGTGATCACACCATCGTGAGTACCTTGGTCATGAAGATCTTTTTTGTACAGTTCTTCTGTATATTCTTGTGAATGTGAAGATCGACATTGTAGGAATCAGGGAACTAAAATGGACTGGAATGGGTGAATTTAACTCATGACCATTATATCTACTACTGCAGGCAGGAATCCCTTAGAAGAAATGCAGTAGCCATCATGGTCAACAAAAGAGTCTGAAATGCAGTACTTGGATGTAATCTCAAAAACGACAGAATGATCTCTGTTCGTTTCCAAGGCAAACCATTCAATATCACAGTAATCCAAGTCTATCCCACAGCCAGTAACACTGAAGAAGCTGATTTGTCTTATCATACTCCAAATATGTGTGTGTGTTTGTACATATTTATGCAAATACAAATATATAGTCCCTATGCTTCTCTTTAAAATAATCTCAGCATTTCAGGCGCACTGTATGTATCTTGTATTTTTCTGTGTGAGGTCTTTCCATATCAGAAAAGATAAAGCTTCCTCATATGTTTTTATAATGGCATTTATTTTCAGATAAAAGTGATCTTCATTCTTAAGCATATACTTGAAATAACTGAACAGCTATGTCCTCACAAAAACTTTTACAGTAATATTCATAGCAACATTATTTGTCATAGCCAAAAAGTGGGAAAAAACCCAATGTCCATTAATTGATGAATGGATAAACAAAATATATACCCATACAGTGGGATATTATTTGATAATGAAAAGAAACGAAGCATTGATAGATACCAGTCAACCAGAACATGGATGAACCTTGAAAAAGTTTTATTTTATGTGAAATAAAAGAAGCTAGTTACTAAAGACCACATATTCTGTGGTTCCTATTATATGAAATAGCCAAAATAAAAGATTAATGGTTGCCAGGGCTTGGGGATCAGAGGGAATAAAGAAGGACTTTTAATGGACATTGGAGAAGGAAATGGCAACTCACTCCAGTATTCTTGTCTGGAGAATCCGATGGACAGAGGAGCCTGATGGCTACAGTCCATGGGGTCACAGGCAGACATGACTTAGTGACTTACACTTTAATGGGCATGGAGTTTCCTTTTGGGGTGAAGAAAAATGTTCTAAATTTAGCTGGTGATGATGGTTATACAACTTTATGAATTACTAGAATCCTCTGAGTTATTAACTTTAAAAGCCTGGATTTAATGATATGTGAATTATATCTCAATAAAGCTATTATTAAAAAGTTTTGTAAGGCTTAACTTTTACTTCTCATCCTTTCAGTTGTTACCCTTATCCATGTAAGTGAGTCTCTAATAATTGGACAGTGATACTCTAGAGATTTCTAATTTGTCTCGTTACACTCTAAATGAATTATTTTTTGAGCAGGCAATATCTAATTCCTCTTTAGTGTCTGTGGCTTCTTCTGGGGTGTTTGGGCACACCGCTCACAATGGCAGAATTCTATCCAGTCTCTGACCCTTACTGTACCACTTGACTTCCACAAGGAGCCGTTGCTCAGATTGACTTAAGCATAACGTCTTCTTTGGGTATCATTTCAATTTAGAGCTGTCAGGCTGCTGCTTCTTGCAGGAGTTATCCACAAACTATTAATGAATTTCCAGACTCCAGCTGAACCAGCTCTGTTCCTATCAACATACTATTACAAAAATGAATTGTCCTCAGTCCAAATCTGCCATCTGCCCCAAGTTGCCTCTTACTGGGGCTTGGGGATGGGCAAATACAGTGTTGTTGCTGTTGTTTTTTCTATATCCGTTCTCACTGGTAAATACCTCTTACATAGTAATGGCTTTTTCCAAACTCTGTTGCCTCTGGATTTTGTATATTGACCCCGCCCCCCTTTTTTTTCTCTGCCTTGCTTGCTCACTCAGTTGTGTCCAAGTCTTTGCGGCCCCATGGACTGTAGCCCACCAAGCTCTTCTGCCCATGGAATTTTCCAGGCAAGAACACTGGAATGGGTTGTCATTTCCTACTCCAGGAAATCTTCCCAACCCAGGGATTGAACCTGTGTCTGTTGCATTTCCTGCATTGGCAGGCAGGTTCTTTACCACTAGCACTGCCTGGGAAGCCCCAACAGGGAGCGAATGGTAAACATGAGGAAATTTTTTAATAAAACTGTTCTAGGGTTTCCATCTGGCAACTCTTTTCTTTTTGTGTAATCCTGTTAGCTCAGATATATGCAGAGAGGTTTGGGTCAGGGACTGAAAATTTTGTATTCATTTTGTTGAAAGGATCGATTTCTTCTATTTCTTGAAATATAAAGAATGAATGAATGTCAGAAATATATTTCTGACAGATTTATCTCATTTATTCGTACTTTTTTGTGTGTTTATTTTTCAGCTCTCCTACAAGCTTGCGTTCCCCATAACCAGCATGTATGGTTCAATATTTACAGCCTGGAGGATCCTTGAAGTAATGAGAGAAGAGTCTGCGGCAAGTGACTGGTTGGCTTCCGTGGAGTCATTGCTCCCTATAACCACAGTGATCCCTGCTCATGTTTTTCTTCTGCTGGCTTACCTCCTTGTTGAAGATAAGGGACGAAATCTTCACCAGATACTGAAGGTCACTACAGAATTAGCCCAAGCCGATTCCTCTCAGGTAAAGCAAGAAAATAATAGAACAGTAATGAGGGAAAAGCTTGATGTTGGAATCGAAGATTATTCTTTCTTTGTGGATGATTTTTATCAGTTTTAAAGTACAGGCTTCTTTTTTCTTTGCTATCTTTATTTTTCCAATTTTTTCCCCTCCTTCCTCTGAGTTGATGTATATTTAATGAGGCGAATATTTTCTTTAATGAAAGCACTTCAAGTGAGAATCTACACAGGATGCTAATCTGCTGTTTTTGTTATTGGTGGATTTGCTAATTTTTTTTAACATTTTCATTAACTCTTGCACCCTATTCCAAGATGCATGGCCCTTGGTTCTAATATCAATCTTTTAAGGTGGAAAAATTAATTAATTCAGAATAAATGTGCCTATATAATAGGCATTAATCTCTTTTTAACTTCTTGGAATTTAATCGTATTTTTATTCAGTCATTTAATAAGCAAAAAAAATACTGGGTCCTTGCTATATATAGTACTGATCAACATGCTGGGATGTGAAGACAAGTCATTTTTTCTATCTGTACAGTTCTTGGAGTATAATAAAGATGTCAGACATTATTAATAAAGTCCCTCCTCCCCTTTTAATGAACCATATATTTAGCATAGGCATCTGTAGTTTTTTTCCGTTGGGTAGAGTGTCTAAAATGTATTTCCTGTGAAGGGAAGGATTTCATAACCAAGTCGGTATAGTGTTTTTATTATCTTCTTTATCTTAGTGCCTGTGCTTGTATTCCTTTTTAAGCACGGTATGGAAAAAGTCCATCTCTTTAAGGAAAGTTATATGTTCCTTTTGGAACACAATTTGATAGTAAAGGTGGGATAAGTGTGTTTCTTTAAGATGTGAAATTAGTGCATGGGGAATTCTTTTTTGTCCCCAACTTGTCGCACTAATTCCCTTTTGTCAAGTAAACAACTGCTGATATGTAACAGAAGTTTCCCCTCTGACTAGACCTTTTCTGGTCTGATTCTGCAAGTGGATCCATAATGTACTCAAAGCACCTTTCTCTTATGGTGTGTGAGTAATGCGAGTCATTTCAGTCTGCTTCCTACTTTCTCTCTCCCTTCACCTTCTGTAACAATCCTGGTTCTCCTGGGTGCTTTTTTCACTGTTGACACCTTGTTGGATGATCTCTTTAGGATAGTATATGCCTGGAGATCATCTGAGGAAGTCATTCAGTAGGTTACCTGACCTATGTTTGCCACTGGTGTAAAACATATGTCATATCAATATGTGTATTGATACTCAGGAAATACATTTAGTCTTTGAAGTTTTAGTGTGATCCAGTATTCTTATAAATATTTTTCATGTGTGCCATGAAATGGAAATGGTTAGGAAGCACTGGAGTGACCATCCAGGTTCATTTATTTATTCAATAAATGTCCTTTAAGAAGCAGTGCTATTAATATAAATTAAAGTAAATATAATGCTTCTGTTGATAATTTCTCAGAAGTTTTGAAAGAAATGAGAAAAAAAAAGTGTAATTTTGCTTGTTAGGGTGATTGGTGAGGTAAAATGTTTAAATATAGTTACCCAAATTCATGCAGCAGCAAAGGCAATGTAATTAATTAATAAGAATTTACAAGTGGAGTTAAAGTCTTTTGAAAAGTATAAAAGAAGACTAGAAGTGGGAGATCATGTTCTTTTCTTCACTTTTCATTATGAAGTAACCATATCGTATCATTTCTCTGGCCTTTAAATAGAAGGAAAAGCAGCCAAAAGGATAAGAATGAGTATTTTGAAAGAGCATGGGTGTACCTAAGGCTGATTGTTGTTGATATATGACAGAAAACCACAAATACTGTAAAGCAATTACCCTTCAATTAAAAAAACAACCCCCCCTCACACACAAAAAGAATGAAAAAGAAAAAGCAAGTTCTCTAATTGTGAATAACTCCTTAAACTAGATTCAAATAGATGCATTAAGGGTCACGATCTCTTATTGGAGGAGTATTTTCTATTTCTTTCGTCAAGTTGACATGACTACATGACATGTATTCTTATTTCATGTGTGTTTGACCTTTCTTACTTTATAAAAAGATAGTGTTGTATTTTAGCAATCATTGGCTCAAATTCATGGGGGAGTAGATAAATACTAAAGAAAAGTCTTAGCCTACTAGTAAGCAGATGCTAAGTTAATAGGTAGGTAAAAGTAGGAATTTAAAGGCTATCTTCTACCTCTATATGGGCTTTCTTGGTGGCTCAGATGGTAGAGAATCTGCCTGCAATGCAGGAGACCTGGATTTGAGCTCTTGGTCAGGAGCTCCCCTGGAGAAAGGATAACCTCTATGTAGAGTTTACTGGCATACTGGCATGCAGTATGCTTATCTAAGTATTGTGTTTGTGTAACACCATAATTTATTGTAGGAATCCTACTGTAAAATCTTGTGAAAGAAAATCTTTGAAAAGTTTGAAAGATATGCCAGGTTTGAAGTATGTTTGGTATGATGGTTATTATTTATTATAAGAGACTAATAGAAATTATTTTTGATAGTACTTATCAATGGAAATTATCAATATCAACTAATAATTTTAGAGTTAATAATGATGAGAAAATATATCTTTTTAAAAGTGTAATTTTTTAAACTTAGATTTATTAAGGAAAAATTTACATACATTAAATTCACTTTTTAAAATTACAGTTTGGTGAGTTCTGACAGTTATACACAATCACATAATCACCACCATAATCAAATAGAACATTTCTTTTTGAATCAGTCCAAAAAGTTATTTGTTTTATGCATGGGTATTCAATGATTTCAGCAGCATTTGTTGAAAAGACTATCTTTTTTTCCATTGAGTTACCTTTTGTTGAAAATCAAGTGTTCACATCTTTGTTGAAAATCAAGTGTTCATTTAATATCATATCTGGATTGTCTCACTTTTGGTAATGTTAAGAGTGATCAGTGCATTCACATTCTATAAGCCTGATTCTCATAGTTCCTTATTAATTAGTCACCTAATGATTTTATTTTATTTTTAAATTAATTTATTTTAATTGGAAGATAATTACTTTACAATATTGTGATGGTTTTTACCATATATCAACATGAGTCAGCCACAGGTGCACATGTGTCCCCCCATCCTGAACCCCCTTCCCACATCCCTCCCCACCCCATCTCTCTGGATTGTCCCAGAGCACGGGCTTTGAGTTCCCTGCTTCATGCATCGAACTTGCACTGGTCATCTATAAAAAAGTGATTATTATTCTTATCATGCACATTGATGGATCGCCTTCCCCCCTGAGTTTTCATCCTCCATCCCTCCTCACCTGGTTCCCCTGTGGCATGCATTTTCCATTGGGTTTAATACATTTAGGGCTGTGGAAGTCTAATGGAGCTAGATGGTCTGAAGGAAACTTGGCCTTTTGAGTACCATTTTAGTTAACTAGATACAGATGATGGTGTTAAAATAACTAGATAGTTACTCGAGGCCACGGCAATAAATCAACACTTGAAAAAAAGAGTAAGAAATGTTTTCCCCCCATGTCTAGAAATGCTGTCAGCAGTTACTAATAATCCGTATAGTTCTCTTACCCAGACATCATGAGACTTAATGTGCAGAAGATATAAGCTCAGGCCAGGTGGTGCTCAGTAAAAATTAAGTGCCTTTTATATTCTTGGAAGGAATATCTTAGAGTGTTCTGGGGAAAGATCCAAGAATAAGCATTCTGTGTGAATTCCCATGAAGGTCTTGAAAGTTTTAAACACATTGATTTAGTTTAAAGGAAGATTTTCATATCATAGCCTGTGCTTATAATATATGGGAATGCCATCTAATTCCTAAATTAGTGTTTTTTCTGGAAATTGCAGTTGATAGATTCATGTACTTTTTGGTTATGTTTCTGTAACAGTTCCTGCCTTTCTGGTACTGTGAGTAATTTTGTTTCGCCACAATTTGATGTAAATCATTCAGTCTGCCCTAAGAGATGCCTGAATGACAATTGAAACATATGGCTTCATGGCTCATAAACAGTAATGTCCAGTTGGCCTTATTCTTTCTTCTTCAGAAAGCTATTTCCTGCCTCTGTGATTTGTCCAGATCTGGTCATATCTAGTTTGAAATCAGTGGTGTGAATATAAACACAATCTCTAATCAAGAGATGATGTGGACCCTAGGCCTAAATGGGGACATTTTATGAACTTTAATTTTATAGTATTTAAAAAAAATTTATTGGGGTATAGTTGATTTACAATATTATGTTTCAGTGTAGATCAAAATGAATCTTTTATATATATCCACTCTTTGTTAGATTTTTTTTTAGGAAAATACGCCTTAGGGAGTATTCAGTAGAGTTTCCTGTGCTATACAGTAGGTCCTTATTATTAGTTATCTACTTTATATATAGTAATGTGCATATGCCAATTCCAATCTTCCAATTTATCATCCTACTTCTTCTATGGGCTTCCCTGGTGGCTCTGATCGTAAAGAATCCACCTGCAATGCAGGAGACCTGAGTTCGATCCCTGGGTTGGGACGATCCCCTGGAGGAGGGCATGGCAACACACTCGAGTATTCTTGCCTGGAGAATCCCCATGGACAGAGGAGCCTGGCAGGCTACAGTCCATGGGATCGCAAGGAGTCAGACACAACTGAGTGACTAAGCACAGCACCCTTACCCCCAGTAAACATGTTTATTTTCTACATCTGTAACTCTGTTTCTGTTTTGTAGATGAGTTCATTTGTATCCTTTTTTTTTTTTTAATTTCACATATAAGCAGTATCTTGTGATATTTTTCTTTCTCTGTCTGACTTGCTTCATTCAATATGACAGTCTCTAGGTCCATACATCGGAGAAGGCAATGGCAACCCACTCCGATACTCTTGCCTGGTGAATCCCATGGACGGGGGAGCCTGGTGGGCTGCCGTCCATGGGGTCGCACAGAGTCGGACACGACTGAGCGATTAGCAGCACCAGCAGGTCCATACATGTTACTGCAAATGAAGTATTTCATTCTTTTTTTTTTTTTTTGCAGCTGACTATATTCCATTGTATATATGAACCACATCTTCTTTATCTGTTCTTCTGTTGATGGACATTAAAGTCACTCCTATGTCCTCTATATTGTAAATGGTACTGCAGTGAATATTAGGGTGCATGCATCTTTTAAAAATTGTTTATTTTATTTTTTTAACTACACTGACTAGGACTCCAGTACAGTCTCAAATAGAATTGATAATAGCACATTTTTTAAATTGCTTGTCTTATTATAGATTATTTCAATAAGTGTGTTGATCATAATATTTTTTTAGAGTATAATTACAGTGTTACGTTGGTTTCTGCCATACAACAACGTGAATCAGTCATAACTATATACATAAATATCCCCTCCCTCTTGAGCCTCCCTCCAAGCCCCGCCCCATCCCATCCTGCCCCTCTAGGTTGTCACAGAGGGCCAGGTTGGGCTCCCTGTGTTATATAGCAGCTTTCCACTAGCTTCATGTCCTGACTATTGTAAATAGTGCTGCAGCGAACATTGGGATAATATGTCGTTTTGAATTGTGGTTTCCTCAGGGAATATGCCCAGTAGTGGGATTGCTGGATCATATGGTAGCTCTATTTTTAGTTTTTTAAGGAGCCTCCATACTGCTCTGCATAGTGGCTGTACCAGTTTACATTTTCACCAAACGATGGGCGGCTTCCTTTTCTCCACACCCTCTCCAACACTTATTTCTTTGTAGATTTTTGATGATGGCTGTTCTGACCAGTGATCTGTACTGTGTGCCTCTTAATCATACTTGATGGAGGGTGGGATGACTTGAGAGAATAGCATTGAAACATGTACGTTACCATATGTAAACTAGATGGCCAGTGCAAGTTTGATGCTTGAAGCTGGGCTCCCAAAGCTGGCCCTCTTGGAGAAACCAGAGGGATAGGGTGGGGAGAGAGGTGAGAGGGGGTTTCAGACCTTTTCTTCCTCTCTTCCTAACTCTCCTTCCCATTTTGAATTTTATGTTTATTTTTTGGCCAACTCTGACTGACGTTGATTTCCAGTAATACCCACCCATATTCCTTCTGGCAGCTTCAAATAAACTTCTCTCTCTCTCTGTCTGCCTGGGGTTCACCCTCACCCCCAATTTCTCACAATGCTTCTCTGGCCCCTTGAGAAGAAAGGGATATTGCTCACCTCTTAAAACCTTCTCTAATATCTATTAGCTTAGTTAAATTGTATTAACTGTATCATTGGCTAATTAGTATAATATTTGTTATAATTATGTAGTGATATATGAAATATATAATAATTATTACATTAGTTATATTATTGACTATACAGTACAATACAGCTTCCCTGTAACTATTGGAATTGAGATTTCTCTACCCAAAGCATTACATCCTAAAGAATAATAGAAGTGTTGGAAGAAGCTACTTTTTACATAGATGTGTGATTCAACAAAAGCCTCCTATAGGTTATTAGATACTCAATAGTATGTCTTAATAAATAGATGTAAGAGAACACCTGACAATAGATTATATTCTCTTTTGGAATCCAGGCTGCTTGCTAGCAGTTTTAAAACATGAGAAAATGTGTTTTCTTTCTATGTTTCTACTTATATTGTTAAGCATTTATGGCAAGACTAAATACTTAGACATCTGAATGGAGCATTAATCATGAAGATGAATAACTTTTAGATAGGCTGAGATGGTTTAAAGTAAAATCGTACAGTAGCTTAGTGTTTCACCTTCAGTGGAAGAACTCCAACTGCTACCTGTAGGGCATAATAATTTCTTCTTAACTTGTTTATAAAATGAAATATGCCAAAGAAGAAAAATTTATAAACTTTGGCTTTAGAGAACCAAAGATCTCCTCCTTACCTTCCTTCACTGAGGAACTTAACAAATTTTTTGTGAAACCCAATGCCTCTCAAACCCTTGGTACTTGTATGCTTTTCTCTTGTTTGTAAGTGGGGATAGAGTTGTGTTTTTTTGGTTGGTTTGTTTCTTTCTTATTTTGGTTTTGCTTGCATTTACAACTCTGAGGACTTTTGCTTTCTTTTTACCTTTTGATTGTTAAGTCTAAAGGTCTTGGTGAAACAATTACAACCTTTGATAATTTTATTTTATCCTTTGTAATGTTTTCAGGGCTTTTTTTGTTGTTGTTTTGACAGCGTACCCATGCTTGAGCCATTTAAATCACTTATGAGGGCAGGTTCATGGCCCAGGACGTGCTGGTCTTTTAGAAGTCATAGATTATCAAATAGTAAAAAGTTGACTTTCAGGGCAGAATCCTGTGATGGTTCTACTCTGGGTCACTAGCCATATTTTAACATGGAAAATGAATAGGAAATGTGTGAAATTTAATGGTCTGTAAGTTACTGCTGTGAGAAAAGGAGAAAATATATTCTATAAAGGAACTTGCACAAAGAGTCTTTGGACACATTGCATTCTGTTCTGTTGTCACCGAGTTCTATGAATTGCTGCCCCCCCTGAAGTCAGCCTGCTTCCTGTGTTCTTCACACCAGCAAAAAGAAACCAGAGTGTACAGTACTTTTAATAAAGAGCTTTCCAGATAAGAAATGCTGTACTACTATTCCCTTGTAGCCTTGGTATCGATTATGCCTAGAGCAAAATTGGGATGAGCCTGTCAGCATGAGACAATTAGACAAAGAGAAACACAGATGAAAATACAAGCTCAAGTATCTACTCCATCCTGTGGCAATATGTTTATTTATTCTTTATAAACCCCACATAGATATCTGTAGAATGAAATGTTTTTAACTGGCATTTAAATTTTTAAATATTTTTCAGTTTTTTTTTGCATGAAGCCTAGAGTTTATACTCAGGAAAGCAGTCCTGTGTCAATTTCTTACCTTTCCTGAGTTCCTGAGTGCTCATAGTAGGCTGAGTGTCTTCTAAGAAGACTACGGAGTATGAATTGCTTAAAATTCTCACTGATAGAATTGTTGTGATTTTTCAGTTTGACCCTATGTCACTGTGACACTCACTGGCTTACTAATAGACTGAAACAAAGGCCATTTGTCTTGTTGTGTCACTGAACAGTGAGTAACAGAAAGGATGTGGGTGGAATTTGATGAACATGGGGCCTAGAACTGCATTTGTAACAGCAGAGTCTGTTTGCTCCGAGTTGACTATTAGTTAGCAGTAGCTTTGTATTCTGCTTTAAACCTGCTTGGAATGGGCTTCTGGTGTTGGCGAAGGACTCAGGGTAGCAGATTTTGTGGTAACTTTGAATTTCATAACAAACATGCGGAATTCTTCTAAAGGGGGAAATACATGAAGCCCACCACTGCCAGAATATATTTTTTCCTATTTAGTCAGAGCGCAGGGGGAAGAAGAAGGTATTGGTCTCCTGCCTACTTGTATTGTGACCAGACACCTCAGGGTGAAGCTGTCAGGAGGCATCTCCTACCATTTATTCTTCGGCCTTTCAGTAGTCAGCCCTTCATGTGCCTACTGGCCATCTGTATGACTTCTTTAGAGAAATGACCTTTTAGTGAACAAAAATGTAAGTTGTTGTATTTCCTTTATTTTGAAAACTAACTTTTACAAAATGTTGAGAAAAATCACACCTTAACTTTTAAGTTTGAAGTATTTAAAAGGTTTAATAAGATATGCTGTTCATTTAAGAGCTTGAAAGGGCATTAAAGAATCATTTAGTAAGTAGTCATGAAGAAGCTCTTTGGGGCACACACTTTAATTGGAACTTGGGATACAAAGATAATTATTGGTGGATTCACAGTACATAGGGAAGATGGACAGTATACAGTTAGAATATTCTGTGATACATGCTATGATGCAGAGAAGCCTACAGTGTTGTAAAGGCCCAGAAAGCAGTGGCTAAGTCATAATAGGATACCTGAAATAGGTGATTCATGAGCTGTTGCTGAACAAGTCCAAGTTAAACAAACATCTTTGAAATTATAGAGTCTTATTGCCTGTTTCTATTACAAATGAAGTGCTACTTTTTATATACGACACTTATGTGATCCTTTTTGAGTGCTCCTGTTGGGCAAAAGGTGGGAATAAATAAGTTTTTGGAGGTACTGGAGTTTTTTATGTGGTGAACCATAGGTTCATTAGCAGTACCTTTCTACTTTAGATTTAGTTTTCTTGTTGGGAAGTGAAAGAAAGCCGTTGATACTTCATCACAATCATAGCTACTCTCTGATAGCTGTAATTGAGATGATGGGCCATGATTTGCTGGGTTTAGTGGGAAGTTTACTTCAAAATTAGTAAAGTTAAACAACTATGTGAGCTCCGTCACTGGAAGTCTTGAGACTTAACGCTATTCCTTTGTCTTTTCAGCATACTGGGGTTCTACCGTACTAGTGACAGTTATGAGCTTTTCATAATAGACAATACAGTGGACATCTTGGCAAGTTTTTAGAGTAGTTGATATACTGAAATTGGACATTCTAAAGTCAGTTTACTTCAAATGGGTTAGAGTAGTTGATATACTGAAATTGGGCATTCTAAAGTCAGTGTACTTCAAATGGGTTAGATGTGGTTACATATTCAGTGGAGCCAGACAGACAGTTAAGAAGTGGGATCACTTCTACATGTCAGGCTCCTGGTGTATTGATTGGACTTTTGGAGGCCACGTGTCTTGCCACGCTAGTTTATGAACACTGTTGTGGTAGTGGATGACATCTGCATTCAAGAGAATTTGTGTATTTCTTTTCTCAATCTAAAGAAAGCCAACATACAAAAAAATATGTAACCTGAACTTGTCATATCACAAACAGCGTTAAAGATAAATAGGGACAAGTTAACCACCCTGAAATGTCCTATAGTTATCATCAAAGGAAATTTTCAATGAATCACAATTAGATTTGGAATTCATAAAAGGAATTCCTCAAGAGAACCTGTGCCTCCCTTGTTTTGCCTCCTAGTAACCTTGCCCAGTTGCTGGGTTTGACCCTTGTTTTGTTGCCTCATTGAATTAATACACAAATTAATATACAAATGTATTAGATGTATATGCCCACCATCCTAGAAACAATAAACTCTTTTCCAATATTTGCATGTGTTTTCCAGACTAATTGAGGAAACAGTGTGGAGTCCAGGGACAGGATTTAGGTTAGATTACGGTAAAATCTTATTAAATGAAATCCTATTAATTTAGTATTCAGGGTAATTTTATATAGGCTGAGTTAAAACATAAGCTGATGTTGATGTTGTTGTTTTTAGGCAGTTTGAGCTTGCTCATTTGCATTAGTACAATGAATGTGCCAGTTTAAAATGATCAAATTAGCTATTCATTAAGACCCATCAGCAGGGACTGGTACTTGGCAACACTTGGCTAATTAGTTTGTTAGAGTATATACGTGACAGTAATCGAATTTTATTTCCTTAACATTTTTCTCTAATCCAGTCTTGTCTACCTTCATTGTTTCTCTTAGTCTGAGTTATTAGTGATAATTATACTGGTGGCATTTTACGGTACTTATGTGTATTTAGTTGTCAAATTGTATTCAAGCTTTAATGGTGCAACTTGATCTGCATTAAGTGGAATTATCATGGAATTATCATTTAGCTTGAAATACTGTAGATATCTTGCTTTTATTAGGTCCCATTTTATTTATCAAGCATTTTCAAGCCACTGGTTTAATCATTCAACATGTATATATTACATACCCTCCACATGGCAAGTTCAGGTGATACTAAGATGAAAGGACATGGTCTTAGTTTCCAGGAATCATAGATCCCAGTCTGTTGCCAGAGGTATTAAAAATTACTTTTCAGTACAAGGTGGTGATTGCCATTGTGTAGGTAGATAAATGTCTCTGGAACATATAGGAAGAGGTCCATGGGTTTCCCTGATGTGGGGGACTGGAAAGGCGTTCTGGCAGGATGGGAGAGCATATGCAAAGACACAGATCTGTGGTAGGCGACAGTGGGCTAACAAGACTGCAAGTATTAACTGTACCATATTAAACTAGGATATATAGGGTGAGGAAAGTTGATCCTGCAGTGGTACTGGACAGTTATTTGGAAAGAAGATCCTGAAGAGCCTTGCAGTCAAGCTGGAGATGAGAATTTATCTAAAGTATTGAAATAATGAGACATAGAGGAGATAAAGTTATACAACAGAATGTTAGAATTTTCGGTAGGGACCTTGAGATACCAAAGTGAGTTTTAATACAGAATACCCTCTAGAATTTGAAGAGTAGTAGGAATAAAACTCAAGGCTGGAGTACTATTACAATTTTTAACCTGTTACTCATATCAAGGGTCTAGAAGTTAGGAAATGAAAGGTTAGGTGAAGAAAAGGGGGAGGATTCTTGACAAAAGTTGCTGGAGTCTGCTGAGTCCTACAAGGGCCAGCCCCTTATCTCAAGCCTGGTGACAGAGATTGCAATGAAACTCCATACCCCCCATCCAGCTTGACGTGGACCCCTTGCAGCTGGGGTGGGCAGACATTTGCGATGAGTGGATGTCTACCTCCCCACCCAAATCTAATGGAAAGTGATGGGCTGGCTGGCTGCTGGTACAGTGGAAACAAAAGAAAGAGTACCACCATGCAGGAATTGACTTGTGTGCCTAGAATTTATTCAAAGCAAAAGATATGTTAGTGTTTCCTATGGATAAAATGTGGGCAGCAGGGGCAAGGGAAGTATAGTGGAATTG
Organism: Bison bison bison; assembly: GCF_000754665.1. Taxonomy (NCBI): domain Eukaryota; kingdom Metazoa; phylum Chordata; class Mammalia; order Artiodactyla; family Bovidae; genus Bison; species Bison bison. The sequence continues at coordinate 15,019,034 of NW_011494948.1, forward strand.
TCTCAGCTCATTTTAGAGTTTGCTTAAGGGGCATATGGACTTCTCTGGTGGTTTAGCGGTAAAAGAATTCACCTGTAATGCAGAAGCCATAGGAGATGCGGGTTCGATCCCTGGGTTGGGAAGATCGCTTGGGGGAGGGCATGACAATCCACTCCAGTATTCTTGCCTAGAGAATCCCATGGATATAAGAGCCTGATGGGCTACAGTTCATAGGGTGGCAAAGAGTCAGACACGACCGAAGCAACTTAGCACTCATGGGACATACAGACCTCTGCTCAAAGAAGCAGAATTCCTAGATGGAGTGCAACAATCAAACTGGAAGAGAGCATCTTACCTGCGTCAAAAGTCTAAACAGAACTTAATCTTGCAGGTTTGGGCTGCTGATCATGGAGCAGTAGGAGAATCTTTTTGAGCAGGGGAGGTGTAAGGACACTCCTAGCCTTGTAGCAAAGGAGTTCTGATGCTAGTCCTCAGAGGAGGCTGCCCAGATCCAGAGATGGGAGGGGGAAGCCAAGAATATTAGCCTAAATTAAAGGTTAAGGAAACTCCTAAGAATTCCTCCAACTGTCACTATAGCCCTTTGCTACAGAGATTCTGGATTTAAGCTTCTCAGTCTCATCAGCAAGGCAGTAAGAAATGTATGGACATTCTTCGGTTTAGGCTTCTGTGGGCATTGAATGTGCTGAACCGTTGATTATCGTAGAGATTGCCAGATGGTTGGTTCATTTCACACCTTTTCCTCTGGTTTCTGATTTTAAATTTTTTGTGCTTTGCTGAGGTTTACAATGGAGTCTCAAAATTCACTTTATCTGAAGTTTTTCTTGGTAATGCATATTGTCTTTATAATTAACAGTGCATTGTTGAAATGTTGTGAAACATATAAGTAATTGCAATAACCGGTTATGCTCATTCTGTCCCTTTTCATGTTTTTTGCTTGTTTTTTGAGATATTAGTAGAATTTCATTTGGTCCACATAGAAAGGAGAAGCCTTATACACATTTCTGTTTCCTGGTGAATTCTTAGTACCTGACTTAGAGTGCTCACTGAGCAATTTGATGAGTTCTTAATTAGTTTTTGAAACCAGGGAAGGGTTCAGGCAATGGTCTGTAAGATTGCTGAAGAAAGTCAGGAATCCTTTTTAAAACAGTAGAAAAACGAAGAATCATGTGTGTATATATCAGGTCATCTTAAATCAAACCCTAGCTGAAGCTGTAATGACACATGCTGTTCATGAAAGACTTAATATAGTCCTTCTAATCAGATGAATTGTCTTGTTGTGCAAAAACTGTTATTACACTGTGTGGGAAACCAACCATGCTGCAGGGGGAAAAATTAAATCGCCTGACTGAGAGGTCACTTGTGAATAGTAACACAAGATCTATTACTGTTATTAGAGACTCTGGAGGACATTCACCCTTTTATGGTCTTTCAACTGCTGGAATGAAATATTTTAGTGGTAAACGACACCCTTCTGGGAGATCCTCCTAAAGATTCATTTTTTGGTGTTTGTATAAAAAAAAAAATGGAGGCAGGTGGAGGGGCCTCAGGGGGAAAAAATCACATTGTTCCTTTCAGATCACTTTTAAAATGTACTCATTTTGATTTGGTGTGATGACAGTTGCTTTTAAATGTTCCTTATTACACCATTCTTAATGTAAGTCTATTAGCCCCACAGTTTATCTTTTGTAACATGTCATGCACATTCTGTAATATTTTCCATAGGGAAATTCATGATAGCATACAAGCTCAGAGACTAGGATGTATGTGGTTTATGTCAAAATCTGGATTAAGCACTTTAAAATACATAAAATGAAAAGTCTATGGGATTATTTTGTTAATCTTTTTTAAAGTCTTTGTATATAAAACATTGTGTGAGTATATATTTTAGCTTTGTGTGGCAACCATGCTGAGCATTAATTTTAGGAAATATTTTTAGAAGTGAATGAATAGCTATTGATCTGAGTTGAAGCTTTTTAACACAGTTATTAAATTGGGAACCAGAGTACCTTTCCAATAGATTGCATTCATTATAAACTGTCAATCCATTTGTTATAGTTTGGTACCACTCTGGAATCTTCTGCCTTTTTGCTGTTTTGCTATATGGTTGCAAATAGTTTTTGTGAGGATGAGAAAGAAATAAGACTAACTATTAATAGCTTTGCAAATAATTTGGGTAGATTTTTTGTTAGTTTTGAAGTCAAAAAACTGACTTTTTTCTTCCCGTTATTTGACTGCAGTGTCATCTTTTCTTCTTCTGAAGCTTCGTTTATTGCCCCAAAGATATGGAACTATTAGAGTCTGTGAACAGGCATATAAATTCTGTTGGATTTCTCAGTGCCTGCTTTTGTTACAGATATTTTGTTGGGTTCATTAAAACATATCTGTTGAAATGGGGGTTGGTAAGAAGGAATAGAGGGAAGAGACTACATTGTCAGTAAGAATAATACATAGATACATGAGCTTTACCTGAAAATAAAAATAATTTTGTAAAATGGGAGATAAAAATGCTTTTTCAGGTTGCTAATGAGAGGCTTGACCTAGCTGCTGCTGCTGCTGCTGCTGCATCTTGGGGGATGATGAGAGATGCAAAATGCACTGTTGCTAGGCAACTCTCATGGCTGCCTTTGGAGCAGGTTCATATGTGCTAAGAGCTAATGAATCCTCATGTCTGCTCTTTGAAACTGTTCAAAAGCCAGTGAAGACATTCCCAGACATTTAACATTTACAAGTACCTGAACCATTCTTGCCATGCCATTTAACCATTAAAAATTAAGTTGACCATTTAGTGGGCATTGAATATTGCTTATTTTTTCAAGGTGGTCAAGATTTCTGCCCTAATAAGTACATTTTCAAAAAGGAGCTCAGTAAGGATGAATGTTTTGATCGAAGGCTCTTTTAAATTTGAATGCTTCCCCCCCAACAAAGTGATAAATTTGTTGGTACTGGCCTCTTTAAGCCTCATAGAAAGTTTTTAATTAACATTGTCTTCATGCCTTGCTCAGCCCAAGGCCATTATTTCTGAAGATGATAGGAATCTGGAATCCAGAATTAATTTTGTAGGTGACTTGTCTAAAACTCCCTGTCACCCTACCAGAAAATTCCTGGACAGTAGTCATAAGACTACTGTCCTAGAACATGAATTAAATTCATGTTAATTAAATTTAATTCATAGAACATGAATTAAAACCTGATAATGGATCAGATAATGAATCTTAGTATTTGTAAGATCCTATCCAATCTCTAACAATACCTGCCTCTAAGAAGTGTTATAATAGTTATGAGTTATGAAAAAACATTGTGAAGTGCCGTATAAATGCTGTGTTTTACAGTGAATTTCAAGGGATTGCCTGAATTTTTAAGAATTTTGTGTTACCAGTAATTATTCAGGCTTATTAATATTTTGATGTAGAATATTGGTAATCATAGTGAGATTTCTAGCCTATAACCACTTATATTTTGACTGAATTAACCTGTGTTTCTCTTAATGTCATAGCTCCTAGAATCATGTGATAGAAAGCACTCAATAAATATTTATTCCTTAAAGTTTTATTGACTATCTTGTATAGAATATATGTATTGTTTTGTTTCTTATAATATTGTAGATTCATTATAAACCTGCATATACTTGTGTTCTCTAATCTCTAAAATGAAAATAATAGAAGAACCCACTTCATTAAATTCTTCAGGTGGGTTAAATGAGATAATCCACTATATAATACCTGATTTATAGTCAGTGCTCAACAGAAGTTATATGTGATTAAAATTGTGGTCGATTTTTATAGCTTCTTTATTTTACAATTATTTATCTGCTGCCTTATGTTCTAGGTGCAGTGCTGGGCTATTTAGCAAGATAGACATGTTCCTTGCATATCTGAGACTTATTGTCATTCTTTATTCCCCAAGTACATGTAAAGAGGGACGTTAACTGTTTTAAGTGTTCTTGTGTGTGCACGTGTGTGTGTGTGTGTGTGTGTGTGTGTGTTTTAAACTGCATTTAGATGCATACAGGAAATAGAGAATAGCGCTGCTCAACAGAGGTATATGAGCCACATATACAGATTTAAATTTTCTGGTAGCTACGTTTTTTAAAAAGCAAAAATAAATAGGTGAAATTAAAATATTTTTTATTTACCTCAATATATCTGAAATATTATTTCAGTATATAATCAACATATTCATATACATCCTTGGTATGAAACTTTCCAAATCTGATGTGTACTTTACCCTTCAGCACATCTCAGTTCACACTCACTACCTTTAAGGGCTCCTTAGCCACATGTGGTTAGCAGCTACTGGATTGAATAATACACATGTACAGTAAAAAAAAACAAAAACAAAAACCTAGTGTTCATTTCTTTGATATAAGTATACCAAGGATTTAGAATACTCTTCTTATTGATCTTACTTGGCTAAAATAGCCTCACAGTCTCTGCAGTGGAATAGAAACCTGAAATGGTTAAGAACAATAATTCTTAAAATGGGCTTTTCAAAGAGGTACTAAGAGGGCAATAGAATGTCAGGCAGATCTTTTTGGGGTGGAAGTAGTCACTCTCAAACAGTATGTTAATTTTTCTTCCTCCTTAGGTCAGCCTTGAGTTTAATTCAGCTCTTATTTACTGAATATTTGCTGTATGTGTGGTCGTCAGTTCAGTTCAGTTCAGTCGCTCAGTCGTGTCCGACTCTTTGTGACCCCATGAATCACAGCACGCCAGGCCTCCCTGTCCATCACCAACTCCTGGAGTTCACTGAGACTCACGTCCATCGAGTCAGTGATGCCGTCCAGCCATCTCATCCTCTGTCTTCCCCTTCTCCTTCTGCCCCCAATCCCTCCCAGCATCAGAGTCTTTTCCAATGAGTCAACTCTTCACATGAGGTCTTGGGTAAATTCAAAAAGAATAGGAACAGAGTTGTTACCTATAAGGCGTTCACAGACTACGATAGGCAACAGTCTTGAGAATGAATAACTGTTACCCAAAATATACTGAGATAAAGGTGCTTACAAAGCTAGAGTGACAAACAGGGCCTAGGGTATTCTTTGCCTAGAAAAGGGCAAACAGTTACTCTGTTATCCTTTTAGACATTTTTCATGGTTGTGCGTGTGTGCTAAGTCGCTTCAGTCATGTCTGATTCTTTGTGATCCCATGGACTGCAGCATGCCAGTCTCCTCTGTCCATGGGATTCTCCAGGCAGGAATACTGGAGAGGATTTCCATGCCCTCCTCCAGGGGATCTTCCTGACTCAAGAGATTTTGTCTCTTGCATTGGCAGGTGGGTTCTTTACCACTAGTGCCACCTTGGAAGCCCCTGTTTTTCGTGGTTAGTACATGAGTAGTTGAACTATCATTTTGGTAAAGATTGAACACATATAAGGTTCAGTAAGCCAGAAGGACTAGATTGTCTTGAAAACTAAGTTGAGCAAGAAAGCAGGGGAGAAGCATAATCAGATTTTGTTCCCAGACGGGATCCATCTTCTTTGGGCAGAAAGTCTGCAGTGTGTCTCATTCCTCCACTGAGCCTTCGCTGGGTTCTAATGCTTCCACGTCTACTTCCTACTATTCTACGTACTAGTCCTATAGCTTCTGGTCATTTAATGCAAATTCAGTCCCATCACATACTGAAAGACTGCTGAAAAGAAATTTAGTAAAACAACATTACTATTTAAATTAAATTTATTAATATAAATAAAGTAAAAATATTTTACTGAAGTAATATTCTTGTAATATATAATCATAGTATGTATCCAGACAATATAGTAGTATGTCCAAGTAGTCATAAACAAATACATTTGTCTTAAGGTACTTTCTTTGCTCTGAACCACCCACAATATATTTGCATATATGAACACAAAGCCATTGTGTTATACTATATATTCCTTTGCAGTTTGTGTCTTTCTCTCATTAATACAATATAGTCACCTTTCTGTGCTAGTTTGTACAGATCTAATTTATGGTGTTTGAAGGTTGCTGATGTTCTACAGGGTATCAACAGTTTAATGTATGTCATTGTTTCTGTATTGGTAGATATTTAAGTTGTTCCTGTTTTTGTTGTTGTTGTTATTGCTGCCATTACAGACAATGTGGTAGCAAACATCTGAGGAATTCTTGGGCACTTCAGCCTTTTATGATAGCACTGTTCAACACAGAAATTTCTGCAGTGATGAAATTGTTCTGTAATCTGTTTTCCAATATGGTAGTCACTAGCCACTTGTGACTTTTGTGCACTTGAAATTTGGCTAATGTGACTAAAAGACCAGAGTTTTAATCTTATTTAATTTTCATTAATTTCAAAGTTAAGTAGATGTATGCGAAAAGTGGCTATTGCATTGGGCAGCCCAGTGCTAGAATTTCTCCTTTCCTCGGAAAAAAGCATGCGTGCATGCTAAGTCGCTTCAGTCATGTCCAACCCTTTACAACCCCATGGACTGTAGCCTGCCAGGCTTCTCTGTCCTTGGGATTCTCCAGGCAAGAATACTGAAGTGGTTGCCGTGCCCTTCTCCAGGGGATCTTCCTGACCCAAGAATTGACCCCTGTGTCTCACATCTCGCATTGGCAGGCGGATTCAACCACTAATTCAACTTGCCACCTGGGAAGCCCATACTATTCAGTATATTGCAATTCTCAAAGTTTGAATTGTTGTTTTCTTGTTCTTATATCTTCATTTCTGTCTATAGAAATTATTTTCTATGCTTTTAACCCTCAAAGTTAAGTTTGGCTTATTCAGTAAGTAATGATGGAAGTTTTAATTGTGAGTTCCTTGAATAAACGATAAACTACTTGAGAGCAGGGTCTGTCTTTCCTTAGCTCTGTTGCTAAAGCTTGACACAGCACCCAGTGTCTAGTTGTCCCTCAGATGTTTTTGACTGTTAGGTATATAACTCATGGGAGAATTTACTGTTGTTATTGATTGAGAAATACTCTAGAAGTTGCTGTTTTAAAAAATTCTACATAACATTTGTGTTTTCTTCAATGCTAGTTTCTTTTAAGGCAGAATATGAAATGCTTCTGGGTCAGGAGTCTCCAAGACTATGCTCTGGTTTGTTGATTTGCTTTAAGGACTCACAGGACTCATTATCTAGTTCCAAATACAACTATGATTTATTACAGCTAAAGGGTAAAAGCAAAATCAGCAAAGGAAAAGGTTCATTGGGTGAAGTCCAGAGGAAACTGGGCACAAGTTTCCAAAAATCCTCTCCTAGTGGAGTCGCACAGAATGTGCTTAATTCCTCCAGCATGGAATCATGACAGCACATGTGGAGTGTTGTCTAATATGGAAGAGCATTAGAGACTCTGCCCAAGGGTTTTATTGGGAGCTGGTCAGCTCAGGCATGAGCTTCCCTGGTGGCTCAGCTGGTTAAGAATTCACTTGCAATGAGAGAGACCTGGGTTCAATCCCTGGATGGGAAGATCCCCTGGAGAAGGGAATGGCTACCCACTCCGGTATTCTGGTCTGGACAATTCCGTGGACTGTGTAGTCCATGGGGTCACAAAGAGTCGGACACGACTGAGCGACTTTCACTCACTCGCTCAGCTTAGGCACAGCATTAGCACTGCAACTGTCTGTACAAACAGTTTAGGGACATTTGCATCAATAAAGAATGGTAGGAACCTTCCCAAAATCCACTTTCTGAGACTCTACCCAAAGCCTAACTTTGCAAGGTGGCTTTTTAAGGATGATATTCTCAAGCCTGCTATGTTAACTCTTTTCTGCACAGATATTTGCTTAAATTTTGATTAATTGAAGCTATGTTTTATATTTTAAATAGTAGGTCCTGGCAATTTCTCCTATTATTCTTCTTTTTAATATTTGAATATATAAATATATATACCTTAAACAACTTCTCAATAGATGGTTATTCTCTTATTGAGCACCTCTGGTTATGGAAAACTTACTGCCTTCTAAGGCATCCCACTCTATTCTCTAAAAATTTCTCTTAAAACTTCTTTTCCATATTAAACTCAAATATGCCTTTCAATTTGAACCTTGGAATTACATGAAAAACCTAGTTTGTCTTTTACATGTTAGCCCTTTAAATTTCATAGGTAACTATTGCCTGTCTTCAATTCTTCTATAGTACAGGAAAACAGAGTTTCCTGTTTCTCTTTGTCCTTTTTTCTTTGTGGTTATAACAACAAATTCTATTTATAGTATTTTTTCTGGCATATGTTTTCCATATTGTATGGTGTTTTAATAATATGAAATTTTGTTTTGTTTTGTTTTGCTTTTTTCTTTTAAGCTGATTTAGACATAATGTTGTATGTATATTGGGGGGAAATCTTGTCTCCTACATTTTATTGAATTTCTGATTTTTAAAAAAAAATACATTTATGTGATGAGACTCCTAGATTAGGAGATTTTTATTGTTTTATTTTTTTAAAATTTCAAGCATAATTAAGAATGGATGGATAGTATAATAAACCTGATTGATTCATCCCTTAGCCTCAGCAATTATCATTTCCTACCTGGGCTATGTCTTCGTACCCTCCACTCTCCAGTCCTCAGCTCAGAAATGTTATTTTGAAGTAAATCTCAGATTAGAGCTAAACTTCTTAAATAAAATTTGAAAATTTTCTTTTCAGAAACATTGTCATCACCTTTTACTCCCCCATAATTGTGTGAGAATGTTTGTCTCACTGTATCTTTACGTTACGTTTTAGAATTTTAAAATATTTCAAACTGCAGTATGTGAGGAAACTATCTTGTTTTCATTTTCAATTTTAAAAATTAGTAGTGAGATTTAAAGTTTTTACTCACTGCTTTTGTTTTTCTCTTTGAATTTTAGATATGTATGCGTTGCCCATTTTGGAGGGGGTGGATTCTTTATTTACTTAAGAATCTTTGTATTCTTTATTTAAAGTATCAAATCTTTGATTGAAAATTGTATGTATGTGTGTTTTCTTTTTTGTAACTATTAGTGAGTACTTTACTGTATGGCAGAGATTGGGTTAGTTTGACTGGGTGTAGAATTCTGCATTTGGAACCATTTTTCTTCAAAATCTTATTTGTTTTCTAGTTCTATAGCTTGCAGTGCTGCTATGAAGAAATCCAAAGTTATTCTGATTCCTGAAATCCTGAGTGTATGTTTATGTGAACCTAATGTTGGTTTTTGTTTTTCCTCTCTGGAAGCTTTTAGAATCTTCTCTTTGCCCTGGTACTCTGTAATTTCAATAAAGATGTGTATTGCTGTGAACCTTTTTTCATCTGTTGAACTGGTAATTGATGGCTTTTTTTAACGTGGAAATCAAGGCCCTTGAATTCTGGGGAATTTTCTTTATTATTTTGTCATTAATTTCTTTCCCTCTACTGATCTGCTCTTTCTTTCTGGAACTTCTCTTACTTGGACCCTTAATTCTGTACTGGTCTTACATTTTTCGGGGCTTCCCTGGTGGCTCAGAGGGTAGAGTATCTGCCTGCAATGTAGGAGACCTGGATTCGATCCCTAGGTCGGGAAGATCCCCTGGAGAAGGAAATGGCAACCCACTCCAGTATCCTTGCCTGGAGAATCCTTTGGACAGAGGAGCCTGGTAGACTACAGTCCACCGGGTCACAGAGAGTCAGACACGACTGAGTGACTTCACTTCACTTACAGTTTTCTTTTCTTTTCTTTCCCGGTTTTCTTCTCTATACACTTTTACTTCACTTTCAAGGTGATTCCTTAACATTATCTTTCACCTTTTTTTGTTGTGCTAACATGTATTTAAATTCAGATGCTCTTAATGTTTTCTAAATGTTCCTCTGGAATTTAGCCTCATAGTGAGATTTTTTTCCCTAGGGAGCATGTAAATATTCACTTAAATTTTCTTCTAGATTCTCTTATTACTTTTTGATATTTAATTCCTAAATCCATTTGGAATTTTTTTTCTTACATAGTAGTGTGTTAGGATTTCTCTTCTCCATTAACTAATCAGTTTTTCTAAAAACCATTCATGGATTAATCATTATCATCTTTTTTTACTTTCTGTTGGTTTGCACTGTTTCTATCATGGATGTGACTGTCAGTGTCTACTTACTAACATTCATCTTTCTAGTCTTATATTTTTCCTTGATGCAGAAGATTAGGCAGGATAGGAGTTTACTAAATCTGTTTTGTGTCATTCCTTAATGATACCCTGTCTACTCCAAGCAATTGAATGTCTTCTTATTCATTGTTGTAAGACATTTATATCAATCCTTTTTTATGTTTCTGGCTTTTTTCATTAATTTTACTTCATTCTGGGTGTGAATCTTTTTGGTTAATATAGCTTTCTAGTCAGGTCATTTGTTTACCATTATTCACGTAAACCCTGTTTAATGTTCAGGCATTCATTTGAGACTGAATTGCAACCTTATACAATTTATGGTATAAAATATCTACCACTTATTTATACTTCAAAAGTTTTTTGTCAGTGAAAAGGGAAAGTGAGGATTTGGAGTCGTACTCTATGTTCAGCCTATTTGTATTGTCCATTTAATCTTTTTTTGCTTCAAATGTACTATGAATTGGCTCACATTTACCATTGTCAGTCTTGCATAGTTTTTATTCCAATAAATTGATCTGACTGTCATAGCTTTGGGATCCTTGAGCAATTTACTATTTTAATAAATTCAAAAACATCGACTCTCTCTAGTTTTATTACATAGTTGCTTACCTCGCTGAGCTGTATTTAATTATATCTCATTCTTGGAGGGCATTCAAACTCCTCCTCTCAGCTCTCCAATGTAAGACTCATTGCCAGTGACGGACACAGTAGTAAAATTGACTGTTCTGAACTGAAAGGAAAAATAAACACATTATGCTTTACTTATGGGACATGGGCTTTTAACTATTGTTCTACCAGTCAGACTACGAAAGATTTAGATCTTACCATGATAGAAATGTATTAGGGCTTCCCTGAAAGCTCACTTGGTAAAGAATCCACCAGCAATGCAGGAGACCTGGATTTGATCTCGGGGCTGGGAAGATCCCCTGGAGAAGGGAAAGGCTACCCACTCAAGTATTCTGGCCTGGAGAATTCCATGGTACAGTCCATGGGGTCACAAAGAGTCAGACTGGACTGAGCGACTTTCACTTTCACACTTTCATGATAGGAATGTAAAACAAACTTTCGTTTAGGAAGGAAATTTTATGCTTACAGGAATTTACTCATTATAGTTGTTATTTAGATCAAGTTTTTAAAATATTAGCAATTGAAAAAAGTTGTGGTTTTACTCCTTTGTCCCACTGGTATTTACATCTAATAGCATGATGATTACTTTCTGTCAACAATTAAGTTTTCTTATACCATTTTCTAAATATATAAATTGTCCGATTCTGAGACAGAAATTCAGAAGACCAAGGAGACTAACCTAGAAATTAAGTTTAGGTAGAGAAAGGTCACGGTTACTTTCTTCCAGGTATTTCAGACTCTTCCAGTGGTATGGTACTTGAGTTGATCCATTCTAATTTGTGGTATTTCCTTGTTTATTCTTTGCTCGGTGCTCCTATGTTGATGAACTTATTTTTCTATGTACTGGGAAATTCTTAGCTCAGATTCTAAAGATGTTCTGATAATATTGATATCCTGGTAACACTTAACCTAAGAGGTAAATTTTTGTGATTCAGAGTTGTTTGGTCAGAGTACTGTCTCTAGGTACTTTTCTTTGCAAGTGGTAAGCTTTTAATAATTGTGTACCAAATGAAATATCTGCAGGACTATTACAAGATCTATCTTGCATATAGAATTTGAGCAGATAAAGAAACTAGGAGTGGTTTTTGCATTCAGAAAGCACTTATGATATGCTGGGACCTGAGATGCAAAGGCAATGAAGAGGTCACCCCTATTTTTGGTAAGCCAAACTGGCAAGTACATGGGCTCTTCAGAGTTAAATTGCTTTGCTTTAGTCCCAACTCCAGTATGTACTACTCTGTTATTAATACCTTGGGCAAATTATTTGGCCTTTATGAACTTCAGTTTTATCATTTGAAACATGATAATCATGATTTCTATAAAGTGCTAAGGAGAGCATTTGTAGTCACTGTTCAGTAGATGTTAGCCGTTACTATTAGAGGAGTCATGGATCATATGCTCAAGCTGAATTGGAATAAAGCTAGAGTGAATATCAAACAGAAAGAAGATTGCCTAGTTGAGGCAATCTCTTGACCTTATTTGACTCTCAAAGGTTAAAGTTCAAGACCCTAAGCCACTTATTTAGTTATAACATTATGAAATAATATGAACCACAGAAGAAAAAAAATTACACTGTGTTTAGATTTCTTTGATATTGCTGTATTTCTTCAGATTCTTATAAGAAAAAGAAATGATTAGCTTTTCAGCACGTCCATCAGTGAACTGCTTTCTACTGTATTACTGAAATAATAAGTAATATTGTGAGTAGACATGTCAAATAATTTAGGAAGATGGAATTAACTGATGTTCAAAAACACCATAGTACATTATGTATGTTTTTTGTAAAATAAATCACTAAAAAAAACTCTTTCACTGTTAAAATTCTTTAAGAATTCTTTTATGCTTCTGTTTGTATGTACCATCCTAGCATATTCACTCTTTGTTTTATAAAATTTCACATTTTGCTAAATCACTATGCAGTACACCTGAAACTCACACAGGTATACTAAATCAAGTGCACATCAATACAAGTTTTAATTCATGTTTTATCTTTTCACTTCTAACTTAACACGTAGTGTTACCACTGTTTTATAAATGGCAAATACCTTTGTACACATAAAATTACTTCCATTTTTTCATAGGACACTCTTGTGCAAAGATATTTCAGCAATTATCTAAGGGAGTTTATAAAATATGGTCTAGGAATTCACTTTATATTTCAGGTCTAGTTTATAAAACATAAGTCAGAAAAGTTAAAGAAAACCAGATACCACTTTGGATATTTACCTCTTACTTCCATATGATGAATATGCCTTGAATTTTTTTTTCACTGGTGTCTTAATTTTTCAATGTTAATTTATAACTATCTCTTATATACTGTTAAAGTATGAGCTCTCTCATATTTTTTAAAAAGAGACTAGTTATAAACATAATTATATCTCTCATCTGGAAACCAAAACGAATAATAACAAAGCCCTCTATAGTTCTCAATTTATAAGTGGATAGCACTACTCATGATTTTCATTATAGGACTCTGAAAGATTATGCTGCTTTCTGCATAACTTGTACAGTGTTGCCCACATGGATATTTTTTGTGGAATCCAGAGTAAAATTTTTCTACTCTGTTCTTTATATGATTGACTCCAGGGAGATGCTGAGTTTTGTCTCTCCTGCTTTTTTCTTATATGTTTAGTCCAATTATAGGAAGAAGACTTAACATGATAACTCTTTATCCTATTATACATAGCCTGGAATCTTGTGTTGTTTTCATTTCTCCCAGTATAGAAAGGAGGAGTAAACTGAGATCTGAACTTCCATCCTCATTCTGCCACTAACTTTGTAATTCCCTCCATGCCTTACCTCTACCATCTGTAAAATAAAGTGGTTTACCTAAATGAACTCAACAAGACTCTTCTGACTCTTAAAAAACAATCCCATGGTTCCTTTAAAAATTGTAGTGAAGAGTAGATAACATAAAATATACCTTCTTATCAAAATGAAGGTATACTGTATACAGGTTTTCGTCTTGCAAGGCTGAATTTCTGTACCCACTGAGCAAGTCCCCATTTCTCCCTTCTCCCAGCTCTTGATAAGCACATTCAACTTTCTTTTTCTAAGACTGGCTAGTTTAGATACCTCATACGATAGAACCACGTGATATTTGTCCTTCTGTGACTGGCTTGTTTCACATAGCATAATGTCCTCAAGATTTATCCATATTATAGTATATGACAGGATTTCCTTGTGTATGTATATTCCACATTTTCTTTATCTATCCATCCATTGATAGTATTTAGGTTATTTCCATCTCTTGGCTATTGTGAGTAATGCTGCAGTGAACATTTTGTTGCTAAGTTGCTTCAGTCGTGTCGACTCTGTGTGACCCCATAGACGGCAGCCCACCAGTCCCCGCCATCCCTGGGATTCTCCAGGCGAGAACACTGGAGTGGGTTGCCGTTTCCTTCTCCAATGCATGAAAGTGAAAAGTGAAAGTGAAGTCGCTCAGTCGTGTCTGACTCTTAGCGACACTGTGAACTGCAGCTCACCAGGCTCCTCCATCCATGGGATTTTCCAGGCAAGAGTACTGGAGTGGGGTGCCATCGCCTTCTCCAGTGAACATGGAGGTGCTTAATATCTCTTTGAGATCTTGATTTTGGTTCCTTTGAAATATTTGATTTGAAACATTTTTAATTGCCCATGTGTATTTTATTATAGAAACCAACAGTGCCAGATGAAACAAGTCAAACAATTAAAGTTTCTTGACATTCCATAAAATATTACAGAAAATCTTGTGTTTCAATCAAAAGACTATTGTTGTAGAATAAGTAGCTAATAGCAACTGAGCAGTTAATTTGTGTGTGTGTGTGTGTGAGTGAATAAATTTTAAAAGAGACTACTGCCTGTACTGGTATTCTCAGAAATGGGATTGCATATATTAGTTTTTAATTTTTTGAGGAACCTCCATATTGTTTTTCATAGTGACTGCCCTATTTTACTTTTTACCAACATTGCTCAAAGGTTGCAGTTTTTCTTCATCCTTGCCAACAGCTATTATTTTCTAGTTTATTGATAATGGCCATTCTAACAGGTGTCAGGTGATATCTCATCATGGTTTTGATTTGCATTTCCCTGGTTATTAGTGATATTAAGCATCTTTTCATGTATCTGTGGCCATTTGTATTTCTTCTTTGGAAAATGTCTGTTCAAGTCCTTTGTTCATTTTTTAATTGAGTTATTTGTTTATTTTTTGCTATTGATGTTTAAATAGTTCATCCGTATTGATTCTGTTTTTATGGCAGAATAATGTTCTATCATATGGGTATACTACATTTTATTTATCCCTTCATCAGTTGATGGATGTTTGCATTGTTTCCACTGTTTGGCTATTGTGAATTATACTGCTGTGAAGGTTCACATGTAAGTTTTTGTATGAGTATATGTTTTAATTTCTCTTGGGTAAATACCTATAAGTATAGTTACTAAATCACATGGTAATTCTATTTAGCTAATTGAGAAACGGACAGGCTGTTTTCCTAAGGGGCTGCACCATTTAACTTTCCCACTGGCAGTGTATGAAGGTCCTGATTTCTCCACATCCTTGTCAGTATTTGCTATGATCTGTCTTTACAAGTCATCCTGTTGGGTATGGGGTGGCATATTACTTGGTTTTGATTTGCATTTAAGTCATGGTTAATGCTGGTTGAGTATTTTTTCCTGTCTTTATTGGTCATTTGTCTTCTTTGGAGAAATATCTATTCAGATCTGTTACTCTTTTAAAATTGGATTATTTGTCCTTTATTATGGAGGATTCTTGATATATTTATATTATGGATCTGTAAGTCCCTCATTAGATGTATGATTTGCAGATATTTTCTTCCATTCCATGGGTTCTTTTTATTTTCATTTTCTTTATAGTGTCTTAAAAAAATCTTTTTTTTTGTTGTTGGCGTATAGCTGCTTTACAATGTTGAGCTAGTTACTGCTATATTACAAAGTGAATCAGCTATATGTATACATACACATCTCCTCTTTTTTGGATTTCCTTCCCATTTAGGTCACCACAAGGTGCTGAATGGAATCCCTGTGCTTATACAATAGATTCTCATTAATTATCTATTTTATACATAATAGTGTGTATATGTCAATCCCAGTCTCTCAATTCATCCCCCCTCCTCTCTTATTGCCCCTCCACACCACCCCCCCGCCACTATCCATATGTCCATTCTCTCTGTGTCTCTGTTTCTGCTTTCCAAATAAGCTCACTGTAACATTTTCCAGATTCCACATATAAGTGATATTATGTGATATTTGATTTTCTCTTTCTGACTTAGACAGTCACTAGGTCCATGTATATGTTTGTGAATTCCACAATTTCATTCCTTTTATAGTGTCTTTTGAAGGACAAATATTTTTAATTTGATGAAATATATTTTATTTTGTTGCTCATGCTTTTGGTGTCATATCTAAGAAGACTTTGCCTAACTCAAAGTCAGAAAGATCTACTCCTATATTTTCTTTAAGAGTTTTACAGTTTTTGTTCTTACATTTTAGTCTAAACTCTATTTTGAGTTAATTTTTGCTCAAAGATTATTAATGTAGTATGAGGAAGGAGTCCAAATTAATTCTTTTGTAGATGGAAATATAGTTTTCAAAATCTGACACCAGTTTTCAAAGACTTCTTTCTCCATCATGTTTTCTTGGCCTGTCTAAAATCAATTAAGATAAATGACAAGTTTTATTTTTAGATACTGAGTTCCATTTCATTGATCTATATTTACATTCTTATTCCAGTACCACAGTATTTTGATTGCTGTAACTTTGTAGGACATTTTGTATTTGAGAAAGTTGACTGTTCAAACTTCATTCCTTTTCCAGATTGTTTTGGTTCTTCAGGATTGCTTATTTTCATATGAATTTTAAGATTAGTTTCTCAATTTTGGCAAAGAGGCTAGCTGGAATTTTGATAGGGTTTATATTGAATCTGTAGATGTACTTGGGAAATATTGCCATCTTAATAATAAAAGGCATCCAATCAATAAATGATTTGCTTTTCTTATTTTATTGTGATATGCATAGGGATTGAAATATAAACTTGCAAGGAATTTTTTGTGTATTAATTCCCATAAAGTACAATTGATTTTAATTATTTTGTTTTGGAATAACATCACTGAATATTTCATTAGGTTGCTCATTAGAATTGTAAGCTTCTTCTTTTTTTTTTTAAAGAATTTGTAAGCTTCTTTAGGGCAGGATAGATCATAACTATTTTTTATTACAAAGAATTAATGTTGTGATTTTTGCACCAAAAACCTAGGGTATTTAAACACGTATAAATAGATAGAACAAGAGCTCACAGGTAATTTAAAAATAAATAGGATATTAGTGATACTGTGAATTTATTATTAACAACAAATGGCTAACTGGCATTTTCTGTCTTTTAATTCATATATATTCATAGTATTCCTTTGGAGAAAAATGAAATAATGATTGTTTTATAGATTGATTTCTTTTAAAAGACATAATTTGTATGTTCTTTAAATTCATTTTAGGTACCGAATCTGATTCCAGTTTTGATGTTCAAATTAGGAAGACCACTGGCACCTGTGTTATACAATGATATCTTGTATACTTTACCTACACTTGGAGTTCACAAGGTTTGTATTATTAACCGGTTTACTTGGGAGCAGAAAGAAAGTGAGGCATGAAGAATACATTGAATTTTGTTTCTTACCATGTGAAATTTTGACCCTTTAATTTTGGCTGCAATCCCTACTTCCTTTGTTGGGCCAAAAATATTTGTTAAAATATTTGAGAATTAGTTTCTAAAATCATCTTTTCATTATGTTTTCCCACTGGCTATATCGTCTGACATAGGATCTTTATACGCCCAGAATTGCTAACTAGCTCCTCCCGAAGGTATCTCTGACCTCTGAGAAAATAGGTAATACTGTAATAAGCTTCCATTTCAGTCTTTATTTTATAAGAGGTTTTTACGTTTTTTTGTTACCATTGGGATTTTATCCATATTTGCATTTATGAAACCAAAGTTTCTTCAATGTTTTGTAGGTGTGCATAGGACAGATTCTACGAGTAATTCAACTTCTTGGAACCACTCCACAACTAAAAGCTGTCACTTTGCGCTTGTTGACATCTTTGTGGGAAAAACAGGTAAGCTCAGATACACACTTGTGTGGATATTAAGCATGTCCCTTTCACTGAAAAAAACAAATGTTGTCATTATGCATGACAGTGCTTTGATATAGTGATATTAGTGAGTGGCATAAATGATTACATTGAGAAATTTTAATTTAGTGTTGTACTTTTGATCTATGAAGCTGTCAGTTGTGATTGACTCTCAGAGAGAAATTGAGAATAGAAAATCATCTTGTTTCCTTAATTTTGAAATCTGTTTTTCCATTTTTGCGAAAAAGTAATAGAAATTTAAGTGATTAGAGCCTTTGTAATTAAAGTGAGATTTTGCCACTTTTTTCCTAGTTTTATGAAATGAACAGTACATAGATCCGCAAGAAAATCTCTAGCAATCATAACAGCATTCTTCTTTGCTGATTAGAAGAAATACATTATAATTTGCAATGCAAATATAAGATTTAGAGGTGAAAATGTTTCATAGAAGGAGATAATGATTATTCAACCCAAGTTGTAAAATTACCTTTTTTGTGAAACTGCCTTCTTAGGATCGTGTCTATCCTGAACTGCAGCGTTTCATGGCCATGTCCGATGTGCCCTCTCTGTCTGTGGGCAAGGAAGTCCAATGGGAGAAACTAATTGCTAAAGCAGCATCAATCAGAGATATATGTAAGCAAAGGTAAGACACGCTTGACCCTTGGGAATGTATATCATGATACATATTTTTGCATTTATACATATATATATAAATGCATGATATATTTTTGCATTTATTTTGCATGATATATATATTTGTATTTAATCTTTTTATTGCAAGCAAGACACTCGGAAAGATAGGCAGAGGATATTTGGGTAAGAATAAATGAATATTAAGCACAAGTGTCTGATTATAAAATTTAGTAACATCAGACAATTACTTTGAGTAGCAGGCATGTCTTTTCAGGTCTAGTCTTATATCTAGGTTTAGCAGATATTTATATCCTTTTCTGGATAATAATTTAATGTTGTAATAAAACATAAGATATTATGTTTTGTATTTTTCTATATATCAATTCCTAAAACCTAAGCAGTGGGTTATAGGTCAAATTGTTCTTTCTTATAGTCTCCTTATGTGATGCTTGTTTTTTCTTTTTGATCTATGAATAATAAATGCTGGAGAGGATATGGAGAAAAGGGAATTCTCTTCCACTATGGCTGGATATGTAAATTGACACAGCCACTGTGGAGAACAGTATAGAGATTCCTTAAAAACCTATGCTTGACTTTTATAAGATGTAAATAGAGATGGCCTTATTTGTGATTCATTGAATGGAATTAATTGTTGGGAAATATTACAGGGAAGGAAATGATCTTGAATTCTTGTATATGCTCTGGGGTTTAAAAAGACTTGAGGATAGTAGGGAGATGCTGCTGCTCTTCTAGGTTATGGATAAATAGCTAGGCAGGAGTTCCTAAGATTGAAATAACACTAAGCAGAGCTCCACCTCACCAGATTTCTATTTTCTTGAGTTAGGTCAAAATCTTTAATGAGGAAATATATTTAACGCATTTGAAATAGGTTGTAATCTTACAGTTTCATGTTGATTGAACCACTGCACTGTAGAATTCTTAGAGCATCATCCTCACTTTTGTCAATGATGACACTGCGAATGGTACTTCCTGAAGCTTTACAATGAATGAGTTGGCCTGGATGCTGATAATGCAGATGATTCATGTGTTAGGTAAAATCTCAGATTAGACTGTATTTAAGCCTTAGCAGTTTTGCCTGTTTTCTAAGCTCCAACCTTTTGGCAACACGAAAAAATCACTTGGTCTAAAAGTTATACACATGTATCCCAAGACCTCAGAGTTTAGATTCTCTTGAGGTATTGGCATGGAAAAAATTAAGAGATGAAAGCTGACGTTTTAATTTTACATACTTAAAGCTGAGGCTCAGGAGAGGTTAAATATCAGACCAGATCAGAGTCTGTGAAAAACTTACTTAGTGCACCTGTCGGTTACCACCTCAAGATCCTATCAAAATTTTCCATTTTTGCTAATTGATTTCCATTGGTGGATTTCACGGAATTCAACCAGGCAGTTTTTTAATTTACATTTTGTTAAGTAGAGAGAAATATATCACTGAGGGGTTATAAGGAATGCAGACCTGAGCGTTTCTTTATGAAGTTAAAAGCACTCTAGAGAGAGCACAATGTATGTGCAATAGAGGAATGAGAGGAAGAAGAGTCAGTGAATCTGGCACAGTTCCTGACATGAGATAAGTGCTCAGTTATAGTTCATATTATTATTATTAACTTTATCATCATACACTGTCACCATCATGATAGGCATAACCTTCTAAGTTTGTAACACTACTATGATCAGTCATCTTCTGATCTCATAACCCTGGCTTTACTGCTGATCTCAATAAGGTAAGTCATTTCTTTTCACTGCTACTATAGACTTGAGTTTTTATTGATTCAGACAATAGGGTTTTTTCCGTCACATTCTTTTTTTTTTTGGCTCTGCCACGCAGCATGTGGGACACTCGTTCCCCAGCAGGGATCAAACTCATGCCCCTGCAGTGAAAACACAGAATACAGACTATAGGTTTTGTGATTCAGGGAGAATAAAATTTATTAATAAGTGTCTTCTTTTTGGGGTAATAATATGAAAAATTAGCCTGAAGTTACAGCAGAAATGATGAAGTTGCAAATCTTTGAAAAAACAAAAAGCATATGGTTTTATTTGTTGCTGCTGCTGCTGTTTCTAAGTCACTTCAGTCATGTCTGACTCTGTGCAACCCCATAGACGGCAGCCCACCAGGCTCCCTCATCTGTTGAGGGTCCGTGTTTAACAAGCATGAGGGTAAAGAAAAGCATTAATGTTTTTTATTCGGGCAAAAGACCTTGGAGTAGTAATATAGCTCTTTGACTTTAATCTTGTGTCTAAATGTCATTTCTCATAGGCCATATCAGCATGGTGCAGATATGTTGGCAGCTATTTCCCAGGTGTTGAATGAGTGCACTAAGCCTGACCAAGCTACTCCAGCAGCCTTGGTGTTACAAGGTCTTCATGCACTCTGCCAAGCTGAGGTGGGCTTTTTTGAATTGTTTTAAAATTGTTTTGTATAATTTGGAAGACAATAATTTACAAGGCATTGTGCTTGAAAGGATGTAAGACAAATTCTAATAACTGAAAGTCAGATGTTTATATCCAGAGATCTTTCTTTGTTCAGTAGAGTGAAGCAAGATTGTCTACAAATTCTCTGTAAAGGGGAGTCTTGAAACATGTAGACGTTCTCTAGAGGCTAAAGAAAACCATGCTTTAGGTTCTTCTTCATTGTTATTTATTCTTGATAATATAAAATGAAGAATAATGCTTATAGAAGAAATCTTGAGTATATTTGCTTCTTGGTTCTGTGATTAGAGAGCTTTAGAAGCAGAGGAGGCGAGGAAATTGACATGGTATCTCAGTTTTATAGATAGCAAAAACTTTTGTTGGCTTGAAGATTGGCAAAAGATTCTTCCTTTCCTGGTGATCATATTGGGTAGGATGGATTAATGTTAGAACTGAGCCTCTAAATCATTTTCTTAACTTTAGACTGCTTCCAAAAGTACAGCACAGCAAAGGGAATCTTTAATGTTTTGGAGAAATGTAGTAATTACATCAAAGGTCATTCACTGACCATACTAAATTTTTTTAATATTTTTATGCAGTCTTGTAAGTAGCTTTATTATTATTTTTTTAATGGAAGTTAATTTATAATATATTAGTTTCAGGTGTACAGCATAGTAATTCAATACTTGTATAGATTATATTCCCTTTAAGTTATTAAAAAAATAATGGCTAAATTTCCCTGTGCTATACAATAATATTCTTGTTGCTTATTTATTTTATGTGTAGTATTTTGTATCTCTTAATCCGATCCCCTTACCTTCCCTCATCCCCTCTCCTTCTCCCCACTGAGAATCACTTATTTGTTCTCTGTATCTGCGAGTCTGTTTCTAATTTGTTACATACATTTGTTTGCTTTATCTTTTAATTTCCACATATAAGTGTTAACATAGTGTATTTATCTTTCTGTGTCTGACTTATTTTACTAGCCATAACAATCTCTAAATTCATACACATTGTTGCAGATTACAGAATTTCATTCTCTTTTATGGCTGAGTAATAGCCGACTGTGGTTCAGATCATGAACTCCTTATTGCCAAATTTAGACTTAAATTGAAGAAAGTAGGGAAAACCGCTAGACCATTCAGTTCAGTTCAGTTCAGTCGCTCAGTCGTGTCTGACTCTTTGCGACCCCATGAACTGCCAGCACACCAGACCTCCTTGTCCATCACCAACTCCCGGAGCCTACCCAAACCCATGTCCATTGAGTCGGTGATGCCATCCAACCATCTCATCCTCTGTCGTCCGTTCTCCTCCCGCCTTCAATCTTTCCCAGCATCAGGGTCTTTTCAAATGAGTCAGCTCTTTGCATCAGGTGGCCATTCAAGTATGACCTAAATCTAATCCCTAAATATTATACAGTGGAAGTGAGAAATAGATTTAAGGGACTAGATCTGATAGAATGCCTGATGAACTATGGACGGAGGTTTATGACATTGTACAGGAGACAGGGAGCAAGACCATCCCCAAGAAAAAGAAATGCAAAAAAGCAAAATGGCTGTCTGAGGAGGCCTTACAAATAGCTGTGAAAAGAAGAGAAGCCAAAAGCAAAGGAGAAAAGGAAAGATATACCCATTTGAATGCCAAGTTCCAAAGAATAGCGAGGAGAGATAAGAAAGCCTTCCTCAGCAATCAGTGCAACGAAATAGAGGAAAACAATAGAATGGGAAAGACTAGAGATCTCATTAAGAAAATTAGTGATACCAAGGGAACATTTCATGCAAAGATGGGCTGAGTAAAGGGCAGAAATGGTAAGGACCTAACAGAAGATATTAAAAAGAGGTGGCAAGAATACACAGAAGAACTGTACAAAAAAGATCTTCATGACCCAGATAATTACAATGGTGTGATCACTCACCTAGAGCCAGACATCCTGAAATGTGAAGTCAAGTGGGCCTTAGGAAACATCACTACAAACAAAGCTAGTGGAGGTGATGGAATTCCAGTTGAGCTATTTCAAATCCTAAAGATAATGCTGTGAAAGTGCTGCACTCAATATGCCAGCAAATTTGGAAAACTCAGCAGTGGCCACAGGAGTGGAAAAGGTCCGTTTTCATTCCAATCCCTAAGAAAGGCAGTGCCAAAGAATGCTCAAACTACTGCACAATTGCACTCATCTCACACGCTAGTCAAGTAATGCTCAAAGTTCTCCAAGCCAGGCTTCAGCAATACGTGAACTTTGAACTTCCAGATGTTCAAGCTAGATTTAGAAAAGGCAGAGGAACCAGAGATCATATTGCCAACATCCGTTGGATCATCGAAAAAGCAAAGGAGTTCCAGAAAAAACATCTATTTCTGCTTTATTGACTATGCCAAAGCCTTTGACTGTGTAGATCACAATAAACTGTGGAAAATTCTTCAAGAGATGGGAATCCCAGACCAGCTGACCTGCCTCCTGAGAAAAATCCATATGCAAGTCAGGAAGCAACAGTTAGAACTGGACATGGAACAACAGACTGGTTCCAAATAGGAAAAGGAGTACGTCAAGGCTGTATTGTCACCCTGCTTATTTAACTTATATGCAGAGTACATCATGAGAAATGCTGGGCTGGATAAAGCACAAGCTGGAATCAAGATTGCCAGGAGAAATATCAATAGCCGCAGATATGCAGATGACACCAGCCTTGTGGCAGAAAGTAAAGAACTAAAAATCCTCTTGATGAACGTGAAAGAGGCGAGTGAAAAAGTTGGCTTAAAGCTCAACATTCAGAAAACTAAGATCATGGCATCTGGTCCCATCACTTCATGGGAAATAGATGGGGAAACAGTGGAAACAGTGTCAGACTTTATTTTTCTGGGCTCCAAAATCACTGCAGATGGTGACTGCAGCTATGAAATTAAAAGACGCTTACTCCTTGGAAGGAAAGTTATGACCAACCTAGACAGCATATTAAAAAACAGAGACATTACTTTGGCAACAAAGATCCGTCTAGTCAAGGCTATGGTTTTTCCAGTAGTTGTGTATGGATGTAAGAGTTGGACTATAAAGAAAGCTGAGCGCAGAAGAATTGATGCTTTTGAACTGTGGTGTTGGAGAAGACTCTTGAGAGTCCCTTGGACTGCAAGGAGGTCCAACCACTCCATCCTAAAGGAAATCAGTCCTGAGTGTTCATTGGAAGGACTGATGTTGAAGCTGAAACTCCAGTACTTTGGCCACCTGATGGGAAGAGCTGACTCATTTGAAAAAAACGCTGATGCTGGGAAAGATTGAGGGCAGGAGGAAAAGGGGAAGACAGAGGGTAAGATGGTTGGATGGCATCGCCAATTCAAAGGACTTGAGTTTGAGTAAACTCCAGGAGTTGGTGATAGACAGGGAGGCCTGGCGTGCTGCAGTCCATGGAGTCGCAAAGAGTCAGACACAACTGAGAGACTGAACTGAACTGAATATTCCATTATGTATATTTGGAATACACACACACACACAGACAAACACACACAGACACACACACACCACATCTTTTTACATTCATCTGTTAATTTAGAGCAAAGTCTTTTAGTTTTCACCATCTTACAATTGAGTGTGATGTAGGTTTGTAATAACTGACCTTTATTATGTTATGATGTATTTCTTTTACACCAACTTTGAGATTTTTCTATCATGAATTGATTTTCTATCATGAATGGATATTTAATTTTGTGAAATACTTTTTCTGCATAATAGAGATGATTGGAGAAGGAAATGGCAACCCACTGCAGTCTTCTTGCCTGGAAAATTCCATGGATAGAGGTGCCTGGTGGGCTCCAGTCCATGGGGTCGCAAAGAGTTGGACACGACTGAGCGACTATCACTCATAGAGATGATCATGTGGTTTTTATTTTTTTCTTAGTGTGGTGTTCCACATTAATTTGCCAACATTAAATTATCCTTGCATTCCTGGAATTAATCCTACTTGATCATGGTATATGATTATTTTTATATATCATTTGATGAAGTTGCTAATAATTTTTTAAGGGTTTTTGTGTCTATATTCATCAAAGTTATTGGCCTGAAACTTTGTTTTTTGTAGTGTCTTTATCTGGCTTTGGTATAAGGATAATGTTAGTCTTGTAGAATAAATTTGTGAGTGTTCATTCTCTTCAGTTTTTTTGAATAGTTTGAGAAGGATAGGTATTAGCGCTTCTTTATGTTTTGGGTAATATTCTCCTGTGAAGCCCTCTGATCCTGGACTTTCTTTGCTGGGAATTTTTTTTTTATTATAAATTCCTTTTCACTAGTAGTGATTAATTTGTTCAGATTGTCTGTTTCTTCCTGATTCAGTCTTAACAGTTTGCATGTTTCTAGATATTTGTTCATTTCTTCTAGATTGTTCAATTTGTTGACATATAACTGTTGTAGTATTGTCTTATGATTTTTTGTAACTCTGTGGTATCAATTGTTATTTCTCTTCTTCAATTCTTTTTTTTTTTAGTCCTCTCTCATTTCCTTTTGATGAACTTGGCTATAGTGTATGAATTTTGCTTATCTTTTCAAAAAATCAGCTCTTGGTTTCATTTATCTTTTTGTTTTTGTTTTTATGCCACCAATTTATTTATTTCCTCTCTGTTCTTTATTCTTACCTTCCTCCTGGTGACTTTGGGCCTTTTTTGTTCTTCTTTTTCTAATTCATTTAGATGGTCGGTTGGGTTGTTTATTTGAGATTTTTTTTGTTTTCTGAGGAAGGGCTGTGTCACTGTAAACTTCCATCTTAGAACTGCTTTTGCTGCATCTCATAGATTTTGGGAAACTGTATTTCCATTTTCAGCTATCTCAGGGTATTTTCACATTTCCTATTTGATTTGTTCATTGACCCTTTGTTGTTTGGTAGCATATTGTTTAGTCTCCAGGTATTTGTTATTTTCTGTTTTCTTTCTATAATTGATTTCAAGTTTCATACTATTGTGATCAGAAAAAAAGTTTTGACGTAATTTATATCCTCTTAAACTTGTGATTTGTGGCCTAGAATTTGGTCTCTTCTGGAACATGTTCCATGTGTACTTGAAAAGAATGTGCATATTTCTGCTCTGGGATGGAACATCTTGGAGATGTCTATTTAAGGCCACCTGGTTTATTGTGTCGTTTAAAACTGTAGTTGCTTTATTGATTTTCTTGTCTAGAAGATGTGTATATACATCCATTGATGTATATGGAGTGTAAAAGTTTCCTATTATTATCATTTTATTGTTGATTTCTCCCTATATGTCTGTTAATATTTGCTTTACATATTTAGCATTAGTCACTCAGTCATGTCCATTCTTTACGACCTCGTGAATTGTTGCCTGCCAGGCTCCCCCGTCCATGGGATTTTCTAGGCAAGAATACTGGAGTGAGTTGGCATTTCCTTCTCCAGGGGGAATTCACAAACCAGGGATCGAACCTGGATTTCCCGCATGGCAGGCAGACCCTTTACCATATGAGCCACTAGGGAAGCCCCTTATGTATTGTATTGGGTACATATATATTAAGGAGTATAACATCTTCTTCTTGTACTTATGCCTTTATCATTATATAAGGCCCTTCTTTGTCTTCTGTTAAAAGCTTTGTTTTAAAATTCTATTTTGTCTGAAATGAGTA
>NW_011494948.1:15045568-15092652 GCF_000754665.1 Bison bison bison
TCTGAAGTGAATCTCTTGTAAGTAGCATATAGACAGGTCTTCTTTGAGTCAGTCAGCCACCCTATGTCTTTTGATTGGGACATTTAGTCTATTAACATTTAAAATGATTACTGATAGGCTTATACTTATTGCCATTTTATTACTTGTTTTCCAATTGGTTTTGTAGTTCTCTGCTCACTTCTTCTGTTTGTTTCTTCCCTCATGGTTTGATTTTCTTTAGTAGTTTTCTTGTGTTTCTTTCTAGTGTTTTTGGTATCTATTGTAGGTTTTTGATTTGTGGTTCATGTATGTTGACCTGTAACCATATCTACTTGTTTTTAACTGGTAGAATTTGCTTTTTACTGCTTCAGTCAGTCATCTGGAATTGGAAAGTACCACTGTAATAATTGTATTAGTTTCACAATAAATAGTTCTACCATTTGGGAGTATTTCCTTGTCATTATTTTTTCCAAACAGAAATCACCTTGTTTCTGAAACTACATAGGAAGTAATTTTTTCTGTCATTCCATTGTGCTCTCCCCATCCTTTCCTTTCTATAAGGCTCTGTTGTCTATAAGTGCTTATTAACTCATAAGAAGTGATTTTCCTCATTCCACTTCTGTAAGATATCATTGTTAACTGTAGTTAGTACTGAGGATATAAAAAATGTTGCCTGAAGGGGTAGAAAGCATCTTTGTTTTTAGAAGGACATATTGTCTACCTAGTATATATGTCATTAGCTGTGTGTCCTTTGATTTACTTAACCCCTCTGACCCTCGTTTCCTCAAATGAGGGTAAAACGGCATTACACACAAAATAGATCTAGTAATATGGGTAATATCCGCCCACATAGGTGCTCTTTAAATGTCAAACTTGTTCCTAAAAAATTGGTTATAGTCCATCCCTTCAAGGAGAGTCTAAGTAGTTTTTTCATCTTTCCCCTAAAACTCATATAAAATATGATAGTAACTGAGTTTCTTCTCATAAATGGTATCCTATCAGTTCCCTGCCAAAGCTTTTGTTACTTTTTTGTGTATTGAAAGGAGACCTCTTGAGATTGTTACACTGTAGCCCTAAATCTATTTCTCCATTCCAAACCACTATTCATAAAGACGGTTCTGAGCCCACTATCAGACACTCTTGGCAATCTGAATCCATTCAGGTTGCTATAATAATAACATAATGAATGGCTTATTAACATCAGTTATTTATTTCTCACAGTTCTGGAGGCTAAAATGTCCATGATCAAGGTGCTGGCACTTTGACTGTCTGCTGAGGGCCTACTTCCTAATTCATAGCTGTCTTCTCACTGTAATTTCACATAGCCAGAGGGGCAAGGTAGCTCTATGTAGTCTCCTTATTGGTGCACTAATCCCTGGCATGAAGGCTCTACCTTCAAGACCTAATCTCCTTCCAAAGATCCCATTTCCTAATACCACCACCTTGGGGATCAGGATGTCAACACCTGAGTTTAGTGGGGTAGGTACAAGCATTCATTATATAGCAAATAACATCTTTTTAATGGAAAGAACATGTTTAATTTTTTTAACTTTTTATTTTGTATTGGGGTATAGCCAATTAACAAACAATGTTGAGAAAGTTTCAGGTGAACAGTGAAGGGATTCAGCCATACATCTACAAGTATCCATGTACATGTATGTGTGTATGTGTGCTTAGGCATGTCTGACTCTTTTGACCCCATGAACTGTGTAGTCCACCAGACTTCTCTGTCCATGGAATTTTCCAGGCAAGAATACTGGAGCGGGTTGCCATTTCCTACTCCAGGGGACCTTCCTGACCCAGGAATTGAACCTGCATTTCTTGTGTCTGCTGCATTGACAGCCAGATTCTTTACCACTGCGCCACTGGGAAGCCCATACATGTATCCATTCTCCTCCAAACTCTCCTTCCATCTAGGCTGCCACATCACATTGAGCAGAGTTCCATGTGCTATACAGTAAGTCCTTATTGGGCATCCATTTTAAATATAGAAGTGAGGCATCATGTTCTAAGTATTTTATTTTAAAAAGCCTGTGTCTAATTTGGTACTTCAATACTTTTTTCCTTGGCTTGGTTAAAGACCTTTCTCTTACTGTGTTTGTCTTTCTCTACCCCCCTCTTTTTTTTAATGCTGTAAAATCCAAATCCCATATTCACTGCAAAGAAATTTCAACTGAGATGTTACAAATGAGATAAGAATTTAATATATTGTCCTTCTAATAAATATATACTAACCTCTTTAAGTCCTTTTTATAATAAGATGGGCATTCATAAGTCAAAAAGCAATACCATTAATCAGTTAACTTCATTTTATTATAGGGCTTCCCTGGTAGCTCAGCTGGTAAAGAATCTGCCTGCAATGGGGAAGACCTGGGTTTGATCCCTGGGTTGGGAAGATCCTCTGGAGAAAGGAACAGCTACCCATTCCAGTATTCTGGACTGGAGAATTCCATGGACTATTTAGTCCATGGGGTTGCAAAGAGTCAGACATGACTGATACTTATTTTTTATCCCTTCATTTTCATCTGTCTTTCTTGTTTGGGGGAAGAACCCACTATTTTATTGACATTTACTAGTTGTGAATAAGTGTTATTTACCATATTTTCATTATAGATATTAAAATGTCTACAGTTGTGAAATTTGTTGAAACTGCATCACTGTTAATTTTGGTAATAGAATGTTCTTTTTTATGTTTGGTAATGAATAACTCTATGTTCCTCTAAATAAACAGAAATAATCTATTCCCCTGTGGTGGGCCTTATAGTAATAATATATCTTTCTCTTTTGCTTAATCTTTCCAAGCTGTGTGTATGTATGTGTGTGTTCATTATTTGTGGAGCTGCTGCTGTTATGTTCTGTGACGTGTGTTAAAGTTGTAAAATATACTAAATTTGGTGGCCCTTGCCAGGCCACATTTAGTAATTTTGGGCTAATCTTTTGGTGTTTTGCCAGTATGCTATCCACAGAAGCCAACATGAATTCTATGAAGCTATTTATTCTGTCTTTTAATTGATACCATGTGTGAAGCATTGATGGCTGCCAAGAGTTTCAAGAATGAAAATATTCAGCATGGTTATGAATCTTCTTCCCAGAAACATTTGGTAGTGATTTCTCTATTTCTCTGTGGATCCTTTGCTATCAAATATAATTAAGAATATGAAAAGACAACCTAAAGCTGTGAAATTTTTAAAAACAATTTGAAGAGAGTAAATTGGATAACCCTATATTTAAAGAGGGCTTCCCTGATAGCTCAGTTGGTAAATAATCTGCCTACAATGCAGGAGACCCCAGTTCAATTCTTGTATCGGGAAGATCCACTGGAGAAGAGATAGGCTCCCCACTCCAGTATTCTTGGGCTTCCCTTGTGGCTCAGCTGGTAAAGAATCCACCTGCATTGCAGGAGACCTGGGTTTGATCCCTGGGTTGGGAATATCCCCTGGAGAAGGGAAAGGCTACCCTGTCTAGTATTCTGGCCTGGAGAATATCCATAGACAGAGGAGCCTGGAGAGCTACAGTCCACAAGGTCGCAAAGAGTCAGACACCACTGAGCAACTAAGCACACAGGCTTTCTCATCCTGGCCTTTGTGTTATGAGTTAACTCTTTTTCCGAAGGTTGACAATGGACTCTTCAATTTTGAAAGTCATTATGAGACTCATTTGTCCTTGATAGGGTCAGATTAAACCTGTAATTATTGCTGCTTAATCATTTATCATGGTCTCCAGTGAGAGATTGAAAGGATGGATTCCATCTGAATAAAGACAACATATTGTCTTTTGTAACTGGCTTCTTTCACTTAACATATTTATAAGGTTTATCACCTTTAAAGTATGTACCAATACTCCACTTCTTTTTATGATCCAATAATATTTGATGCAACTATCTTATGTTTTATTCATCCATTCATCATTTGATGGACATTTGGATTTTTGCTGATTATTATGAATATTGCTGCTGTGAATATTGTGAACATGTAATTGCATGGACATATGTTTTCATTTTTGAGGGATATATACCTAGGAATAAAATTGCTGGATTATATGGTTACTCTGTGTTTACTATTTAAGGAGCTTCCAGAACTGTTTTCCAAAGTGGCTGTGCTGTTTTATGTTCACACCAGCAGAGTGTGGATATTCTAATTTCTCGCCATTTCAGCAATGCTTATCTGCTTTTTTGTTTTAACTGTAGCCTTCCTAGTGAGTACAAAGTGTTATCACGTGTGGCTTTGATTTGCATTTCCCTGATGACTAGTGATATTGAGCATATTTTCACGTGTGTCTTGGCCACTTGTGTATCTTTTTGGAGTAGTGTCTATTCAGGTCCTTTGCGTATTTTCTTCTCTGTTGCTTTTAACTTCCCTGGTCAGCTGTGTTATGTTTCATTCCTACAGGAATGATTGGTAAAACAATTTTGTCTTCTTGCTTCTAAGAAGCAAAGGATACTGGATACTGGATAAGTATCCTTATAACCAAAGGATAAATAAAGGATACTGGGAAATCATGAACTCTTTTCTGGGCCATTTACTATGAAGAGAGCTTTTTATGAAGCCATGCGAAATATCAAGTAAAGACACATATGTTCCACTTAGCTATTTTGTCCACAGATGACATTTCCTTTATTTTTATATGAAATTAGCAGAGTGCTTTCAGATGGAAAACTATTAGAGATATTTTAATAATAATAATAGTAAGCATCTATTGATTTCCTGAGTGCTTTCTTTGTAGTAAGCACTGTATACTATAATCGTTATATTTATTATATGATTTAATCTTATGGGAAAAAGCTCTTTATGTGATAAGGTGCTGTTTTCTTCTGGGAGGCTGACAGAGGTTAAATAATTGCCCAGTCATCCAGCTAAAATGTTGTAGAGCCAGGATTCAAACCCAGGTCTACCTGAGTTCAGAGACAATATGTTAATCACTTAAAAAAAAACACAGCTTTATTGAGATATAATTCATATACTGTCACTCTGTGTTTCTGCTGGCCATCTTTTTGTTCATTGCCCTTGTCCTGTTCTGATATTAAATGGATAAGTCTTTTTGTGAGCATTAAGTTTGAACTCTTTCCCTCATACTTCTCTATTTCCTTTATGATACATGAATGCATAAGATTTCAAATTATTTAGGTTTTGCATAGAGATCCTAATGAAAAAGATATTTGAGCCCAAATAGATTGATTTTTGGTGCTTTATGGGTTATTTATTGAATTTTATATTTTAAGGATGTATTGACATGTTTCTTCATATATGCATGCTCAGTCACATCTGACTTTTTGAAGTGTTTTTATCCTACTTTAGATTTTTACATTAATAACATCCCATTTACTTTGGATAATAAAAGCATCCTTCATCCACATTTCACAAAACCATTTTGATTTTTCCATTTTTCCCATTGTATTTTCTTTGCACATATATTTCATACTTTCCATCTTCTCAATTTACGTTTTACTAGAGTGATTTTTGATGTAGCTACAGGTTTTCATGGCTTAATTATTTTCCATTGAGTGAAAGTATCATATGTCATCAAATAATTCATTTTCAATTGGATTCTAAAGTTTTATAATTAGTCTAAGAAGTAATTACATATGTAAAGTTTTTCCTTTCTTTTGAATTGTTTTCTTGAACTAAATATTTTAGAGTTTTATGGATATTTTATGATCTTATGGTTAGTTTACTTTTTTAATGTTAATTAATTTTTTATTGTTGATTGGTTTACAATATTGGTTTGATTTCTGTCATATGTCAGTGTGAATTAGCCATAGGTGTAGATATGTCCCCTCCCTCTTGACTCTCCCTCCCGGCTCCTGCCCATTCCCACCCCTCTAAGTTATTACAGAGCCCCTGTTTGAGTTCCCTGAGTCATACAGCAAATTCCCATTGGCTATCTCAATAAACATGGAAAGTTAAAAAATAAGAGTGGATAGCCACTCCCTTCTCCAGGGGATCTTCCCAACCCAAGGCTCGGACCCAGGTCTCCCACGCTGAAGGGGGATTCTTTACCAGCTGAGCCACCAGGGAAGCCCAACTAACACTAACATATATAAATAATTAGCTTATTTTTAAAGTAACTTTCCACGTTTATTGAGCATGAAATAGAAAGTTGTAATGTAACAATTGTTCCTAAGTTTCTGGCAGTGTTATTTGTTAGTACAGAGAACAGTTCAATTATATCATCACTTCATTGAGGGCAGCATTTCTTCTTGTTATATGACAATTCTGCTTGTTACCCATGAGGGGCCCATAAGGAAAAGGAAAGTCTGAAATGAATATTTTTTCCTCACAGTGGATTTGCTCTATGTAGGCTTAGCTTTGGAGCTTTGGAGAATATTTAAGAGGAGTGGAAGTGATTTAAAATTTTTATTTTAAAATCATTGATGTATATTGTTATTATGAATGCTTTTAAAAGATGTTTTAGAAATCCATCTTGTTGACTTGAGATCATATTTAAATCCATACTTTTTATTTTACACTTAAAAAGTGCTGTCATTGTTTTGCTTTTTGGGTTTATGGGCTGTAAGTGTAAAAGGGATCCTGTTTATCTCATAATTTCATAAAGTTTGTTGCCTGTTGGAAAAGATGTTCAAATAGAAGGGTTGGCAGCCTTTCAACAGTGTTCTGCCAAGTTTTTCATTTATTCTCTGATGAGTAGAAGTAGTGAGAAGACCAAGGGAAAAAGAGATGGCACAGCTTCCCCCAGTCCTATGTCCACTGCAGTGCACATGCTGGGCAAAAATTCCCTAGGCAGGACACCAAAAACATCAATTTTAAAATAAAAATATTGAAAACTGAAGCCAGGCTGTGCAAGGTTCTCTGGATATAAAGATTTATGAGCATGTTCAGCTTTCTAGGGGCGCACAGCCTAGTAGGGGAAAGCATTGTGTTAAGTACACCAAATGTATTTGAAATTCAGAAATAGTGCAGAGGAAAGATACAACATCAAAGGAATACTTTTCTAAATCTCAAGCAGCAATACCAGGTGGCAGAGGAAAAGAATATTTAGGACTAGAAGAAAGAGACTCTGAATCACTGCTGCTGCTAAGTCGCTTCAGTTGTGTGACTCTGTGCGACCCCAGAGACGGCAGCCCACCAGGCTTCCCCGTCCCTGGGATTCTCCAGGCAAGAACACTGGAGTGGATTGCCATTTTCTTCTCCGATGCATGAAAGTGAAAGTGAAAGTGAAAGTGAAGTCGCTCAGTCGTGTCGGACCCTCAGCAACCCCATGGACCGCAGCCTTCCAGGCTCCTCTGCCCATGGGATTTTCCAGGCAAGAGTACTGGAGTGGGGTGCCATTGCCTTCTCCAGTACCTTTAGTTTTTCTTTCTTTTTATGTAAACAGTTGTATCTAGGTATAATTCACATACTATCCAGCTCACCTATTTATAGTGTGAAATTTAGTCACTTTTTGAATATTAGTTGTTCATCCACCATCACAATCAACTTTAGAACATTTTCATCACCCCCAAAAGAAGTTGCACACCTTCCATACCACCCCATGCCCCACACCTTGCCCCCACCATAGGGAACCACTAATTTAATTTCTGTCTTTATAGATTTGCCTGTTCTGGACATTTCATGTAAATGAAGTCAAACAATATGTGGCCTTTTGTGACTGGCTTTTTAGTTAGCATAATGTTTTCAAGATTTCATCCATGTTGTAGCATGTATCAATACTTCATTCCTTTTTATAGGTAATATTGCACTGTATGGCTATACGACATTTTATTTATCCATTCATCTATATTTTATTCATCCATTTATCAGTTAATGGACATTTGGTTTGTTTCCAGGTAGCTCAGTGGTAAAGAATCTGCCTGCCCAGGCAGGAGATGCAGGTTCGATCCCTGGATCAGGAAAATCCCCTGGAGAAGGGAATAGCAACCCATTCCAGTATTCTTGCCTGAAAAATCCCGTGGAAGGAAGAGGCTGGTGGGCTACAGTCCATAGGGTCACACAGGGTGCGACTGAGCACACGTGCACCACACCTGGGTGTTTCCACTTTTTGGCTATTATGAATAATGCTGCTGTGAACTTCCGTTTTCAAGTTCTTTGTTTTTCTTGGGTATTTATCTAAGAGTGGAATGGCTGGATCATGTAATTATTTTTAACCATTTTAGTAGCTGCCAGGCTGTTTTCCAAAGCAGTTGTGTTTTATATCCTATCAACAGATATCTTTTCTTCTGTTCTCCCCAAATAATGGATATACTCCTAGGTAGGCATTGCCACTGAAGTATTTTTAGCTATGACTTTCATTCTTACTAAAATTTACATGATATGAATAGTCACTGAAGAATAAGAATATCCTAGAATATGTTCTGTAATATGGGAGGCTAGTGGGAGCCTGGTGGGCTGCCATCTATGGGGTCGGTCGCACAGAGTCGGACACGACTGAAGTGACTTAGCAGCAGCAGTGGGAAAAGAGGAATCGGGAGCTGCCCTCACCAACTTTTTCTTTCTAACTTTTCTGGGGCACTGTTGCCTGCCACTCAAAATGATTTTGTTATCTGTCTTTGAGGTTGACAGCCCTTGTCGTAATATAATAGATAGCTTTTTTGAGGGGTTTTGGTTTTTAATATTTATTTATTTGGCTATATCACGCATCATGTGGGATTTAGTGTTGTAGCACATGGTCTCTCTCATTGCCATGCTCGAGAGAGTTGTGGCATGGGGGCTTAGTTACTCCATGGCATGTGGGATCCTAGTTCCCAGATCAGGGATCAAACCCATGACCCCTGCACTGCAAGATAGAGTGTTAACTATTGGACCACAGGGAAGTCCCAGTAGATACCATCTTTGACCAGTAATCAGTAAGGACCCTGAATGGTTTAATGTTTATGATATTAAGGATGTTTGTCTTTATATAAATCACTAACATTTATAGAAATCAGAATTTAAAAACTTTTGCTAATTTTCTTTCATTATCATAGGACTAATATTTTTAATTAATTCTAATATTAATTAAAAGTAAAAATTACAGATATCTACCCTCTCTTGTTAAAGAGGAAGATCTTGCAGAACCTGGCCTGGTTCTCCACGTGGGAGGGACAAGTTAATACCAAGTGACAGTAACAGCTACCTTTTGAGAAGCATGTACTTTAATTTGCAGCACTTCTCTTGGCTTTTAGATTGACATTTTCTGCTTGACTCAGGTAGTCCTTAGAATTATGTCCCTTATTTTAATCATTGAAATAATTTCATGTAAGTAATCTCAGTTTGCCCATGTAACAACTCTCCCTTCATTTTTCCAAACCACTCTTTAAAAAAGATGTCATATGATTGGCTAATAAATATGGGAAAATGTCAACATTGTCGGTCATTGGGAAACGTACACACCACTGAAATCAGTAATTTAAAAAAAAGAAGACTGATGATATCAAACATTGGAGAAGGTGTAAAGTAACTTGATATCTCTTACACTATTGGCAGAACTATAAAATGATACAGTCATTGTTGAAAAATATTTGGCAGTTTCTTATAAAGTTGAATGTATACTTATGATCTAGCATTTTACTTCTAGATATTTATCTGAGTCAATGAATACATATCCACAAAAAGACTTGTATATGAGTGTTCATTTCAGCTTAACGATTATAACATATTTGGAAACAACTCAAATGGGTATTGTGTTTGTACATTTGAATGCTATTCACCAATAAAAAGGAAAGGACCACTGCTACTTGCAACAATATGGATGAATCTCTGAAGCATGCTCAGCGAAAGGAGCCAGTCACAAAAAGTCCATACATCTCATTTTTATGAAATTCCTGAATAGGCAAAATTCATCTATGAGGATAGAAATCAGCATGGTAATTGACTTGGGGTGGGGAGAAGGGTAGACAAGAAAGGGGCAAGAGGCAATCTTCTGGACTGTGGTCTGTATCTAAGAGCTGTTAGATACTTGAACTATGACTAATTCAAATTGTGTTGTGCTCTAAGTGTAAAGTGGACAGCAGATTGATATCTTAGTATGAAAAATTGTATAAAATATCTCAATATTTTTAGGTTATTTTACATGTTAAAATGATGTTTTGGATAGATTGGGTTAAGTAAAATGACAGTAATTCAAATTAATCTGTCTGCTTTTACTTTTTAAAAATGTGGTTACTAGAAAATTTTAAGTTGCATATGTAGCTCACATATTTCCGTGGTGTGTTTCATGATGGAGGTGGTGGTTACAATAGTGTATACATTTGTCAGGATTCATTGAAATATACAATTAAGATCTGTACTTTTTGCTGTGTGTTGCTATACTTTAATACTACAAAACTATTAAAGCTGCATATTTTCATGCTAGTGAATATGTTTGGCATTTGGTGTCCATTATAGTCTGTATTATACTTCATAGTAATCTTGTAATGTAGGTGCTATTTGCTCATGAGCCTGGCAAGTCAAAGTAACATCCAAATTGACATGATAAGGTAGACATTCACATACTCTGTATACTTCTTGTGCTTTTCCACTGTATCATGTTGCTTTTCCACTTGGGAGAAGTGTGAATGTACTTTGGGGACAGTACAAGTTTTGCTTCTTCAGCCATTGATTTCTAAATCTGTGCTCTGGGTGGTGGTGAATGAGTCATAGTTTTTCTGAAATTTAATTCTTTAACCGCATAGGAATCTAGTAACATTGCCTCTGATGCTTCAAGGAGGAAAATGACTTCCAGTCTAAACAAATTGCCCACAGTTGGAGGAGAAACAGCTTTTGGTGTGTGCATAAATGAAAATCAGTACATTGTATTGAAAAAGAGGGCTCATTCACTTTTAAGATTTTTCTCTCTTAAGTCCTTGAGATGGGAATGTGAGGCAGTGCTAACCCTGTTTTCTTAATCAGCTGTGAGTCTCTTGTAGCAAAAATTAATAGGCGTTGCAGGATCATGAAGAAAAGCTCTTTCATCTCGCCTAGCTCCAAGAGGGTGTTATATTTTCAAAGCGGAGTATTGTACAATTGAGCAATAGATAAGGAGGGGAGGGCCCTTTCCTGGGGATTCTTGACCGCTGGAAGAGTTCACTCCAGGCCATTTGTCACTGAAGTGATTTTCCCGGAAATACCCTATGCCAAGGTTATGTTTTGGCTATTCTACCCTCTTTTATTGATTTATTTCTGAAATCATGGGGTAAGGTAGTTCTCCCTGCCCTCTCCCATCATCCCAACTCTTTGTCTAGTTGCTCCTTCAGGGCTCCATGGGGTGGGAACGATTTTCAATGGGACTCAGGTTTTCAACGGGATTGGGTTTGGAAGTTTTAGGAAGTCAGTGTGGTATTAAAATGGCCAATAGAAATCCTGCATTTTGTTTAAGCATTTTTCAGCGTGGTAAATATAATTTAATATGGAAATGTGATACATTGTTCCATGGCAGATTTTCCTCAGCTGTGTACAGTAAGGGTTCTGTCACCTACTGTGGATTCAGTATTTATTACTTATTCTCTGGAACCTCTTTTGTTGTTCTTACGTTTTGTTTGTGGGGACATTTAAAGGTGGATTGCCCGTTCGACCTTGCAGAGGAGTTGATTAAGTTTAATTTGCTATGCATTAGGCAAGGAATTTGCTTGTCTTTTTGAACCGAGCTCTATGTTATTTGTAGTTGGGGCATGTTTTTTGATGCCTTCAGTTCTTCCTGGGCATGAAAACGCTTTTTGTACATTTGTTGAATCTATTTCCACGCTGAGCTTTTTATGTACTACACAATGACTCTTTACAGTTGAAAGTTGTAGTTTGGCCTTATTTTTAACTATAAAGGGACAGCAGGAACTTGCCTTTTATTAAACATTCGTGGATATTATAACATTTACTTTGTCACGCTGTAAGTAGATTTTAAATATGGTTTTTCATTTTCAAAATAAAATTTTAACTGACTGTAGTAAGTTGTATAATGGAATACTATTGGACACATGTGTGAAATGTGTGGGAAAATTCAAATACTGACATTTCCTGTTTAAATAGAAAAGACTTCAGCTTTCAATAATTAGTTAATTGGTCATTTTCAGTTTTTTATAGACCGTATTTGTAGATTATGCAAAGTCAAACACTAAATCAAACTTAGAGAAAATTTTAAATTTGAAGTCTTGGCATTTTATCATTTCCTGATTTTGCGCTTATGATCCCATCCTCTCTCCTCTGTCTGACCTTTACTGTACCTAGATTTGGTGTGATCTTTTAGATACTTCACTCTGAACATTTTACAATCTCAGCTTTCTAAGTTATGACATTTAGGAACCCCTTCTCCCTCCTGTTCATTATTTTAATTCCGTTTCCGCTTAATTCCGTTTTATTTTGTATTTAAAATTTTTTTGTATGAAAAGATTTCCCTCTTAAAGTGGAATTTGCTAAGGATTATTAACTGATGTGAGTAGTCTGTGACCAAACATGAACGCTGTTCAGGGTATCCAGCCGTGAGTTTCCGGCTCAGTCACAAACCTAGGGTATTCTTTAAAAGATCAAATGAACTGGACACTAGGAGGGTTTTAATGATGCCAGTTAACATCAGAAGAGCGGGGCTCAGTGGTTGCAAATTGTGCTCATCTGAATAAACGCCACTGAGCTAGAAATAATGACATGACTAAAAGGATGCTAATTGTGTGCCATTCTGCCATTCCTGTGAATAAAATATATCGTTTAAGCTTATACAAGGGGTGGGTTTTTCTGGGGTAAATGGAGACATAGGATGTAGAAAGGGGGTCTCTGAAGGAGGATTGTAGATTAGATGGCATTACACGTTTGAAAGGCTTTATGGATTTTGAGACGTGATGGAAAACATTATTTTGGTACCTTCTAAGAAATTCACATATACCCTTAAGTGACCTAGAATTTTTAAACACTTATTCATCGTATACCCATGTGAACCTAGAATTATTTATAAAAAGTGTCATTGTTACCTGTGGTAATTAAACTTATCTCCATGCTATATAAATGTGTTGACCTTTTTTTAAAAAAAATCTTTTTATTTTGTGTTGGGGTATAGCCAGTTAGCAATGTTGTGAAGTTTCAGGTGAACAGGGAAGAGACTCAGCCATTCATGTATCCATTCTCCCTCCAGCTCCCTCCCATCCAGGCTGCCACATAGCACTGAGCAGAGTTCTGTGTGCTATGCTGTAGGTCTTTGTTGGTTATCCATTAAATGTGTTGATCTTACCTTCTCATTTCCCAAGATAAAATATCACGAAGAGACTCATTTCCAGAAACACTAACGTTTCCAGGTTAGACTTCACTTTGATTAGATGACTGAAATCATGTGTTAGTGAAAGGCTTGGGAAGTATTGGGAATTAAGTCAGTAAACTTTTGGTAAATATTTATATAGGTACAGAATTACTTGGAATGCCTCTTTAACATGCTTCCAAATCCAGAAGTCGTATTTAAAGGAGATAGTATATACATTTTGTTTTAAGATTCTTTAATTTTAAGTTTGAAAGACTTTGCAAAGTTGACCAGAAAAGGATTTGTTCAAGTCTACGGACTGTGCTATTAATTCGATGTTGTTCTAATGCTCTTCTCATGTTTGCAGTATATATTACTTATCTTTGATGATTTAAATGACTTCATACCCATGTAGGCCCTGTTGTTAGGTCTTTGAGCTTTATTAAAAGCTGGGCTTAGATCTTCTCATAGTAGCATAATGAAACCTGTTGCTCTAGATTCTAATTCAACAGTAATGAGTAAGATATTCTCAGAGGTACCATTCCTTTTGCTTCAGGGCCATGGCACACTGCCTCTACTTATGTAAGTGGTTGTTTGAACAATTAACTTGCTTCAGTGATTCACAGGGTTGCATGATTTTGATCTGAAATTGTTGAAAACAGGTCAAACAAAAGAGTATCGTTGACTTTGTTTCATCATGTTACACTTATAGCTTCAGTGAAAGTGATTTTCCTTCACTTTCACTTGTTTGGCTCAACTACTCTGTCCACATTATGGACTTTATTGAAAAATGAATGGCAGTGATGTCTAGTGTGGTCTTCAAAATTCTGTGGATAACTTGCGCTACAAAATCAGAATCCTTTAGAGATGAAACCCAAGCTCTCTATTTTTTAATGAGTTCCTCAGTGACTCTGGTATTCAGTGATGTTTGGGAGCATTGTCAAGAGCAGCAGTCTCTAAAATGTTTTGTGTATAAGTCCAGCCATGAGGTACGGGAAGAAGATATTAGAATATTTCTTATTTATCGTTTATCTCAAAAAAGAGAGTAAAATTAAGCTCTCGTAACATTTAATATAGGGATGGATGGTTTCTTTACTTGTATTTCCATCAGATGGTCACATGTCACCCAGAGTAGCCAGGTATCCCAAAGGAAAAATGGGAGTTCCACAGTAAACTGGTTGTACCATCATCTCTCCTGTGTTAGAATATAATAGTCTGTTGCAGTTTATGCATATGTATTAAATAAATTTATAAAATGTATACATACATACACATATATAGAAATATGTAGTTGTGTCATTTAATATATATTTACATTTATATGTGTACAGTTATATGCATATATGTATATGTGGTTATGTCATTTTACTAGACATGCTGATTCCATATATGGGTTGTTGAAAGATTTATCTGAAGCACTATTAACCTTGACTTTATGGAATTTTCTTCATTCCTTTATGGTATGCCTGAGCACAACTACACACAAATTGTTTGCCTCTTATTTTTTGAGCTGTGTAATAGCTATATTTTTTCTGACGACCGTGTCTTTTTAAGAAAGTCACAGTTTTACTGAGATATAATTCACATATCATAAAGTTCACTCTTTTAAAGTTCACAGTTTGGTGATTTTTTGGTAGATTCATAAAGCTGTACATCAACTACCACTATGAAAGCATTTTAAAATCATTCCTGTAGGCTGAATAATGACCCTCAAAGATATCCAGGTCCTAATCTCTGGAACCTATGAATGTTACCCTATATAATAAAGAGGATTTTGTGTACATGATGACGTTAAAGATCTTGAGATGTGTAGATTATCCTGGACTACCTGTTCAGTTCAGTTCATTTCAGTCACTCAGTCATGTCCGACTCTTTGTGACCCCGTGGACTGCAGCACGCCAGGCCTCCCTACTTATCACCAACTCCTGGAGTTTACCCAAACTCATGTCCATTGAGTCGGTAATGCCATCCAACCATCTCATCCTCTGTCCCCTTCTCCTCCTGCCCTCAGTCTTCCCCAGCATCAGCGTTTTTTCAAATGAGTCAGCTCTTCACATGAAGAGGCCAAAGCATTGGAGTTTGAGCTTCAACATTGGTCCTTCAAATGAACACTCAGGACTGATTTCCTTTAGGATGCACTGGTTGGATCTCCTTGCGGTCCAAGGGACTCTCAAGAGTCTTCTCCAACACCATAGTTCAAAAGCATCAATTCTTCGGCACTCAGCTTTCTTTATAGTCCAGCTCTCACATCCATATATGACTACTGGAAAAACCATAGCCTTGACTAGATGGACCTTTGTTGGCAAAGTAATGTCTCTGCTTTTTAATATGCTGTCTGGGTTGGTCATAACTTGTCTCCCAAGGTGTAGCGTCTTTTAATTTCATGGCTGCAATCACCATCTGCAGTGATTTTGGAGCCCCAAAAAATAAAGTCAGCCACTGTTTCCACTCTTTCTCCATTTATTTGCCATGAAGTGATGGGACTTGATGCTATGATCTTAGTTTTTTGAATGTTGAGCTTTAAGCCAACTTTTTCACTCTCCTCTTTCACTTTCATCAAGAGGCTCTTTAGTTCTTCACTTTCTGCCATAAGGGTGGTGTCATCTGCATATCTGAGGTTATTGATATTTCTCCTAGCAATCTTGATTCCAGCTTGTGCTTTATCCAGCCCAGGGTTTCTCATGATGTACTCTGCATATAAGTTAAATAAGCAGGGTGACAATATACAGCCTTGACAAACTCCTTTTCCTATTTGGAACCAGTCTGTTGTTCCATGTCCAGTTCTAACTGTTGCTTCCTGACCTGCATATAGGTTTCTCAAGAGTCAGGTCAGGTGGTCTGGGATTCCCATCTCTTGAAGAATTTTCCACAGTTTATTGTGATCTACACAGTCAAAGGCTTTGACATAGTCAATAAAGCAGAAATAGATGTTTTTCTGGAACTCCGTTGCTTTTTTGATGATCCATTGGATGTTGGCAATTTGATTTCTGGTTCCTCTGCCTTTTCTAAGTCCAGCTTGAACATCAGGAAGTTCACGGTTCACGTATTGCTAAAGCCTGGCTTGGAGAATTTTGAGCATTACTTGACTAGCGTGTGAGATGAGTGCAATTGTGCAGTAGTTTGAGCATTCTTTGGCATTGCCTTTCTTTGGGATTGGAATGAAAACTGACCTTTTCCAGTCCTGTGGCCACTGCTGAGTTTTCCAAATTTGCTGACATATTGAGAGCAGCACTTTCACAGCATCATCTTTTAGCATTTGAAATAGCTCAACTGGAATTCCATCACCTCCACTAGCTTTGTTTGTAGTCATGCTTCCTAAGGCCCAGTTGACTTCACATTGCAGGATGTCTGGTTCTAGGTGAGTGGTCACACCATCGTGGTTATCTGGGTTGTGAAGATCTTTTTTGTACAGTTCCTCTGTGTATTCTCACCAACTCTTCTTAATATCTTCTGCTTCTGTTAGGTCCATACCGTGTCTGTGTGGTACCCTAAATGTAATCACAGGTGTGCCTTTAAGAAGGAGACAGATTTAACTACTGTAAAGAGAGAATGTGACGTGACAACTG
The DNA here is from genome assembly GCF_000754665.1 of Bison bison bison. Taxonomy (NCBI): domain Eukaryota; kingdom Metazoa; phylum Chordata; class Mammalia; order Artiodactyla; family Bovidae; genus Bison; species Bison bison. The sequence goes on from NW_011494948.1 coordinate 15,062,239, forward strand.
AAACAGAATAAAAGGTGGTGTGTTGGTATGAGGAAGGAATCATGACCCACGGAGTACTGGCAGCTTCCAGAAACTAGCTGCTGCTGCTAAGTCACTCAGTCGTGTCCAACTCTGTGTGATCCCATAGATGGCAGCCCACCAGGTTCCTCTGTCCCTGGAATTTTCCAGGCAACAATACTGGAATGGGTTGCCATTCCCTTCTCCAGGTGATCTTCCTGACCCAGGGATTGACCTTTGGTCTCCCACATTGCAGGCAGATACTTTACTGTCTGAGCCACTGGGGAACACCCCTTATTGAGCATACTATGTATTATAAGCTGATTTTTCATCTTAATATAGTGTGTACTTTTCCCCCCGGCAATATGTATATACATTTTTTTACACTTACATAGTATTGCATTGTATATTGCATTTTCATATGTTGCCCAGTCTTTTATTGATGAGTATTTTGTTTTCAATCTTTTTATACTGTGATAGCACATTTTCTATGCCAACTTGAGAGGCCTTCAAAATGCCCAGATAGCGGGTAAAACATAATTTCTGGGTGTGTCTATGAGGGCATTTCTGACAGTGATTAGCATTTGAATCCTAGGCTTAGAAACAAGATCTGCCCTTAACAGTGTGGCATCATCAACTAATCCAACGATGGCTGGAATGGAACAAAAAAGCAAAGGAAGGGTAAATTCTCTTCTTGATACGGGGCATCCTTCTTCTCTTGCCCCTGAACTTTGGAGCTCCTGGTTCTTGCACCTGCAGACACTGTGACTTACACTGCAACCACTTGGTTCTCACGTCTTTGAACTTGAACTGATTTGCATCACTTGCTTTCCTGGTTCTCCAGCTTGCAGACTGTGGGACTTCTTGACCTCCAAAACTGCTTGAGACAATTCCTCTAATAAATCTTTTTGTCTATCCATCTCCCTATCTTTATTTATCTTTCTTCCTTCCCTCCTTTCTTTTCTTTTTTGTTGGTTTTATTTCTCCAGAGAGTCCTAGTACAAGCACAACCCTTCATTTTGCAGAGGAGGAAAACCTAAGGTCATTTAGCTAATTAATGGCACAGGTAAGGCTCCAGCTTAGAGTTCTCTGATACCAAAATATCTGTTTCCCTGGTGTCAAACAGGTCCACACGAAATCTGAAATCTTTTTTTTTTTTTTGATAAAAAGATTTAGTGAGATAAAATTCACAAATAGTACAGTTCACTCATTTACAGTTTATACTTTGATGATTTTTAATATATTGACAGTTTTGCAACCATCATGACTTTCAAGTTTAGAATATTTTCATCACTCCCAAAAGAAGCTCTGTACCCCCTAGCTATCATCACACAGTGCCTTTATCCCTCCCCAGCCCCCAACCCTATACAATCAATAATTTTACTCTAAATTTGCCTGTTTTCCATTTTGTATAAATGGAGTCATATAATGTGTTGTATTTTGTGACTAGCTTCTTTCACACAATCTGGTGTGTGTGTGTGTGTGTCTGTGTGTTTTAATTGAAGGATAATTGCTTTACAATGTTGTGTTGGCTTCTGCCATACCACAGTGTGAATCAGTCCTAATTGTGTGTGTGTGTGTGTGTGCATGTGTATGTATTCTCTCCCTTGTGAGCCTCCCTCTCCCCTCCCATCCCACTCTAAGTTGTCACGGAGCCAGGCCGGGCTCCCTCTGTTATGTAGCAGCTGCCCACTAGCTGGCTGTTTTACCCATGATAGCGCACATATGTCAGTGCCACTTTCTCAGTTCGTCCCACCCTCTTCTTCCCCGACTGTGTTCACAGTCTGTTCTCTATGTCTGCATCTCCATTCCTTCCCTGCAAATAGGTTCATCAGTACTGTTTTTCTAGATTTCATATATATGCACTATATGGGATATTGTTCTCTTTCTGACTGACTTCATTCTGTGTAGCAGGCTCTAGGTTCATCTACCTCACTAGAACTGACTCAGATTCATTCCTTTTTATGGCTGAATAATATTTCATTATATATATCTGCTATATATACATGTATCTATCTGCTATATAATACAGGGAGCCCGGCTTGGCTCCATGACAACTTAGAGTGGGATGGGAGGGGAGAGGGAGGCTCAAGAGGGAGAGAACACACACACACACGCACAATTAGGACTAACTTGCACTGTGGTGTGGCAGAAACCAACACAACATTGTAAAGCAATTATTCTCCATATACACAGATATATGCGTAGATCCTCCACATCTTTATCCATTCATCTGTTGATGGACATCTGGGGTGCCTCACGTCCTGGCTATTGTAAATAGTGCTGCAATGATCATTGGCATACTTGTATCTTTTTGAACTGTGATTTCCTCAGGGTATATGCCCAGTAGCTGGGTCATATGGTAGTTTTATTCTTAATTTTTCAAGGGATCTCCACTGTTCTCCATAGTTAGCCTGGCGTTTTAAAGCTTCATCCATGTTGTAACTTGTTCAATCTAAACTCTTATGATGTCACTGGCTAGTATTTTCTTTGAGACCCTACAGGAAACTCTTTGGTTACACCTGAATTCAGGCAATGGCACCCCACTCCAGTACTCTTGCCTGGAAAATCCCATGGACGGAGGAGCCTGATAGGCTGTAGTCCATGGGGTCGCTGAGGGTCGGACACGACTGAGCGACTTCACTTTCACTTTAGTTACATCAGAATTTTTTCAGCTTTGTGCAGTATTGTTTTCCTGGGGTATGTTTATTGATTATGTAGTTATTATATAGCCATATATATTTTATCTGCTAAACAACTTCTAAGCAGTTGGGTTTTTTTTTTTAAGCTATTTTGATTGAATTTCTATTATTTTTCTTTTTTACCTTGAAGTCTAAATTCCACTGATCTGAACAGGGGAAGGAACTGGCCTTTTTGAAAAATTCCCTCTGGTTATTTGTGAGGAATAAAGCACTAATCATTTTCTTGTCAAAGAATATTTCTGACACAATCTTACTGTGAATTTGGTAGTTCATGCCAGAAGAATGTCCGACATGAAATAGATAATTAGTTCAGACAGAATCTAGCAAAACTGAAAAGTGAACGTCCCTGCAGGGAGCTCTTTGTGTCATTTCTTTCTGTTCCTGCAGAGAAATCAATGGAGTTTGCATTGGAAGATACTGTTCCCTTTAGGGAGGTGTCTCGGGGATGCTGCAGCTGCTCACGAGGGGGAATAAAAGAGAAACCTAAAATCCTGGGCCACTGCATAGTGAATCTTTTGGGTGACTTAATATCTAGATCAGTCTGTTTAGTATTAATAAATACTTGTTTGTACTTGAATCACTTCTACAGTTCCAGCCTCTTCTATGCAGATATAAGAATTATATATATCTATATAATCTACTTATATATATATATATAAAGTCTGTACTGCAAACTGCCAGTTTTTCAGAAATATGGAACAATCTGAAGACCTCGGTCTTGCCTTCTTTGGAAATGGTATAGTGATGTTAGGGATTGTCAGTATGACAGTTGTTTTATCCCATCAAGCACACGTATTTTTTATTCACTATACCACAATTTGGGATTTAGATATATGTCATTCTATTACTTGCCACAACAGGATAGAAGTTGAGCAACTCTAATCATCAGAAATACTGTCCCTTTACATTATAAGAGACTTTTAAAAAGGCAACTCAATATTTATTCCTATTGTTTTCTACAACACTGCTTTGATAATACCCTGGACTCAGACATTAAAAGACTGTGAAGTTGCTTAAATAAACCTGTGCTAGTCATTTTTTAATACTTATAACCTTTAACCCCATGTTATTAGGATTAGAAAGAATGTTATTTTTCCCATTGTTTCTGCTCCATTGATTGTGTCTCCTTAAACTCTCTCTTAGCCCCTGTTATTGTATTTTGGTAACAGAAGTGTCCTGTTTTATGAATTGTGTGGGCTGAATTAGCTTAAGAGGGTTTCACTGCATGATGATGACTCGAGTCCTCTTAATTGTGAAGGCAGTTTCTTTTACCTTCATTATGAAAAGGGCAAATAAGGCGGTTTTCATAGCCTAAAGGTTTTTATAAAGCTTTCCCTCTGCTGGAGTAAAACATCAGGACAAAAGGAGTAGGCTGTTCTTTGGAATTGCTAGAAATAGCTTTTGGAGGTAAAATTAGAGTAATAGGCATCTATTGCCTCTGCAAAGGAACAAATGCATTCTTACGGCACAAGAATTGAAGCAAAGACCCTGATTCTTTTATGATTCATTATTTTTCCGTCAATAACTTTCTTTTACAGTGTATAAAGCGTGTTTGCATACAGTTGCCTCAATATTGCCTTTACTATTAACCTTGTGCTGTACATGGAGCAGATGTTAGTAGTATTATTTCTGTTTTGCAGCTGCGGAAACAGATTGAAGGAGATTAATGACTTTGCCATAGTCCCACAACTACCAAATAGGAGAACCTGGGCTTTATAAGTCCAGTCATGAGCTCTTTCCAGTATATCATGCTGCACTGGGTCTCCTTAATCTGTGCTGTTTAGTGTTGCTAAGGTTCTTATGGAAGAATAACATGGAAAAGTGTCATTCTCCCCAAGAAACAGAAATGGCAACAAAATGTGCATAATGTTAGCACTCGGAATGAATTCTCCAAAATCTCATAGACAAACTAAGCAAGATATTCTGAGTCGCTTGTTTGTAAATATTCATATGCTGTATCTGCATAATATAATACCTAGGTATTGCTCCTTCTATTTTGTTTTTGCTTGTTTTAACATTACTGTTGAATTGTGGGTTTAGTATTGTAGGCTGATAGTTTCCTCAGCACTTTTAAGATCTTATTTCATGATCATTTGGTCTTGTTAATTTTGAAAAGTTTGTTGTTATTCTAATTTACTCCTTTATAGATAGCGTGTATTTTCTACCATTTAGCTCTGACAATTGTTTGCGTTTGTGTTAATCATATTATAATGAATAAAGCTATAAACTTATTTTTAGAGGGGCTTATTTTATTTTTCTGTGCAAATCATTTGGAATATATATTATGGGAGTGCTTTCCAAGAGTGATCCAGGAGCCCCCACCTCACTGCCATTTTTTATGTTAATTTCTCAGCTCAGTGGTTTCTAGTCCAACCATTATACTAAGGGTACAGCCCTTCATGCTGGCTTTATGTGGAGGTCTCTGTTCCAACACCCTACCTGCTATAGGCTAAAGGCAGTATCTCCTCTTTCCATGTGTGCATTTAAACTCAAGCAATTAGGTTACGGAAACTGACAACCTCCTTTTAGTACCATAGGGCAGGTATTTTCCTTTTTATTTCTGGCCCTGGCTAATTACCCCTACTCTCAATTTTTCCATTTCAGCTCAAGAGTATATAAAAAATGTTCTTTATCAGTCATTTCAAGTGTCGCCCATTATGTGTTGGAGCCTGACGTCAATCTGTATTTTGAAAATAGACAAGTCATTGGGTAATGAATTGTTAAGGTAAAACAAGCCCATTGGGACCAGGACCATGAACTTGGCTCATCTGATATATTATGACAGATCATAAGGCTAGTGGATGAAATCCATAAGGTTCTAGGAGATGGACATAGCAAGGTGGTAATAGGTTGAATCCAAGGAGCCCTCAGGGTCAGACGATCTCTAAGATCTAGTCAAGAATGGCGCAGTGTTGGGAAGGTCAGAGAAAGCAGCATTCTTTATTAAAGACTTCCCTGCTCCTGATTGTGTATGAGCAAGCCTAGATTTACTGATAATTCCTGGCAGGTATACCTTGCTTACAATTAAGGCACAATTCACTGTTGAGATGCTAGAATGTCTTCTCATAGTCTGTGTATAGAGTACTATTTCAGGCATTTGTTTCCAAACTTTTTAGGAAAAAGACTTTTTTTTTTTAATTTTATTTTATTTTTAAACTTTACAAGACTTTTAAAATGTGTAAACCTTTGAAAATACTTGGAAGATGTAGCCTCACTCCCCATTCACCACTATGGAAAAGACAAGGCCCCTTTTTGTACTTCCATAATTGGTGGCCAGGCATCTTTTTTGTTGATCTGCAAAGTGCATCAGAACATGTATGAGACTATACTTCTTCCTGGCTTTTGATATATACAAACGTTTAAATGACAAAACTGTCATTAGCCAGCCTTACATCTGAGTTTTTCCCTAATGCCTGCAGAATATTTCTCTCTGGATGTCTTTCCTTGAACTCCAGTAAAACATATCCATCCCCTCATTTCCTGCAAAGATGCTCCTTCCAGCTTTCCCTCCATTTTATTAAGTTGCTTTTTATTCACCCAGGTCTCTAGGCCCAAATCATCTTACTTTCCAATTCATTGTCCAAGACCTTTTAATTCTTGCCTTTTCTATCTCAGATTTACTATTTCTCAGGTTCCAGTATCATCAGTAGTTGATAACTACTGGTATCTGATATAATTATTAGTGTGCTAGATGAGCAGGGAGTGAGAACTAGAAGATGTGGTCATTGTCTTCATGGAGCTCAATATCTAGTTGAGAAGACAATTTATATTCATGAAAATAGTGAACAATACTAGGCAGTATATAATTAAGTGCTAAGTTGGAAAGTATAGAGTTTTAAATGCTGGAAGTTAGAGGAAAGAAAGGGATAAAATAAGGCCTGAATTGTAAGAGAAAAGTTAATTGTAGAATTGAGATGTGAACTTGGTCTTGAAACAAAGAAGGTTGGAATTAAATAGGCATTTAAAATAAGGAGAAGGCATGGATAATCATTATATTGAGCGTTTGCTTTTTGGAAAACTTTTGAGGCTCTATGTGAAGGACTAGGGAGAAATAAGAATTAGAGAAGTCCATGACAGCTTTGAGATTGACTACAGACTACCAGAAGAATCTTTCAAAAATAACCTTTGAATTTAGTTTATTGCCCAACTCAGAAATCTCTGGAGGCTTCCTTTTCCTTTTGATTCTGATCCAAACTGCTTTGCTATTCTAGGTGCTCTTTGCTCTACACCAGCCTTTCTTCACCAGGACTCATGCATGCCTACAACTAGCTTTATTTGTGTTTTGGCTTATGCTTTCCACTTCCTTGTGAAAGGTCTGCCTGATTTCTTTCCATTGCATCTTCAAGTCCTATCTCTAGACTTTCTGCCTCTTGACACTCTGATGACTCCCACTCACTGACATAGCTTTCCTACCTGGATTCCTCCTAAGCCTATTTTCTGTTGGAAATATTTCAAAATCTTATCATGTACCTTTTGTTTTCCAATAATTTAGAGTTACGTACATTTCTCTTTCTTTCCGATAAGGTGGTAAATTCTTTGAAGGTTAGATTATATTTTATTATTCCTCTTAGTGCTGTATCCTACTCTGGGTATATACTCTGTGTTGAGTTGGTAGCTTTTAAAGGATTGTTTGTTTTTTTTTTAATTTCAAATATTGCTGTTTTGTAATATTTGTATAAATGTGCCTAATGTCATGCCTGACAGATAGTAAAACCCTTAGTGATGGTGGAATCCAAATTTGTAGTGGATCCCAAGTCAAAGAGCATTTTTCTGCTCTTTCATGGAAAGTGGAAAATAAGAGCAAAAGCACTGAATCCCAAGTTTTCTGAAATACTTTCTGCTATATTTGAGTCTTTCCTTAATCTGTGTCCTTAAGTATATATTATTCACTTACCTTATATAGTGTTTCCTAAATAATTTGAGTTAGTGTGTGTGCTCAGTCACTCAGTCATGTCCAACTCCTTGCGATCCCATGGACTGCAGGCTGCCAGGCTCCTCTGTTCGTGGGATTTACCCAGGTAAGAATACTAGAGTGCATTGCCATTTTCTACTCCAGAGGATATTCCTCACCCAGGGATCCAGCCTGCGTCTCCTGCATTGATTGGCAGGCAGATTCTTTACCACTGAGCTACCTGGGAACCCAGTTTATGTTAGTATATGAAAATAAACTGTGTATGTTAATTGAAGCTTAAGATAAAAGATTGTAGTGTTTTAGAAAGATTAATCCTTGTCCAACTCTAATTGATGTGTGTTGTCACTCTTCCTGCCTGAGTTTTAAAGTTTTAGTAAAATATCTGTAAGTGAAGAAATCATCTGTTGTGGTTGGAATTGAACTTAAGAAGATATTTGAACATCCATAAATCAGATCTTGAAATGGCCTAAGAATACTTGGTTTAAGGAAATTGGATCAAGCTAGAAATGACATTTATTAGTTTAATTTTTATCATTTAACAGCCTCTTAAAATCTGAAATGACTTTTAAAACAAAGTTTTAAGTTACTATTTTAAATAACAAAATAATTCGCCTACCTCATTTAGAAATTTGTAAGATGGTTTGAGAGTGTTTTATTTGTATTTACTAACATCTCAATTTTCTGAGTGGTAATATAGTTTCAGCAAGATGGAAAACTATAAAAAATTGTGAATACTTGGATTTAGAAATGTACTAGCATTATCTTACCTGTCTTTGTTTTCTGAGAATGGCTATTCAGCAATGTTTGTAGCTAATCTGGAGTTAATCTGTGTAGCTAATCTGTGTATTCATGCATGAGAGAGAGAGAGTTTTATTTTTTTGGTTAACCAAAATAAAGCTATAAAAAAGCAGTTGTGGGAGGCAGGCTGGATCTTCTTCAACAACAGTTTATGTTAGTTTATATAATTTCTTCTGAGAGGTGATAACTTATCAAATCCTATCTTCTAAGAATTCTTATTCTTAAATTTCCTCATAATAAAAGACAGTACCCTTTACTAATGGCTTCAGATGAGCTGGGATTTTGTTAGGTATTGACTTTTGTGTTTGCTTCACAGGTGGTTTGTATTCGCTCCACTTGGAATGCTCTCTCCCCAAAGCTGAGTTGTGACACAAGACCTCTCATTTTGAAGACCCTCAGTGAACTGTTTTCTCTGGTTCCTTCCTTAACAGTCAATACAGCTGAGTATGAGGTATGTGTTTGGATCTCAACAAATTGTCTGTTTCCACATTGGGAAAATGTGTGCTTTACCATTACTTTTGGGAAAAAATTATTCGTAATTTTGTGTTTGCCAAAAATCCTTTAGTGATTTTAGTTCTGCGAACATGATGATATCTTTATGGACTCCTAGGAATAGATGGATATCCACTCTTATCAGTCCTCTGTCTTTAAGACTTACTTACATGAAGGATGCCAAGTTTCATTATGAAAGTATAGTCAAGATTATTAAAAGCCAGTATGTTTCTAAAAGAATACAATTCGTGAGACCAACAGTTTAAATGTGTTTCGTTGGTGTTTAAAATTCTACAAAGTATTATAAAGGATTTAGTAAGGCAGGGCAGACTTTCCCAGTAGTGTAGACATAGTGTTATTTGTGCTTTGCTTCTAGCTTGGGCATAGAGATTTTATTTTTTGTGTGTTATTAATAGTTTACATTTTCAATATACATCTTCGCTCTTTGTGTATATTCTTCCATGAAGATGATTGTAAAATCAAACTGTCCTAGGAGAGGAAAATAATTTTATGAACTAGTCAGTATTTGGCATTGTAATGAACTACTTGGTGGAAGACATTTTGCTAAAAGATTCATGCGCTTCTGTTTAACATTTTCTTTATTTTCTCTTCTTTGAATGAAATGAGAGGCTGGCAGATTCATTTATATCTCCACTTTTGTAGCTATAACCTCATTTAAGCTCATGTTTTTTACTTTTCTTTCAAAGAACTTCAATTAATTTTCACTTGAAGTCTTGGTAAACTTTTACTTTGATTTAGGGCTTCACAGAGTTTGATAAACTCCATAAGATTCCAGGAATAGCCCCTTACTTGTTTTAGATCACATGATAAGATAGGAGTGTAAGATAATACTTGCTCTAATCATTCTAAATGCTACACAGTGAGTAAAATCAAGTTTGTCCTCACCAAGGACACAATATCTAGCATGGCACATAATATGTATTCAGAAACTAGTTATTGAATGAATGAATGAAGCAGTACAGGATATTGTGAGTTTATTCTCACATTTGGGCTTTTATTTGGGGGTATTAAAAAAAGAATCAATTCAAGACTCCTAGATTATATAATTCACCAACAGTTGTTTTTTTTTATGACTGCCATTCATGGGTACATACCTTTGTGATGTCAGAAAGTCTGCCAGGCTACTGATAAGGAGCTCAGACTAAAAACCAAAATAAGGACTTTGTATGTTGTGTTGTGTATATTTATTTTCTGTCTTCAAGAGCTGAACTCATGTACCTTTGTGCTGCTTGTACTTTGAGTTATTCAGATTTTATTACAGATTAAAGTGTGAAGTGATTTGTGTGTTGGTTTTTTATGTTTGCTTACATTGGTATAAGTTGTCCTTTGGACTGTGTTTTTTCCCTTCAAATTTTCATTCTTTTCCACTGACATTTTGTTTTGGTTTATCTTCATGCTTGTAATCATATTAGGATTCCCCTGTTGTTCAGATAGCAGCTTTGGGATGTTCTATCCATCAGTTTTCTCCTAGTAAGGGAGATTCCTTCAGTGACCAGAGCCCACCTGGAGCAGAAGGGGAGAAATGTAGAGAAAGCCCCTCTCCGTCTGTCATTCTGACTCACTCTGTCCCTTCCTTTCTTCCCACCTTTTCCACTTTATCTTTCCTTCTCTTTCTCCTTCCCCCTCTCTCTTCCTGTAAGTACTTTTTTTTTCTGTTAAGTGCTTAGAATTTGTTGGCATGTAAGCCTGAATTAAATGTAATTTTCCCAAAGCATTTCTTAGGTTATTGCTATCCCATGTCACCTCACCTCAAATGCATTTTGTTTACCTAAAAATGAAGTCCAGTTGCCTTATACGGAGCCAAAGGTCTTTTAGAATTGGACCTCACTCTACTTTTCTGCCTCCCACACTCCAGGGAAACCAAACCACTTGTAGTTTCCTTCTCTGTTTCCAAGTTTTTCTATTTTTTTTTCCCTTTGTTCATGTTGTTCTTTCTGTCTTGAATTACTTTCTTTTTCATCTCTAATTTTAAAGTCTATTTTAGGAAATAAAGAATCAGTTTAAGTTATCCCATCTGTTGAGACTTTTTCTTCAAACGGGAGTCTGTTATTCCTTAAGTTCTTTATCTATACTGTCTTAAGAACTTTTATTTCTATTTTATATTTACTTCAGGTACATGTGCACAAATATTATCTCCATTAAAATATAAGCTTGTTGAAAATAGAGTCCATGTTTCAATTAATGTATTTTCTGAATTGCTTTTTTTTTCTCTTTTTTTTTTTAAATTTTATTTTATTTTTAAACTTTACAATATTGTATTGGTTTTGCCAAATATCGAAATGAATCCACCACAGGTATACATGTGTTCCAAGTGCTGGATACATTCATTCATTGACTCAGAATATATTTATTAAAGCTGTACTAGGCCTTAGAGATACTAATAAATAATAATAGATACTATTTTAAGTAGTTATAGTCCCAGCACTAGTTACTTTATGTCAAAGTATTACTTCTAATATCTGATAAGAAAGTATTTTTCATATTATAACAAGAGAATCTGAGGTTTTGAGAGGTTGACTCATTCATTAAACAAATATTTACTGAGTATCTGCTACATGCAAGACAAATAACTGAGCCAATACTGCAGTTTCTAAGTGAAAGCTGTTTTCTAAACCCAGCACTTTCTAGCTCCATTATACCACATTGTCAGTCCCTGCCTTTGAAAGCTCAAAAGTTGGTAAAAGATATAGACATAAGCAATAATAATTACAATAGCATTTGTTGAGTGCATTCAAAGGGTTAGGAGAGTATGGTGGTGGACATGACCAACATCTTAGGAGGACACTAAAGAAACCTTATTTAGTTGGTGCTGTTGGACAAGGATTATGAAGAATTACTAAAGATTGCTTTCCATTGAAGTTTTGAAGAGAATATGCAAAGTCAAGGAGGTATAAAAGAACCTCATATGATCTATCAGGACAAGAAGTTAGATGTGGCTAAAATGAAGGAGACGTTAAGTGCCGGAAGATAAATGGCTTTTTATGCTCACTTATTTATTAAATATTTGTCATTTGAGGGAGTGGGCTTTATATTATTTATATACCAGCCTTTGAAATGAGAAAGACAGATAGCCCTTTAATGATTATACAAGCTAGGAGAGAGTTAACCACATACCCAGATAATCACATTAAATGCTAAACTGTGCCAGGTGCCATATGGCTGCTTGGAGAAGGGAGAACTCTCGTCTGGGTAGGGGATTAGGAATAGTGGCCTGAAAGAAGAGAGTAATCTAACATTTGTACTGAGATTTGAGAGGTCAGTAAGAAATGGTTGGGGGAAAAGTAAAAGTGAAAAGTGAAGTGAAATTTATTTTATTTATTTATTTTTTTATGGTACAATATTCTTGGCTATATGCATCTTTTTTTTTTTCTTTTTCATTGGTTTATTTTTTTTAATTTTATTTTATTTTTAAACTTTACATAATTGTATTAGTTTAATCTAAAAGTCTCACCTGATTTAACATATCCATATGTTTGGATGATGAATCTGAATGTTTTCATTTTATGAATGGTAAGTAAGTACAGATTAAGTTCGTTACAAGTGGTATAATTTTGAAAGTGATTTACTTTTGACATTTGCTGCTTTAGATTGATTACTGTCAATTTTATCTTTGTCTTAGAATTTATTCTGTTGTTTGTTGATTTTTCAGAATTTTAAAGTTCAAGTCCTCAGCTTCCTCTGGAACCATACTCAAAACAAGGTACTATCAGAAGGGTGTCAGAGAAACAGAACCAAGCTGGAGTAGGAATTGTAATACAAGAATATTATAAGAATTATAGAATTGTGTTATAAAGAACTATAATATAAGAATAGGATAAAAATTTTAAATTTTTGATTTAAAAATTATGACTACAAGTTTAGACTTTAAAAATTATTCTTAATTTATGCCAGTTAATACATTTTCACCATAAAATGCACTTATTACTTTGTGATGCTGATGGATATGAAGAGGGACTATTGCCATTGTCTCTCATTTTTAATGGTCCTTTCTCTTTCCTGCTTTGCCCCTTCCCACCAATAAGCACATCAAATGAATAAAAAGCCCACTCCATTTTTTAATGTCATTTCCAATCAAGAAATATGGAGAAAAAAATGTCAGTGATATTGTACCCAACTCACGAGTGAAAAAGCTTAGATTCCAAAAGGTCAACTTTCCCTGTGAAGTAGCTGAAGAATCAGAGAAGAATCATATTTTTATGTTTAATGTCCCAACGAGGATAAATATTTGGTGCTTCTTTTGTGTCTGCCCAATGCTGTTTACTCTCTACTTTTAATTGGGACATACTAAGTGAGGCGTGAATACCATTTCCAAAGCACTGACTATAGAACATTAAGGTTGGTGAGGGAAAATTTTTTTTCTTCCTCCAGAGTTGATGTTTAATATATGCCATTTCTTTATTTTATAGGACCCAGTTGTCGCAAATGCTGCCTATAAATCTCTGTCACACTTTGGTGCCGGGGACCACACGATTCTTCATCTGCCTGAAGAGGTAGGGCTTTCTGCTTTCTCACTGCTGTCTCTTTTCTCCTGGATGTATAGCTTTATTTGTATCCCGCTATGGAAGAGAGTCTTACCTGTAACTCTAGATATATTGTCCTTAAAAGATAAGAATTTATATTCACTATTTGTTTTATCTGTTATAGATTGTAGAGGTCTTAGACGTCACAGATAGTGAATTTAAATCTCTTTGAAGCAAATGGAAGACATGTATGGAGCAAAATGTAGTCTCCATAAGGTGACCAGTTGTATGACTGTATTCCTGTGCCCAGAGCAGATCTGTGTCACTCTGGAACCACTTTACCTAAACCCAGACTACACAGAGTATGGTTTTCTATCACCTGGGCACCCAAAGATCTTTATTTGTGATGGAGACTTGAGATGCCTTGTGAAAACAATCTGCTATTTATTTGTTTTGAAATGATAGTCCTGGAGAACTGGGTGAAGAAGGTATCACTCTCTTTTAAGTGTTAACACATTATATGACATTTTCTCAGTTTTTAGACTAAAAACAACCAACCTTTTCTAACATCTACCTAATATAACCAGCTTTCAATTCTCAGGTAATATTAAGGAGTAAAGTGTATGGTTTCACGTTTAGTGTTACTGCTAATTCAAAAACATACAAATGTTTATTTTATTTTTTAAAGTTTTTTTTTTTATGTGGACCATTTTTAAAGTCTTTATTGATTTTTTTACAATATTTCTTCTGTTTTATGTTTTGTCCTAACTCCTCAGTTTAGTTCAGTTCAGTCGCTCAGTCATGTCCGACTCTTTGCCACCCCATGAACCACAGCACACCAGGCCTCCCTGTCCATCACCAGCTCCAGGAATCCTCCCAAACCTATGTCCATTGAGTCGGTGATGCCATCCAACCATCTCATCATCTGTTGTCCCCTTCTCCTCCTGCCCTCAATCTTTCCCAGCATCATGGTCTTTTCAAATGAGTGAGCTCTTCACATCAGATGGCCAAAGTACTGGAGTTTCAGCTTCAACATCAGTCCTACCAATGAATACCAGGACTAATCTCCTTTAGGATGGGCTGGTTGGATCTCCTTGCAGTCCAAGGGACTCTCAAGAGTCTTCTCCAACACCACAGTTCAAAAGCATCAATTCTTCGGCACTCAGTTTTCTTCACAGTCCAACTCTCACATCCATACATGACCACTGGAAAAACCATAGCCTTGTCTAGATGGACCTTTGTTGGCAAAGTAATGTCTCTGCTTTTTAATATACTATCTATGTTGATCATAACTTTCCTTCCAAGGAGTAAGCATCTTTTAATTCCATGGCTGCAGTCATCATCTGCAGTGATTTTGGAGCCCAGAAAAATAAAGTCAGCCACTGTTTCCACTGTTTCCCCATATATTTGCCATGAAGTGATGGGACCAGATGCCATGATTTTCGTTTTCTGAATGTTGAGCTAAATTTAAGCCAATTTTTTCACTCTCCTCTTTGACTTTCATCAAGAAGCTCTTTAGTTCTTCTTCACTTTCTGCCATAAGGGTAGTATCATCTGCATATCTGAGGTTATTGTTATTTCTCCCAGCAATCTTGATTCCAGCTTGTGCTTCTTCCAGCCCAGAATTTCTCACGACATACTCTGCATATAAGTTAAATAAGCAGGGTGACAATATACAGCCTTGACGTACTCCTTTTCCTATTTGGAACCAGTCTGTTGTTCCATGTCCAGTTCTAACTGTCGCTTCCAGACCTGCATATAGGTTTCTCAAGAGGCAGGTCAGGTGGTCTGGTATTCCCATCTCTTTCAGAATTTTCTATAGTTTATTGTGATCCACACAGTCAAAGGCTTTGGCATAGTCAATAAAGCAGAAATAGATATTTTTCTGGAACTCTCTTGCTTTTTTGATGATCCAGCAGCTGTTGGCAATTTGATCTCCCCAACCAGGGATCAAACCCCGAACCCCTGCACTGAAAGGCAAATCTTAACCACCGGACCACCAGAGAGGTCCCTACAAATGTTTATTGAATGCCATTAGAAAGTGAGCAAGACATTTTGTTAGAAGAAGTTATATGTAACATGACCCAGAATCCATTCTAGGGGTGAAATGGCAAGAAATTTTGTTATGAATTTCTTGGGATCCTCAAGCATTTTAAAATGGGTTGATTGTTTCTTCTGGATTGAGTTTATTCAACAATTAGATGCCAGTAGGAACCAGGCAAGCTTCTGTTTATTGAATTGAATTGAAGGGACTGATGATAGGCTCTTGTAAAACCAAATCCATCACAAGGCAGGATTTCCCGTGTTACTGAGAACTCAAAGACAGATCGGCCAGCTTGCCATGCAGTTATCACAAACAGGAAGTCTTAAGAAAAGATTTGTTCTTTGACTCATAACATTTAAAAAGATGGGATTTCAGACTGCACTATGGTGATCAGCAATACCCATAGCTTCTTTAAAAAAAGAAAGACAAAGGAAAAAGTTACATGTATATTTGATTTACAGACTCTTACCAATAGGTTAGCTACAGTTTCTAGAAAGATACTTTTTTGTTATTATTATTTTAAATAAGCATTTTCTAACTTAGATCACAACATAATGATTGCCTTATTTTTAGCTATTATTACTGAAATATTCCAGCTGGCATAATAGCTTTTATTAAATAACTGCCATATACTCTTTACTATTTAGTCTCCACCTCTTTAAATGTTGATATGTTTATATTTTATTCTGTGGTGGTTTAGTTGCTAAGTCATGTTCAACTATTCTGTGACCCCCAGGACAGTAGCCTGCCAGGCTCCTCTGTCCATGGGATTTCCCAGACAAGAATACTGGAATGGGTTGCCATTCCCTTCTCCAGGGGATCTTCCTGACCCAGGGATCGAGCCCATGTCTCCTCTATTGTAGGCAGATTCTTTACTGCTGAGCCACCAGGGAAGCCCTGTATTTTATCTTACTTGAGGGTTATGTTCAGTTTCTGATTATGTTTGTTAGAGTTAATACTCAGTTAAGTGCTATACTCAGTCAAATATTACTTTCTTAACCTCACTCCTATATCCTCAGATCCTTGAATAACCATAAATAGCTCTTTATATCTTCCAATGTAAAGAGTAGTGATGTAGAGTTGGGTTTATATATATGCTTGGGTTTTCACCAACAGAGCCTGAAGGTCTGTAAAGGAAATCTTTAAGACTTATTTTAGCCTTGCTTTTTCAACCTTTTTTTTCTGCCCTAACCCCCTTTTGGGATATGACTCACTTCTACAGGTATCTGGTTCACTGGTGGTAGTTTGGTGGTTAAGTCACTTAGTCACGTCCAACTCTTTGTGACCCCATGGACTGTAACCCACCAGGCTCCTCTGTCCACGGGATTTCCCAGGCAAGAATACTGGAGTGGGTTGCCATTTCTTTCTCCCGGGGATCTTTCCAACCCAAGAGTTGAACCTGGTCTCTTGTACTGTAGGTGGATTCTTTACTGACTGAGCCACCAGGGAATCATTCTCTCAACTGGGATTAAGATGAAAGGACTTAATGGTTTAAGAGTCTACCTCCCTCCAAGCCCCAGCTTCTGATATAGAGGACCTTCCTCCACATGAAGAAATCATTACTTCCAAAGCCACGCACCATCCATTCTTCTTTTTATTCATTACTGATTTTCAGTTTGGTTGTTTGAAGGACTAAAAGCCCCCAGAATGGTCAATATGTTCATATTCCAAACAAGTCCCCATAGGCAAAGGATGCAACCAGTCAGCTCCCGCCTCTGTGTTGTGGATGATGGCAGTAATGTGAAACTGACTCCCTTTCTCTGAAAGCACACTTTCAACTGTTTCAGAAGTCTCTCCAGGTAGGGACTTTTCTAGTTGTAAGATCCAAGATTCCTTCTTGTTATCAAGTTTACTCACTCTGCACCACGGGCAATTGGCTTACTCACAAAACTGAAGGCTACTTGTATACCTTTCCAGTGAAAGTGTTCCCGCAGTCTCTTTTTCTATTTGTGGAAACTTGTGAAATAATCTGTTAGCAAAACATTCTGTGAATTTCATGTAGAAAAAACATGTTAAAAAGATACAATGGGGACTTCCATGGTAGTCCAGTGGTTATGAATCCACCTTGCAACGTAGGAGAAACTAAGATCCCACATGCCACAGAGCAACTTAAGCCCGTGTGCCGCGACTAGAAAGTCTGTGAGCCACAATGAAAGATCCCGCACGAAAGATTCCCAGTGCCACAACTAAGACCTGATGCAGCCAACTAAATAAATATTTTTTAAAAATAAAAAAAGTAGATACAGTGGATAATTGGGCTTCCCTAGTGGCTCAGTGAAGAATCTACCTGCAATGAAGGAGACCTGGGTTTGATCCCTGGTTTGGGAAGATTTGGAGAAGGTAATAGCTGCCCACTGCAGTATTCTGGCCTGGAGAATTCCATGGATTGTATAGTCCATGAGGTTGCAAAGAGTCAGACACGACTGAGCGACTTTCACCTTCACAGTGGATAATATCCACATGTTTGCTTTTGTGGAATATAGTTCAACTACTTTTGTAAGTACACCTTTCTTTAAATTTACTGAAGAAAGATTTCTTGTTCATTGCTGCATCCACTTAAACTGTGAAACTTGTTGAAAGAAAGCTAACAGGCTGGTAAATCAAAAGCCATGAAAGGAGTGGCAGACATCAGCAGGAAGGTGTAGGGTTAAATGAAACAGTGCATGTAAGGTAAGATGGAAAATGTCTGTGGAGAGCAGAACTGAATAAGATACCATGTGAGCCAGGGATTTGAATACCAGATTCATTAACTCATCTTTCTTGTCACTGGTGTATTATTAGGAACTTCTGTGGATTGTTGTTCATAGACACTTAACAGTTGCATTGCTTTAATAATTATTTATTGGACATATATATACTAAGTGCTAGGCTGTCTTAGACTGAGCGACTGAACTGAACTGAACTGAGGCTGTCTTATGAGCTGGGAATGTTGAATGAATCCATGTGTTTATTCATTTGTAACAGTATTGTTAATCATTTGAAATGTGCACGTCTAAAATCGGTTAAAAAATTCAGTGGGGCTTCTTTGAGGACTTATTTCAATATTAAATAGAATGATTTTTTCCCCATTTAGTTTGTATTTCTTAGTCTTTTAGCTATTTATCCTTCTCCTTCACCTTCTTTAGCGCCCCCCCAACACCCCACAAATGAAACAAAAGGAAAAAACAAAACAAAACAAAAAAAACTATAGAGAATTGTGTTTCTGGTAAAACAGTCAATAATGGATAAACATTTCAGTTGATTCTTCTGTGACTTGGGTTCATTAAAAAATATTTGGCTGTTTAAAAATTGAACTTTTTATTATAAAGCTCTTAACATAGATTGTGTTGTTGATTTCTGGAGTTAATTTTAGAAGTGAGTAATATAAAAGAATTCATTATGCACCCTAGGTTGGTATTAATGTGGTGTAACCTGTTTGGCTTTGATTTAAGTGAATGTCATTGCATTCATCAGAAGCTATTTCTTTTTGTAAATGAATTTATGCAGATACTTGACATGTTCCAAATAAAATTCTCTGCTTATCCACAAACTCCTGGATTTTTATATGTTGCACACACAGAAGAATGGCAGAAAGGTTATCTGGCTCAGAACGTGTAGTGAAGCATTTTGTAGGATAAGCTTTTCAATATTCTACTTAAAGCAGATTTTAATAGTAATTTATTATTTTATATTTGGCTCTCCCTTTAAGTTTCTTTAACAAAGCTTAGCTGTAATTGGAAGGGCGTAGTTGGTGTCCGTATGTGCACACATGCATATGTGTGTGTGTGTGTGTGTATGTTCTGAAAAGAACCCCCCCTTTTTTTCCCCTGGATGTTTGAGTAGCTAATGTGATGCAGTTACCAACATTTTCTCATTTTAACAAGCATTCTTTCATAAGTCTTCCCTCGATTTTCCCTAGTTATACTCATGTTGATCTTATTCCATTGTTGCATACAAGTCAAGGGAAAAGGCTGGGACTAGTATAGGGAAGCTGGAACAAATGCTTGAAGAAAAGTGAGCGGAGGAGCAGGGATGTGTAATGAAGCCAGGGTCTAACAGTAAGTGCTAATCTGTTCAGGAGAATCAGCTCACTTTTGAAGAACCGTAATTGAAGGAGTAATCATACCATTATAAGTAGGCAGAGTATTTCTGTACTTAAATGACAGTACATTTCTAATTTCTTTGTTAAAATATATGCATATGTAAGATATAGACAAATGTTGTTAAATTAAATCATTTTTTACATATTATATATATATATTATAAGGTTGAGCAGAAACACTGGATAAGCTAAAATGTGTGCAAAAAAGATCATATTCTTTTATATGAAGTAATTCTGGAATTAAGAGTGTTTGGTTATCGGGTATAGTTCACACGCCAGTTCAGGTCCGTCTGAAGGGTGCGGCAGCTTCTACTTCTGTTTCCTATGCTTCCTCTTATGTGGCTACCTCCTCAGCTGCTCCCTCCTCCAGATCACACTCTCTCCCCTTTCCTCTCTTTCTTATAGCCTTCCTTCCTTTCTTTTTAAACAACTTTGAAAAGTGAAAGTGTTAGTCACTCAGTCGTGTCCAGCTCTTTGTGACCCCATGGACTGTAGCTCGTCAGGCTCCTCTGTTCATGGAATTCTCCAGGCAAGAATACTGGAGTGGATTACCATTCCCTTCCTCAGGGGATCTTCCCCACCCAGGGATCGAACCCAAGTCTTCTACATTGGCAGGTGGATTCTTTACCATCTGAGCCACCAACTTTATTGAGATATAATTTGCATCCCATAGGTTCACTCCTTTAAAGCATACAATTCTAGTGGTTTTAGTGTGTTCAAAGAATTGTTCGTGTAATCACTGAACTACCACAATCTAATTTTAGAACATTCTATTAGCCACCAATTCCCATTACCCTTCCCCCCCTCCCCAACACTATTAATATGCTTTCTGTCTCTAAAAATTTACCTGGCCTGAACTTTTCCTATAATGAAATCATATACTATGTGGTCTTTAGTGACTAGTTTTGTTCACTTAGCATAACATTTTCCAAGTTCATGAGTAACACATACCTGCATTTAATACCCACTTATGACTGAGTAATATTCCGTTGTATAGATATGCCATATGTGCTCATGGACATTTGAGTTGCTTCCATTTTTTTGGCTATTACCACTAATGTATTCACATTCATGAACATTGATGGGCAAGTTTTGTGTGGTCATTTATTTTTACTTCTTTTGGTCATATACCTAAGAGTAGGATTGTTTGGCAGTCCTACTGGGTAACTCTGCATTTAACTTTCTGAGAAACTGTCAAACTATTTTCCGCAGGGGCTGTACCATTTTACATTCCTATGAACAGTGTATAAGGGTTCTGATTTCTCCACAATTGCACCATCCCTCTGAGTTTGCATCTTAGCTTAAGGGTTTAGTGCTGCCTTCCACCTCCCAGAGTCCCCTATCTCTGTGAACATGACATGCTGCAGAGTTTCCCAGTGCTGTGGTACTCTGGGGGCTTCCCAGGTGGCACTAGTGGGAAAGAACCCACCTGCCAATGCAAATGCAGGAGACATAAGAGACACGAGTTCAATCCCTGGTCAGGAAAATCCCTGGGAGGAGGGCATGGCAACCCACTCCAGTATTCTTGCCTGGAGAATCCCATGGGCAGAGGAGCCTGGGGGGCAACAGTCCATAGGGTCTCAAAGAGTCAGACATGAATGAAGTGACTTAGCGTGCACACACTGATGCTCTGGTGTGGAACCAGTGTTATGCATGTAGTCTCCAGCTGTAAGCATTATTGTCTATTTCCCCCTGTATGCCCTTTGAATACTTTTTTCAGTTTTTACTATGATTTGTAAAAAGTCAAGAAGCAAGGTAAACGGACCCAGAACCAACTCCTTTTGGGGAACTTTTTAGGCAGCTAGGACTAGTTAAAATCTCTAAGATAGAGGATGTCTCTGGCAGTCCAGTGGTTAAGAATCCTCCCTTCTACTGCAGGGAGTGTGGGTTCTGTTCCTGGTCAGGGAACTAAGATCCCACATGCCACATGTATGGCCAAAAAAAAAAAATCTCTACGATATCTCTTGATGATACTAAATGTGGCAAATTCCAATTATACAAGCAGACCAGAGATGCTCAGAAAATCCTCCTTGTCAGAAACAAAAGGTTTGCAAATGTGCCACGGTTTCTCTGGTATACACTGATAGCAGCAAATGCGGGCATGCCCTCCACAGAGCATGTTATCTCTGTAATTATGGCTGGCTCAGTCCTCTGAGAATTAGGTCCTCAAGATTGAATCAGAATTAAATCTTGTCTTGGAAAGTACTCAGTAGTCAGGCTGCTTTCACTCCTTCACTAGCAAAAAAGAACACTAGTTATGGTTGAAAGGCTTCATCAGAGTTGAGGTTATTATACTTGAGAAACATTTTATCCCTGTTTTCTTTTATCTCCTTGCAAGTTTCCTGACTCAGTGCAGTTCCTAAATGGAACAATGCTTTGGGGACCTATGAAGAAGGCAGTCTGCAGGAATTGTTAATTATTTCTAAAAATAACTCTGGGAGACAGACTAATGGTAATGACTGGGTTCTGGCACTTTATGGTTATAGCAACCACTTTTATATATTTTGATTTCCTCCCCTAATGCTTAATTATCTCCATGGGCATGACAATGGTATGTCATTGAAAGTATTAAAAATTTAATTAATTGCTTGACAGTTATATCTTGTGGAAATTACAATAGTGGTAATCTTTCTACCTTTTTAATTTTTGGTTCAAATAAACCTAACTAATCACAAATCTTCAAATGGCAAATTAGACACAGTAAAGTAGAGCTACCAATTACAGATTTTAGTGTTTTTATATTCTCTTGCAACAAACTGTAGAGTCAAACAATAAGTCAACTAAAGCATTCTGTGTCTTCCTGATCTCTACTATATATCCTACTAGAAGATTTTAAGCTTTATCATAGAAATATAGCTAAAATCACCGATTTAAAAAAAATGTATTCAGACAAGGCAAATATCTAATTATAAATGATAGAAGTTCAATATACTGAATGTGTTTGCATTTCATTGTCTGATGGCGTAAAATTTTTATTAGTTTTCTCTAGTAATCATTGCTTATGCTGGTTTATGATGATTTTCTTACTATATTACCATTAGTTCTTTACATTCATCTGGGAGTGTATCTAATAAGATGATTAGAATTTACTATTTAGTTAATTTGAAAATGAATAGATTTTGAAAATCAATTTTAATGATCTTTAGACATTGTAGAGCAATGAGTCTCAATGAACTTTGAAAAGGGCAAGTAAAAGGTTTTAGTATCACCTTCTCTATCATTTCAGGTAAGACCAGAAATCCAAACTCCTGATGACCTAGATGAAGATGAAGATGAGGAGGGTGATGAAAAAGAGGTGGATCTTTCCATTCCCGGCTCTTGCTATCTCAAACTTTTGTCACTCACAGCTCCTTCAGTTTTACCAGGTGGGAAAACTGGTAAAAAAAACTTTTGTCCTATTTGGTGGGACAAAAGCTAGCATTTTTTTGTGTGTGTGCTTTTTTCTTCCTACTTCTCTAATTAATTGTGCTCTTTTGTGACATATGCATAGTCTAGCTTACTTTAGTCTTAAATACTTATATTCTATCTGTGTCCTACAGGGACTCCTTGAGATAGTATGGTGTTCCAAACACACTGAAAAATGTTAGACTTAAAACTAAACTGGATAACTAGTTTAAACAATCATTTTCACTGGAAAATTTAAATTCATTTTAAAAGTTAAATTTACTCTACAAGACAGATTTGCAGTGTGACTCTTAAGTTACTGAGTCAAATGGTTCTTTACCTTATTTATAAACTGAATGAAAAGATCATTAGAATCTTCAGGAATTTCTTGGGTAGTTTCATCACATTTCCTGGCAGTCCAGTGGTTAAGACTCAGCCTTCTAATGCAGGGGCTGTGGGTTCGATCCCTGGTCAGGGAACTAAGATCTCATATGCTTTTAGGCTTCCCTGGTGGCTCAGATGGTGAAGAATCCACCTGCAATGTGGGAGACCTGGGTTCAGGGTTGGGAAAATCCCCTGGAAAAGGGAATGGCTATCCACTCTAGTAATATTCTTGCCTGGAGAATTCTGTGGACAGAGGAGCCTGGTAGGCTACAGTCCTGCTGCTGCTGCTAAGTCGCTTCAGTCATGTCTGACTCTGTGCGACCCCAGAGATGGCAGCCCACCAGGCTCCCCCGTCCCTGGGATTCTCCAGGCAAGAACACTGGAGTGGGTTGCCATTTCCTTCTCCAATGCATGAAAGTGAAAAGTGAAAGTGAAGTCGCTCAGTCGTGTCCGACTCCTAGCAACCCCATGGACTGCAGCCTACCAGGCTCCTCCATCCATGGGATTTTCCAGGCAAGAGTACTGGAGTGGGGTGCCATTGCCTTCTCCAGGCTGTAGTCCAAGAGGTTGCAAAGAATCACACATGACTGAGTGACTTTCACTTCACTTCATCATTAGAAATATATTCTTCCTTTAGAATTACTCTAAAGAAATGGTGGTACCAATATTTGAGAACTATCCATTAATGCTTTTTAAAAATAGATTAAGTTACATGGTCATTTAGTTTTGATATAAAGTGTATAGGACCTTGACTCTTAAATAATTATTCTAATTATATCCAATTATTCCAATTCAATATTAGCCAACGTTTTTACAAGCATGCATTTATTACCTTTTTCAGTCTGAAATCTACCCTGAATATTCATGGATGTAAAAATTAAGTTCAGTAAACTCAGAAAATGTCATCTTTGTCTTCTCACTAATGATCATAGTCTTCTCACTTCATAATCTCACTGGCCTGTAATGTTAGAGATTTTTTGGTGGTTTTAAAAAATAATTAATTAATTAATTTGACTGCATCAGGTCTTTACTTGTGGCGTGCAGGATCTGTTAGTTGTGGCAACATGTGGGATCTAGTTCCCTAAACAGGAATCGAACCCAGGCGCCCTCATTGGGAGCACAGAGTCTTAGCCACAGGACCACCAGGGAAGTCCCATGTTAGACGTTTTTATCCTCGGTTTCATCCTACATGGAGATCCCTGAGGAATTCAGCCAAATACATTTAGTATTTATTGCTAGAGCATGCTTCTGTCCCTAAGTCCTGCCTCCTTTCATTAGAGAAAACCGAACGGTACACCTTAGACAGAGTTCATCTTTTCTTTCCCCCGTATGTCCAGTACAAGCCTTAAAGACTTGTTGCCATTTTCTTTCTCCTGTTCATCCCCACTTCTTACCTCAAGGCTCCTCAGAGTCTAGGACCTCCCAAATCCCCTGTGGTTAATAGTGGGTCCAAAGAGGAAAAACGCCTCCAGTTATCCAAATTTCCACCTATATCCCCAGATAACCGAAGAGTTCAAAGTCCTCTTGGGTTTTTAAAATGACATTGTTCCCTCTTAAATGGACCCTTACTCTAGTCTCCTGGCACTAGAAACAGGAGAAGGGGTATGTTTGTGGCCGAGGTATACTGTTGTTTCTGTCCATTCCGTATGTGCAGAGCTGTGATGGCCGTTAACTGGCTCTTCTGCATGTTTGTACTTGATATTTACTAGTATCTGTCCCTAAGGAAGAAGAGGAGGAGTTGAGATTATCTGTATCTATTTGAGAAAATTCAATAATTAGAGTCAGTCAGGTGAATGACCTAGAGGCTGACTGTGTTTGACAGACCATGTCACCACGAGCAAAGTTCTTCATTTTTTTTTAAAATTTTATTTTATTTTTAAACTTTACATAATTGTATTAGTTTTGCCAAATATCAAAATGAATCCACCACAGGCATACATGTGTTCCCCATCCAAGGGTTCAAGTTCTTCATTTTTTGTTGCCTCTTATTCCCTGTGATTGTAAGAACCATGAAAAGACACTGCCTTAGAGATGTACAACCTAAGTACAGGGTGGATGATATATTTTAAGTTTCTAGGTACAGCAGGTAGAAGACTGAATTGCAGTGAATGTAAACTAACCCTGGCCCTTTTCTTCTTATTCCTTTCAAGTGAACAAAAGCAGTTGCAAAGTAAATCCAGTGATTTGAATTATTTTAAATAGGGATGTAACTGCTGTCGCTGCTAAGTCGCTTCAGTCGTGTCTGACTCTGTGCAACCGCATAGACGGCAGCCCACCAGGCTCTCCCATCCCTGGGATTCTCCAGGCAAGAGTACTGGAGTAGGGTGCCATTGCCTTCTCCATATGCTGTAAAAGATTTTTTAATTTTGAAATAATTTCATACTTATCAGAAGTTGCAAAATTAGAGAGTACTTTTACCCAGCTATTCCCATTGATAACATCTCACATAACTTTAGTTCATTATTAATACCAGGGAATTCACTTTCATACTGTTAATTAAACTATAGACCTACTTGGCTTTCATCAATTTTTTTTTTACAGTGTATAAGTTTTGGGAATTAGCCTTTTTAAAAAGCTCAGTATAACATCTAAGACCCATCCAAGTAGTTATCTGTATCAATTGTTCTTTTTTTATTGCTAAGTAATATTCCATTTTGAGATGTACCCAGATGGCATTAGCAGTAAAGAACCCACCTACAAATGCAGGAATTGTCAGAGACACAGGTTCGATCCCTGGGTAAGGAAGATCCCCTGGAGAAGGGCACAGCAACCCACTCCAGTGTTCTTGCCTGGAGAATCCCTTGGACAGAGGAGCCTGACAGGCTATAGTCCACAGGGTCACCAAACTGAACCGACTTCACACGCACATAAAATGTACCATAGTTTGTCTATGTCCTCATCTGTTGGAAGACATTTGTTTTATGTCTAACACTCTGTGTCCTACAGCTCTTTTCAAATCCTCACTTGATCATCTGGAAGGAAGAGACTAGGGCAAGGTTCAAAGACAATGGGGAAAATTCCTAGTTGTTAGCTTTTTCAAGCTAGCAACTTGGGACGGATGGTACTGTACATATCAGTTGCATGCATGGTATTTTACTTTCATTTAAACTGCTCTCAGGCCTGAAATTATTAGGCCTTAGTTCTCTGAAGTGCCTGACAAATAGACAAATTTTCATTTCTGGGTTAGTCTATGTGGAGATGTATACTTATCTCTTGGCATATATTATCTTTTACCAGAATAGGATCCCTTCTGTCCTCACAAGCACATAATTCTTAGGTACATTCTGAAAAGTCTAGACTCCTCCCAGCTTGAAGCAGTCATTCATGTGGTCGTGTATATAGGACTTGGGATATGTGACCTGCCAATGCAAATTACCCACATTTTTCATTCAGATGATATATTGGTCAGGGTCTTCACAGGAAATTCAGAGGGAATAGTTGAGAGTTTAATAAAGGACTGCTTAAAGGTGTGCAGTCAAGGTTAAAGAAAATTCACAAGCAATAGTGGATCATCTCAGAATGGCAAATGTCTCTCAGCCTAAGAGGTAAAGGAAGGTAATAGTTACGAGAATAAGAGAGAGCTTCTGTGTCATAAATAGGTCTGCCTAAGGGGAGTCAGGCGGAGAAGGCAATGGCACCCCACTTTGTACTCTTGCCTGGAAAATCCCATGGACGGAGGAGCCTGGTAGGCTGCAGTCCATGGGGTTGCTAGGAGTCGGACACAACTGAGCAACTTCCCTTTCACTTTTCACTTTCATGCATTGGAGAAGGAAATGGCAACCCACTCCAGTGTTCTTGCCTGGAGAATCCCAGGGACGGGGGAGCCTGGTGGGAGGCCATCTATGGGGCCGCACAGAGTCAGACATGACTGAAGCGACTTAGCAGCAGCAGCAGCAGCAAGGGGAGTCAGGACCTTCAAAAGAGTGATACAGGCATCCTGGAGCAGTCCTGCAGGAGGATGTCTAGGGAGCAACATGCCCTCACCTCTGTTCTCAGCCTCTGATCTCCTACCAGTATCTCCCATTGAGTGGAGCCAGCTGAAAGCCAGAGGACAAGGGAGCCTAGTGATGCTGTTGTGAAACGTTATTCTTCCAGGGCACAGAGCAGGGTTGGGAGGGTGGATCTGGAGGGCAAAATGGAAAACTTACAACATAGGTGTTCTCTGGACTTTGAATGGAGAAGCTTGGTTGTGCCTAGAAAGGCTCTATATAAGAATGACAGAACTGGGTATGTAATCCATGTTCCGTGAGTATTTGCTGCCTTTAATTTAACTGTGGTCTTTTAAAGGGGACATTTAGACCTGTTCAGAATGAAATTCTAGTTCAGGTGGGTGGACTCTTGCTTTTTCTTCCTATAAGAAGAGGCACATGCAGTGGTTTCCTTTTTTGTTTCCCTTATGATTTGTTTAGCTTTATTTTTTTGTTGCTGTTTTTGTTCTGCATTGGGCAACCTCTAGTGGTCCTTGGGAAAATAACACTTGAATATAAACCTATAGTGTTAATCAAGTATTTTGCTTGAATATCCTGTCGTCTTCTGGTCCTGGATCACTATATTCCCTTATAATAAGTAAAGATGTCAAGCAATAAGGATCTTGGGCTTAATTAGAAGGAACACAAATAAATAATGGATTCGTTTTTAAAAATAAGTGTACTGATATTACTACACAATGAAGGACAGTCATAAAAGGCTCTTTCTAAATGATAAGAAAGAGCCAGTCACATGGCAATAAAGGATTAGTGTGTTCCAGGTAGAAGGAATAGCAAGTGCAGTGGCCTTGTCTTAGGTATGAGCTTTGTGTTATTGAGGAATGGAGTAAAGCCCATGTGAAAATGTGCCTTTAACATAGCTAGGAAGGAAGGCAGGCAGGTGGTAGAGATGTAGTCAGGAGAGTCGGGGGCCGAGTCATAGGAAGCTTTGATGTTGTTCTGTGGACAGTGAAACACCAGAAGGTGTTAGAGATGGAAATGACATAAAATTCTAGCTTTGGAGTAGAGGCTGGTTTGGAGGAGTAGTCATGAGGAGAAGAAATCAAGAAACAAGTTTTTAAATTCATCCAAATGAGAAAAAGAGAAGATAATGACTGGGCAAGTAGCAGTAAAAATGGAAAGGGGTGGATTTGAGATATATTTTAAAAGATAGATCTAAAAGGACTTGCTAATGAATTACATATACAAACTATGAGAAAGAGGAATTACGAATGACCAGGTTTTTAAACTTGCATAACTGAGTGCCATGTTCTGGTTTTAGGAAGACTAAGAATAGGATGAGAATCAAGACTTGTTCTTTTACTTTGTGAAATTTGATCAAAAATATAGCTAAGTTGTTGTTTTTGTGGGTGTGTGTATATGACTTAAGAATGAATGTTTCTCTTCTAGCATACGATATTTACTTTTGATCTCCTTTTATTTCTTTCAGCTTTGGAGGAATTTTTTACATCACTTGTGAAGCAAGAAATGGTGAATATGCCCCGTGGGGTGTATCACTCTGCATTGAAAGGAGGTGCCCGCTTAGATCAAGGAAAGACTGTAGCAGGAATCCCCAATTTTATGTTGAAAATGTACGAAACAAACAAGCAGCCAGGTTTGAAACCTGGCCTTGCGGGTAAGCGATACATCAGTGTATAGGTTTTTAATGTACCGATTTAAGCTTCTCTTCCAAGTAGGATGTGATTGGGCGTGGAAGGGCATCGCTGCTGCTGCCCACATCTAGACACACTGGATAAATTACAAATATGAATCACATCTTAAAGCCATTTAGAGAACTGCAGAAGCAAAGACATAAATAAAAGCAAAGAAGAGATAGACTGAAATTACAGAATAGGGGGAACATTTTAGAGGTTTCCGATTTTTTAGGTTGTTCCCTGCCCCACGCACTGGCCCCCACCTCATAGGGGATGTTCACCCGTTTTGGTTGTGGACTGGAACCGGGAATTGGCTCAGGCAGAGGCCTGTTGGAGGCTAGAAAAACCGATAAAGCTTTTAGTGGCATGAAGGGACTAGGGTGATGTGGTGATTAATTTTATGTATCATCTTAATTGGGCTAAATGACACTCAGATAACTGATAAATATGATTCTGAGTGTGTCTGTACATGAGTTTCCAGAAGAGGTTAGCATTTGAGTCGGCAGACTGAGTAAAGATCATCAGTGTGGGTCGGCAACATCCAAACCATTGAAGACCTGAATAGAATGAAAAGACAGAGGAAGGGTGAAGCTTGGAGATCCATCTTCTCCTGCCTTTGGACGGTGGTGCTCCTGGTTCTTGGGCTTCCTGACTCAGACTGAATTACACCACTGGCTTTCCTGGTTCTCTCGTTTGCAGACAGAAGATTGTGGGACCTCTCAGCCTCAAAATTCTTGCGAATCAATTGCCGTAAAAAAAAAAAAAATCTCTACTTGCTTATCTACGTATCTATATCTATACATATCTTGTTAGTTCTGTTTTTCTGAAGATTCTAACTAACATAGGTGACAAACTGGAGATTTTCCTCTTGAGATATTTGGTGAGTTTGGAGTTTGCACTGAAAGTTAAAGAGCTAGGCTGATGCTTCTGAAAGGCAGTGGTCTCCAGTCTTACAGTACTTGGAAAACAAAGACTGACTAGGAGAATGGGCCTGAAAACCAAGTACACAAATAGTGAGTTGATACTGGAGATCTACAGGTCTTTTCACCTGGTTGCCTTTACTCATTTTGGCCTCAGTTAGAAGCTGAAATTCAGGCTTGACCTTAACAAGAGGGTGATACAGGAGGCAGAGAAACCAACAGAGATCCTGACATTTTTGTGGTAACCCTAGTGACAAAACTGAGCTGGAGGGACTTCAAGCACACAGCATGTTTCTCCCTTAAGGTATTTGTCAAATTTTGAAGCTTTGTGGGA
The DNA here is from genome assembly GCF_000754665.1 of Bison bison bison. NCBI lineage: Eukaryota > Metazoa > Chordata > Mammalia > Artiodactyla > Bovidae > Bison > Bison bison. Next base: position 15,092,388 of record NW_011494948.1, read on the forward strand.
TGGGAATTTAGAAGGTAACCTGAAAACTTCTGAGGACAGATGTAAATCTCTGAATCTCCCGTAATCTTCCCATACTGAAGAGTCAAAGACCGATTAGGCTGTCAGTTGAAAATCTTGAAGAAGGTGTGCCCTAGAAACAGGGTTGAACCAGAGGTAGACTGAGATTTACCAAAGCTATAATCAAGCCTGGCTCAGTTAAATCCCCAATTCAGTTGAGATGGTCAGTCCTTCACTCTGCCTAACAGAGGAGAAACTCCTCTCAGAT
>NW_011494948.1:15092752-15093696 GCF_000754665.1 Bison bison bison
CAGATAAAAAAATAACATCATTTAGAATTTCTGTGGTTCTTTCATTACCATTCAGTATACAGGGAAACGGTTCTAGGCATTTGAAAAAGGAAGAAACTAGAAAGGAAGGGAATATTACATGGAGATAAAGCAGTCAGTATATCAGGAAGGCATCACAATTCAAATCAGTGTACACAAAATAGCAGAGTTCAAACTACATGACAAAAAATTAGAACTAACTAAATAGACAAATCCATAATACTAGTAGGAAACTCTAAAACATGTTCTTCAATGACTTGATGAATAAGCAGACGAAAAATCAAGTTCACAAAATATATGAACAATACCCTGAATAAACTTTACTTAAGTGATGCATGGAACATTGTATCTTATAGTGATATAATTTATATGCTTTTAAGTCAGATATGCAGATAACACCACCCTTATAGCAGAAAATGAAGAGGAACTCAAAAGCCTCTTGATGAAAGTGAAAGTGGAGAGTGAAAAAGTTGGCTTAAAGCTCAACATTCAGAAAATGAAGATCATGGCATCTGGTCCCATCACTTCATGGGAAATAGATGGGGAAACTGGAAACCGTGTCAGACTATTTTGGGGGGCTCCAAAATCACTGCAGATGGTGACTGCAGCCATGAAATTAAAAGATGCTTACTCCTTGGAAGGAAAGTTATGACCAACCTAGATAGCATATTCAAAAGCAGAGACATTACTTTGCCAACAAAGGTCCGTCTAGTCAAGGCTGTGGTTTTTCCTGTGGTCATGTATGGATGCGAGAGTTGGACTATGAAGAAAGCTGAGTACCGAAGAATTGATGCTTTTGAACTGTGGTGTTGGAGAAGACTCTTGAGAGTCTCTTGGACTGCAAGGAGATCCAACCAGTCCATTCTGAAGGAGATCAGCCCTGGGATTTCTTTGGAAGGAATGATGCTAAAGCTGAAACTCCAGTA
>NW_011494948.1:15093796-15160948 GCF_000754665.1 Bison bison bison
TGAGTGAACTCCGGGAGTTGGTGATGGACAGGGAGGCCTGGCGTGCTGCGATTCATGGGGTTGCAAAGAGTCAGACATGACTGAGTGACTGAACTGAACTGGAACTGTACATTGGGTTATTTGTCTTCTTGTTGATTTTTAAGATTTCTTTATATACACTGATAAGGAGGAAATGGAAACCTCCTGGAGGAGGAAATGGCAACCCACTCCAGTATTCTTGCCTGGAAAATCCCCATGGACGGAAGAGCCTGACGGGCTGTATAGTTCATGGCGTTGCCAAGAGTCAGACATGACTGAAGCGACTTAACACACACACACACAAACTGTAGTTTGGCAACTTATCAGAATGATCATATGGCTGATCATAAACTTCAACAAATTTCAAAATATTGAAGTCATTGAGTCTGTGATAACTAGCCTGGAAATTCCACTAGCCTGGAAATTGAATAATATAGATCACCCATGGATCAAAGGAAAAATCAAAATGGAAATCAGAAAATATTTTGAACTGAATGATAATGGAAATAAGCCAAATTACAACTTGTGGGATGCAACTGAAACAGTGTTAGTGGGAAATTCATACCTTTAAAGCAAATACTGAAAAAAGAAAAGGAAAGGAAAATCAATGATAATTAAAGCTTCTATTTCAAGAAAAATGGAAAATAACAGTGAATTAAACTTAAATTATAAAGGAAAGAATAATAAATATAAGAATAAAAATCAATGAAAATAGAAAACACATAAAATAAATAAAATCAGCAAAGCCAAACATTGACTCTTTGGAAAGTTGAAAAGAATTGATAAAACCATTGTAAGTTTGAACAGAAATATAGATTACCTATACTAGGAACAACAAACGAGACAGCACTTCAGACCCCATAGCATTCAAAAAAATTATGAAGAACTTTTAGCCAGTGAATTTCACAGTTTAGATGAGACATAGAAGTTCGTCAAAATATAAAACTGCAGAACTGACAGAAAGCAGACTAGACTATATGAATAGTTTGAAATTGGGTATTAGTATTAAAGAAATTGAGTCTGTAAGAACCTTCCCACAAAGAAACCTTAGGTGCAGATGCTTCTTTGGTGAATTTTTCAAAAAAATTAAGAAAGAAATAACAAGGATCTTTATAAACTCTAATATAGGAGAGAAAAAAAGAACCCTCCTAGATGAGGTCAGCATAACCTTAATACCGAATATCAGAAGGGAATATTAAAAGCCATTCTTTTCCATGAATATAGTTGCGAAAATCTCCCCAAAATATGTTAGAAAATGGAATTCAGCAGTACATACAAAGGAAAATAAATAATAATTAGTGGGGTTAATTTAATGTTTGAAAATCAATATAATTTATTACATTAATAGCAAAAAGGCAGTATAATCTTTAGATGACCTCAATAGATGTAGAAAAAGCCTTTGAAAAACTTAGCTCCTATTCATGTTACATAAAAGACTCTCATTAAGCTCTGAATAGAACTTCTTTTATTCTGATAAAGAACATCTACAATGCCATCTTTGTACTTAATGCTGAAATAATGAAACTTTCACTCCTTGAGATTGGGGGAAAAGATATGGATGCTTGTTGTTACCACTATTATTCAGTATTGTAATGGAAGCCATAGCTAGTGTAATGAGCCAAGAAAAAGAAATAAAAGTCATACAGATTAGAAAGGAAGAGATAAAGTAGTCATTATTTGTTGATGACATGATTGTGTACATAGAAAACCCAAAATAATCTGCAGACTAATTAGGATTAATAAATGAATTAAGATTACTTTGTTCAACGATCATATAAAAATGAATTGTATATTTGTATATACATAACAAAAATGAAACTTAAAAATTGTATCATTTATACCAGTACCAAAAACCATCAAGTATCCAGAATAAATTTAACAAGAATTGTATAAAATCCTTATACTGTATGCTATAAAATACTATGGAGAAAAGTTAAAGAAATTCGAATAAATTGAGTTATATAAAGTGTTTATGGACCAGAAGACACCATGCTGTAAAAATGTCAGCTCTCTCCAAGCTAATATGTTGTTTCAACCCAGCCCAATCCATATCCCAGTAGGTTTTTGGAAATTGACAGACTGATTCTAAAATTTGTGTGGAATTGCAAAATACCAATAATGGCCAAGGTAAGCGTGGAGAACAAAAACAAAATAGATGGATATACATTACCAGATATCCAGACCTATTATGAAACCATGATAATTGACAGTGTGATATTGATGCAAAAACAGGCCAACTGACTAGTGGAAGAATATGGAGTGTACAGAAACAGACCTACATATACAAGGTCACTAGACTTGTTACAAAAGTAATACTGTGGTGCTGGAGAGAAAAGGGATGATCTTTTTGAAAAATAAAAATTATATTAAAATCACAAACATGTATTAATGAAAGTATACCATTAAGAGAGTGAAAAGGCAAGGCACAGAAGACAAGTATTTTTAGAACTTGTATCTAGAATATGTAAAGAATTTTTAAAAATCAATAAGAAAAAGACAGTTGAAAAACAGGGAAAAGAATTGAGTTTACCCTTCAAAAAGAGGGTGTACACAGTATATTAACACATATATATGGAACTTAGAAACATGGTGATGATGACCCTATATTTGAAACAGCAAAAGAGACACAGCTGTAAAGAACAGACTTTTGGACTCTGTGGGAGAAGGCGAGGATGGGATGATCTGAGAGAATATCATTGAAACATGTATATTACCATATGTGAAATAGATCGCCAGTCCAGGTTCGAGGCATGAGACAGGGCGCTCAGGGCCGGTACACTGGGATGACCCTGAGGGACGGGATGGGGAGGGAAGTGGGAGGGGCTTTCAGGATGGGGAGCACATGTACACCCATGGCTGATTCATGTCAATGTATCCACAGCAATATTGTAAAGTAATTAGCCTCCAATAAAAATTTTTTTTAAAAAAGAGGGGAAAAAAAGAGGGTATACAAATGTCTGATGAACATATGATTAGATGATCAACTTCATTAGTCATCTGAGAAGTGCAAATTAAAACCACGGTAAGATACCACAGCAGACCTAATGCTATGGCTAAGATGAAAAAAAAATGGAAAATACAAAGTATTGATAAATATGTGGAGTAAACAGAATTGCTGTTGGGAATGTAGGTTAGTAGAACCACTTGGACAATTTATACTGAATAAATTCATACTCTGTTACCTACCTATTTCATTCTTAGGAATAAGCCCAAATTAAGTCACCAAAAGACATAATAATATTCACTGCAGCATTATTTGAGTAGCCCTAAACTTACCAACCTAGATAGTATATTCAAAAGTAGAGACATTACTTTGCCAACAAAGGTTTGTCTAGTCAAGGCTATGGTTTTTCCTGTGGTCATGTGAGAGTTGGACTATGAAGAAAGCTGAGTACCGAAGAATTGATGCTTTTGAACTGTGGTGTTGGAGAAGACTCTTGAGAGTCTCTTGGACTGCAAGGAGATCCAACCAGTCCATTCTGAAGGAGATCAGCCCTGGGATTTCTTTGGAAGGAATGATGCTAAAGCTGAAACTCCAATACTTTGGCCACCTCATGCGAAGAGTTGACTCATTGGAAAAGACTCTGATGCTGGGAGGGATTGGGGGCAGGAGGAGAAGGGGACGACAGAGGATGAGATGGCTGGATGGCATCACTGACTCGATGGACGTGAGTCTGAGTGAACTCTGGGAGTTGGTGATGGACAGGGAGGCCTGGCGTGCTGCGATTCATGGGGTCGCAAAGGGTAGGACACGACTGAGCGACTGATCTGATCTGATCTGAAACTTATTTTTGGAGAAGGAAATGGCAACCCACTCCAGTACCCTTGCCTGGAGAATCCCATGGAGGGAGGAGCCTGGTAGGTTACAGTCCATGGAGTCTCAAAGAATCGGACTCAACTGAGCGACTTCACTTTCTCACTTTCTTTAAACTTATTTTAGTTGCTGAGCTTCCCTGGTAGCTCAGCTGGTAAAGAATCCACCTGCCACGCAGGAGACCCCCATTCGATTCCTGGGTCTAAAAGATCACCTGTAGAAGGGATAGAAGCTATCTCAATGCCTATTGACAGTAAAATTGTGGTATGTGCACATTATGGAGTGTTATTCAATAATGACAATGCATATACTACAACTGCCAATAACAATATGAATGATTCTCACAATGATTATGTTAAGTGAAAGAAGTCAGATATAAAAGTGTGCAGCCTGATTCCAGTTGTGTAAAGTACCACTCCATGGACTGTAACCTACCAGGCTCCTCCCTCCATGGGATTCTCCAGGCAAGGGTACTGGAGTGGGTTGCCATTTCCTTCTCCAAAGGTTGCTAGAAAGTTGTTATCTTTGGGCTGGGGGTGGACATGATTGGAATGAGACATGAGGAAGGGCTTCTAAGATGTTAACAGTGTTTTGCTTCTTGATCTGGGTACTGATTACACTTTTGTTCAGTTTGTAAAAATCCATAGAGCAGTATGCTTATGTTCACTCTTCTCTATTATACTTCAGGAAGAGATATTTTTAAAGGTAATTTTTTCTGTTTTAGTGTCTTAGTCCTTGAATATGTCTTCTCCTTGGCTCAGAATCACCCAGATAAGGTCCAAGACTACCCTAACTCATACTCTAGTGTTTGGCTGCCTGCCTTTGCTTTGTAACTGACATGGGGTCAGCTAATGCTGGAAGTTCAATTTAGTTAAGCAGAGTAGGAAGGATTGGGAGAAGGGTAACAGATGGCGGAGGGGAGGAGAAAGGGAGAGTGAATGTATTTGAGCATAGGTATGATGGAAAACTAGTCTTATGGGTGTAAACTAAAGGAACCCATATTATCAGGAGTTCACAAAGACTGGCATGCATAAGCATTTCTCTTTAATTGAGATTTATTTTTTAAGGAAAGTTAATAGAATCTCTAGAAGTAACAGTTAACAAAATTTAAAATAAACATGATTTGAAATTTTCTCATTTATTTACAAATGAATAACACTCCTCTGTAGTTTCAAGATGCTAACTTCTTATAGCTCTTCTGTTTTTTCTTTCCTGTACTGACAGTTTAAAAAAAAAATAATTTGCTTAGCATATTCTTTTAATTTCTAAGTGTCTCTATCCAGATTGAATATCGACTACTGAGAACCTAATTAATGACGTTTTTCCATAAGCAGTGTTTTTATATTTCTTTTTTTTAAGGTGGTATGTTATTTTGTTATGATATTTCAATGTATCAGAGTAAAGATGGCAAACCATTGAATCGACTGATGGCCAGTAGAGGGCGAAGCTTCAAGCAGACCTCACTTGCTCTAGTGCATGAGGTAGGTACTGCTCTGTTCTCTGAAACAGTGCTTCTTGTTGTATATGCTTTGGGGTTTCCCGCCTTTGGTTTATGGTGATGAAATTTAGTGTGTGTTTGGAAATAATTTTTCTATTATTGATAATGAAAGTAGCTTTTAAAGACAACCAAAATAGTTGATCCAACTGTAGTATTTTGATGTACTTCTCAAAGAAACCGGCATGTTTCCCTTAGGGCTCAGCCTGTTAGAAAGTAGTATCTAGGAAAGTATCTAGTTTGGTTTATTTATCAATATTTAATTGCCTTGGTTCAGAATAAATACCAATTTAATATTTCAAGAAATAATCTATTTCTTAATTGTAATCCTTTGGAAGTATGTAGGGTACCACTATTTATATCTTGTAAATATTGGAAATTAACAGTAAATAATTGTGTTAGAGGAGGGGAAATCCTTTGATTTTATTGTTTATGTTTCTTTTATGCTACTCTTAAAGTTATGTGATGCCATTAGGTGTTGCTTGAAATCTGCTCATTACAGATTGTACAATACCAGAGGAAAGAAGGAAGGTGGAAAGCACTTGGGAAATCTGTGGGGGTTTTTTGTTTTTTAAAATTGTATGACAGTTACTCATTCAGGTGGTATATAGGTTAAACTGTGTGAATGACTAACAAAACAAAATACCACAGCAAAGAGGTTCATTTTGTATAATTTAGACATAAGTTATATAACAGGTATAAATGAAAATGTATGAATTGTAAAAATTTTAAAAGATTTGAGATAATGATAGTGCTTCTACAATATGTTTGCATTAAATCTTATTTTGATGCATAATTTATAAATATTGGTATCACTTATTTGATTTGATAATATTCTGTGTCTTACCAGTTGCCACCAGTTAGCATAGCCAGATTTTTGTTTGTTTATTTGTTTGACCACACCACGTAGCATGCGGAATCTTCCTGCCCTGCAGCAGAAGCATGGAGTCTGAACCCCTGGACCATGAGGGAAGTCCCAGCATAGCCAGATTTTTAAAGACCCACCTATGCTACCCATCTATTTCCCATGACGTGATGGGACCAGATGCCATGATCTTCGTTTTCTGAATGTTGAGCTTTAAGCCAACGTTTTCCCTCTCCTCTTTCACTTTCCTCAAGAGGCTTTTTAGTTCCTCTTCACTTTCTGTCATAAGGGTGGTGTCATCTGCATATCTGAGGTTACTGATATTTCTCCCGGCAATCTTGATTCCAGCTTGTGCTTCTTCCAGCCCGGTGGAAACTGTTAGACTTTATTTTTGGGGGCTCCAAAATCACTGCAGATGGTGACTGCAGCCATGAAATTAAAAGATGCTTACTCCTTGGAAGGAAAGTTATGACCAACCTAGATAGCATATTCAAAAGCAGAGACATTACTTTGCCAACAAAGGTCTGTCTAGTCAAGGCTGTGGCTTTTCCAGTGGTCATGTGTGGACGTGAGAGTTGGACTGTGAATAAAGCTGAGCACCAAAGAATTGATGCTTTTGAACTGTGGTGTTGGAGAAGACTCTTGAGTCCCTTGGACTGCAAGGAGATCCAACCAGTCCATTCTAAAGGAGATCAGTCCTGGGTGTTCTTTGGAAGGAATGATGCTAAAGCTGAAACTCCAGTACTTTGGCCACGTCATGTGAAGAGTTGACTCATTGGAAAAGACTTTGATGCTGGGAGGGATTGGGGGCAAGAGGAGAAGGGGATGACAGAGGATGAGATGGCTGGATGGCATCACCAACTCAATGGACATGAGTTTGAGTGAACTCCAGGAGTTGGTGATGGACAGAGAGGCCTGGAGTTCTGCAATTCATGGGGTCACAAAGAGTCGGACATGACTGAGCGACTAAAGTGAATTAAACTGATGCTACCCATATTAGTTTTATATATTTGGTTAGAATTGAAATTATGTAAATCTTTGTTTAATACAATGTCTTTAACAAAGGATGGAAGATCTGGGGAGAGTAGTGTTTCTCTGGGAAGAAGAGAAGTTTAATTTCGTAAGCGAAGAAAAACAATAGGTAATTTCTAGATTTGTTCTCCCTATTATCTTATTCATTGTTATGGAGAAGAAAGAGATTTGGTACTTTTTTGTTCTTTAAAGCTGTGTACTTAACGTGGATAACCAACATGTTAACTCTTAAGGGAAGCCTGAATTTAAAAGTCGCTATCATAACAGATGGAGAAGGGAATGGCTTCCCATTCCAATATTCTTGCCTGGAAAATCCCATGGACAGAGGAGCCTGGTGGGCTACAGTCCTTGCAATCACAGAGTCAAACACAACTGAGTGACTAACACTTTCGCTTTCATCATAAGAGAAACAAGGAAAAGTGTTAATGTAGGGATGGCAGAAGACATCTGATAAATTAAGCAAATGGTATCAGAACTTGTGAGGTGTACCTTAGTTTTGTGAACAGAGAAAATATTTGAGTTATGATACTTGTTGCTTGTATTATAGAATGCCCGTGGACGGAGGAGCCTGGTAGGCTGCAGTCCATGGGGTCGCTAAGAGTAGGACACAACTGAGTGACTTCACTTTCACATTTTCACTTTCCTGCATTGGAGAAGGAAATGGCAACCCACTCCAGCATTCTTGCCTGGAGAATCCCAGGGATGGGGAAGCCTGGTGGGCTGCCATCTAAGGGGTCGCACAGAGTCGGACATGACTGAAGCAACTTAGCAGCAGCAGCAGCAGCAGCAGAAAATTTCAAAGAGATGAGAAAAGAACATAATTTTAGGAGTTACTTGGAAGTTGCATTAGACAGAATTGTGCTGCATCTGTGGCAGGATTTTGGGTTGGATTTATCTTCTGCTTACTATAATTCATTTTTTAAAAAGGCAGAGAGAGAGAATGACCAAGCAGTTTCTCAGAGTATCTGGCAACAAATAATAAAAAATTTAAGAGCTAGTTAATGAGAATAACAATTGCAATAATAATAACTCATAACCAGCTCAGGCACTTTAAAGTTTGCTGTGCATATGTTCATTCGTTTAATCTCTATATTCACACTGTGAGGTTGGTACTGTTTATGTACTTGACACACATAAGTAGAAGAGCCTGGAAATTGAACCCAAAAAGTATGATTTCACAGTTCTTGATTCTGTCTTATTTTTAAAGTCTGTCATCATAGTTTCAATTTGTTTATTAATTTACCCACGGATGGACATTTGGGCTGTTTCTACCTTTTCCAGATTATGACTGAAGCTGCTATAAACATTACTATACAGGTGTATATGTGGACATCTATTTTAATTTCTCTTGATTAAATAACTACATACGAGTGGACTTGCTAGGTCTTTGGGTGAGTGAATATGAAAACCCAACTGTTTTTCCAGTGACTGTCCCACTTTGAAGGCCCACCAGCAGCATAAGGAAGTTCTGGTTGCTCTCCCTCCTTGCCAGTGCTCAATATGGTCAGTTCTTAAAATTTAGCAGTTCTCATAGTGGTTAGTGGTTTTCCTTTTGTGGTTTTTAATTTGTGTTTTTTTAATGACTACTGATGTTGAGCTGCTTTTCATGTATTTATTCACATCATGGAGTGTTGTGTCCTTTTGCCCATTTTAAATCCAGGTTTTTGTTTTCAAATGAGAATTCTTTATATATTCTGGATATAAGTTTGTTTTTTTTTAATTAGAAATGTGTCTTGCACATGTTTTTACCTACTCTCTAACTTGTCTTTTTATTTCCTGAATAGTGTCTTTTGAAGAGTGTCTCTTCAGTTTTGCAGAATTTATCAAGTTTTTCTTTCTTTGGTTCTTGCTTTTTGTCTTATCCAAAGTCTCAAAAACTTTCTGTTTTCTTTTTTTCCCATGTTATCTTTTTGAATTTTCAAAAAATGAGGTATAATTTATAGACTGTAGAATTCACTCATTGAATGTGTGCAAGTCAGTGGTTTTAGTGTATACACAGAGATGTAGAGCCATCACCACAGTCAATCTTAGAATATTTTCATCACAATGTAAAGTAACTCTATACCCATTAGCAGTCACTCTCCATTTCCCTCACATCCCAGCCTTCATCAACCATGAGTCCACGTTTTTTAAATTTTATATTGGAGTATAGCTGATTAACAATGTGGTAGTTTTGGACAGCAGAGGCACTCCACCGTATATATACATGTATCCATTTTCCCCCAAATCCCCATCCCATCCAAGCTGCCACATAGCATGAGCAGAGTTCCCTGTGCTATATAGTAGGTCCTTGTTGGGTATTCACTTTAAATATAATAGTATGAACATGTCGATCCCAAAGTCTCCACATACATTTTAAATCAGCTTTGAGAAACTATTTTAAAAACCTGCTGTAATTTTGGTTACAAATGCACAGAATTTGTATATTAGTCTGGGAGAGAACTGATATCTTAATAATATTGAGTTTTTTAACCAGTATGCAAGGTATATTTCTCCATTATTTTAGGTCCGTGTTTTGTTGTTTTCTTACTACAAATCTTGCACATATTTTGCTAAATTTAATAAGTACTGCACATCCCAAAGTATTTTTATGCTAGGGCAATTAGAATGTTTTTTGGTTTGCCTTTATTTCCAACTGTTCATTGATAAAATATAAACATATAATTGATACTTTTTTATGGCCTTACTCTACCTACTTATATATTCTTGTAGATTTTTTGTAGATTCTTTTTGATTTTCATTGCAATGTTGTCTATGAATAGAGATTGTCTTAATGTTTTTCTTTCCAATCTGTATGCCTTTGATTTCTTTTTCTTGCCTAATTGCACTGTCTAGGGACCTTTGGTATGGTTGAATAGAAGTGGTGAGAGTAGACATTCTTATTTTGTTAACAAAATAGTCTTGGGGTGGCATTCAGGATGCTTAACATTACATATAATGTTATATTTACTGTTAGTATAGAGATTTTATGGATATTCTGTATCAGCTAAGTCGCTTCAGTCGTGTCCGACTCTGCGCGACTCCATAGACAGCAGCCCACCAGGCTTCGCCATCCCTGGGATTCTCCAGGCAAGAACACTTGAGTGGGTTGCCATTTCCTTGTCCAATGCATGAAAGTGAAAAAATAAAGTGAAGTCGCTCAGTCGTGTCCAACTCTTAGCGACCCCGTGGACTACAGCCTACCAGGCTCCTCCGTCCATGGGATTTTCCAGGCAAGAGTACTAGAGTGGGGTGCCATTGCCTTCTCCTTAGGTTGATGAAGTTTCCTTTATTCCTAAATTGGGAAGTATTTTTTTTTATTATAAATAGATGTTGAATTTTGTCAAATGGGTTTTTTCTACATTTGTTGAAATGATTATATACTTTTTTCACTTGTTAGTAGGATGAATTATTTTGATTAATTTTTATAATGTGAAGCAAATCTGCATTCCTAGGATAAACTCCACTTGATTATAATATAGTATCCTATTTATTGCTGAATTTGATTTGCTAGTAATACTTTGTTAGAGGGCTTCCCAGGTGATCCTAGTGGTATGCATCCTGCCAATGCATAAGACATATAAGAGATGTGAGTTCAATCCCTGGGTCAGGAAGATCCCATGGAGGAAGACACTGCAACCCACTCCAGTATTCTTGCCTGGAGAACCCCATGGACAGAGAAGCCTGGTGGGCTATATAGTCCATAGGATCACACAGAGTCAAACCCAACTGGAGTGACTTAGCACTCACACATTTTATTAAGGATTTTTGCCCCGTGGCACCTATGAGGGATATGGTTATGTGGTTTCCTTGTACTATCTTTGCCTGGTATGTTATCAGGATAATGTTCTCCTAGTAATTTTTCCTTAAGTGGTAGAATTTTCTAGTGAAAAGTCTGGGCTTGGAGTTTGCTTTAGGAAAGTTTGTAACTATGAATTCAAGTTACATAATATATGAGACTATTTACACTATCTATCCATCCATCCCTACTAATCCTGAAGAGGGAATTTCGGTGGCACAGCATACATGGCAGTTAGTGTGTATCTCTCCTTTTTAAAAGTGTGCACTTCATAAAATCAGGGAGTTTGTTTTGGCCATATGTAGTTCCAGTGGTTGGTATTCCTGGCACATAGTAGACACTTTATAAATTATTTTAATCCTTTCGAAACTTGGGTGTGTGTTATATTTTACATGTGCATTTAGTGGGATCATTTCCTTTTTCCAGAAATGTTGCAATTAAATTGATGGTGAATCTAATAATTGTTGAGATCTTACTAGGAAATGACATTATTGTCATTTGAACAAGCTATTATAAACTGTGTTGTTATTCATTTATATGGTTTAGCCTCCCCTCTCTGCCAAAGTTTACATATACCTATAGGATATTCTATAGCCCTAATGCATACAACTATAGATGAGTGAGTGAGTGAATGAATGGGTAAATGAATATTCAAATGCTCTGCTCTTCATTTTTTTAAGTGTATTTTGCTCCATGGAATTGTCAATAGTTCTCAATAATGACATTAGTTAAATCAAGTATATTCAGTGTCTTGGAGAACTAGCTGTTTAATCTGTGATAAATTATTTAACACCCTTCTTTCTAAAAACTGTTTTTGTTTTAAATTGAAACTCTCCCTTGTACTTTGAGAAGACTCACGGACCTAAGTCTGAATTGGGTTTGACCTGACCTACCAGGGGTAGTTTAGATTTCTCTGAAACTGAAGTGCCCTTGCTCTCTTTGCTCCTTTGAAAAGGGGACCAGCAGGGGTCATTTCAGACCTACTAGAGCTTCTTCAAGCTCCTCCTCTGCCCTGATTTATGAGTACTTCTTCTCATCCTGAGACTGACTTGGCTCCATTTGATGAGGAAGCCGAAGGTGAATGACATGTCTCTTTCCCTGGAAGTTGCTGCCTGTCTTGTCATCCTTTGGCATTTCTAACTCTGACATGACACTCTCCCCTAAATTGGATGATACTGATTTGTCCCTGGATGAGAATGGCAGCCTTGCTTCATTATTTCCTACATCTTCGGGCACATGCAAATTTTCCCAGTCCTGCTGCTGCTACCTAACCATATTTCTGCCTTAGCACTAGGGAATGAGCTCTTTTTTCATCTTTTTTTTCAGCGAAACCTTCATTGGGCTTATTGCCGGCACTACTCTGAAAGAGATTTTTTTCTTCTTTCTTTCTTTTGAAATTGATCATCACTTGTTTATTTTACCTTGTAAGTTATTTTTTTTTCTTCTGCCTTCTTTACATTTTCCCCTAGATACCCAAAAGTACATGGGCTATAACCCATCATTTCCCCTTTTCTTTCAGTACCTTCTTTATTTAAAAACGTATTTCTTGTGAAAAGCATGGAGCGTGTTAGCATTCATGCAATAAGAAACAATTAGACAAAAATGTTGAATAATAATTGGGAGAAGTGGTATCTGTGCTTGTTACACATTCCCCTTAGAAAACACTGTGAAAAGTATGGTTTGCTATATTTTAGAGACTCTGTAATTACTGTGCAATGTGAGTTGTTATGGTAACAGGGTTTTCCCCCTTCCTATTAAATAACAGAGTAAATGGTTGCTTGAGACATGATTGAATTGTCAGCTTTCAAGCTAATGTTATCCTGATGGGAAAGGGGAGTTGGGGGAGAGAAGAGAGACTGAGGTAGAGAGAGAAAGTGGGAGGGAGGGAGGAGAGAGAGAGTTTAAAATGTCCAGAAAGCACCTACAAAGTGACGAGTGTCATTCTCCTTTAAAAATGTGTCCGTCACAAGCCCTCCCTTCTTGTCTTCCAGTCAGTATTTGTCAGGGGACGGGAATAACAAAAAATTATTCTGTGTAAACAAGATTACTATTGACAGACAACTGAAGCCTGTGCTTTCTTATTTATATACAGTGGAACATTGAGCAGCCTTGGGGGTCTCTAACACTAAGTACAAATGGTTTTTCTTCTGGGAATGTGGGAGGAGTGTGCATATGTCACAGACCAAATGCAGTGACTCAGTATTGGTGTGTCTGGGTAGCAACTGAAGTTAAATGCTTTTATTCTTTTGATAATAAGATATACATCTGGGAAATGTGAAAACGCCTTACTTTGTGAGATTGAGGTTTTAAAATCCATAGCAAACACTTGACCTGTCAGTTTTACATGCTGTTCTACCTCGTCCCATTCCAGTTTCATAGTCAACCTCCCCAAAGCTTGACTTACACGATTTAAGTTATTTGATGAAGGGCTGTTGAAATGACTATTTTCTTATAAATGAATAAGTATATTTGTTAAGACCATTCAGGAGGCAGAGAACATTACCAAACTTCTAGGCAATGTGTTCTGAACAGTAAATTATCAAATTAAGTGGCTTCCCTGGTAGCTCAGACAGTAGAGTATTTGCCTGCAGTTCAGGAGACCCAGGTTCAGTCCCTGGGTCAGGAAGATCCCCTGGAGGAGAAAATGGCAACACACTCCGGTCTTCTTGCCTGGAGAACCCCGTGGACAGAGGAGCCTGGCGGGCTACAGTCCATGGGGTAGAATAGAGTCAGATGCAACCGAGCAGCTAAGCACGCACGTACATAGTCCCTTCAAGTAAAGTATGTGTCCATGGGGAAACTAGATCTCCTTTTTCATTCTGTCTTTTGACATTTGCTCTACGTTTGTGAATTGTGTTTCTAAGCAGGATATTCTCTGTTTAGCTAGCATTTCAGGTATATGTCACTAGAACTTGTGTGATACTAATTAAAATGTTTGGTTAGGAAATTTCAAACTGTAAAGTTTATAATACTCACTTTAAATTTCGCTTTGTCACTCACTGTGTTTTTAACTGGAATGAAACACTTCCCAGCCAGAACATTTTGAACATGTTTTGTAAAATTTCAAATAATCATATCCTCAACAACTTGTATTAGAATTTGGCTGTGCCTATTAAAATGGTTTTCTAACATTGTGTTTTCACACATCATAACTCTCTGTGATTACTTGTTTATGATAGTGTAGTTTTCACATGACAAGATTTTGCCGTAAAGCGAACACTGTACATTTAATGTGGTTAAGCTCAGCAGGTCTTTAAGGGAACATTTATGTGTGAGACACTGTTGTGGGTTCATTGTCTATGAGAGGGATTCCAGGGTGAATAGAATATGATCTCTGCTCTTAGGTTGGTATGATTAGTGTCCAATCACAAAAAAATGCCACCTGTTGAGTATAACAGGAGAGGTGTAGAATAGTGTACTGGAAGTGTAGGGATGGGAGAAATATTTTAGAAAGTAGAGATGAGAGGAAGGAACACAGGACATTCAAAGCCATGGAAGCAATCAGGGAACATGAAGGTCTTAAAGAGTGTTGGACAGGCTTGGAAATTGGTTTATAACCTAAGTGAACCAGAATACAGATTAAATGAAAGAGGAGCAGAAAGTAAGTGGGGGAACTGGTTAAGGATCTTAGCCAGCAGAGTTCTCACATAACAACAAATTATTTCTTAAAGTAAATGGTGTACTTTTAATTTTAAAATACTTTGGACATAGCATAGAGGAATTTTGGACTTTATTCTTTAATGAACCATCAAAGGTTTTTTGAAAAATTCTGAGTTAATGTAATAGTAGCAACATCGTTCAGGATGTATTAGAAGGAAGGAAGATTTTAGACTGTTAAGAGATGAGCTAGATGGCCTCAATAATTAAGACAGGAATTAGGACTAACTCAGTGAGGAAGAAGGAGAAGGCAATAGCACCCCACCCCAGTACTCTTGCCTGGAAAATCCCATGGACGGAGGAGCCTGGTGCGCTGCAGTCCATGGGGTCGCACAGAGTCGAACACGACTGAGTGACTTCACTTTCACTTTTCACTTTCATGCATTGGAGACAGAAATGGCAACCCACTCCGGTGTTCTTGCCTGGAGAATCCCAGGGATGGGGGAGCCTGGTGGGCTGCCGTCTATGGGGTCGCACAGAGTTGGACACGACTGAAGCGACTTAGCAGCAGCAGCAGTGAGGAAGAAAGTAGGGACAAGTGCAGTGAACATTTCAGAGGCAGAGTTGACAGTTGAGTTGGAGGCAAGGGAGAAGTCCAGGATAAATCAGAAGTTTCAGATCTGGGTGACTGCAATATTGATAGGGTAATGTTGATAGAGGAATGATAAGAGGGAGAGTGGCTTTTGAATGATGATGCAAAGAAGTGTACAGAGTGTATTAGATAGTGGGAGGTGAATGTTTGAGAAGTACATGTTCTAAAAGTGGTCATTTTCAAACTATGTATTTTAAATTTTATTTTATTGAGTTATGTATATATGGTAGGTTTCTCCCATTTTAGTGTATAGTTCTATGAATTTTGAGAAGTGAACATATTCATCTAATCAGTGCCACAGTCAAGATAAGGACAGTTCCAGTACCCTAAAATCACCCCATGCCCCTATGCAGTCAGCCCCTCCCGTGCTCCCCCATCTCCTGACAACCACTGATCTCTCTTATATGCCTCTAGTTAAAACTGCATTTTAAAGAATTCTAAGGACCACCACAGGCTAAGAGATGCAGGTTCTGTCCCTGGGTTGGGCAGATCCTCTGGAGAAGGAACTAGCAACCCCCTTCAGTATTCTTGCCTTTGAGCATCCCGTGCACAGAGGAGCCTGGTGGGCTGTACAGTCCACGGGGTCGTAAAGAGTCAGATACGACTGAGCATGCGTGCATGAGCACTCACGAGGGCCCACCGAGGGTAGACTGAGATGATCATGAGGGCTGAGCACCCAGCCCCTAGCCTTCCTCCTTACTTCCTCTAGACAAATTCTGCTTCTCTGATTCATGCTTTATATATTGGCATTTTACTTAACATTTGGGGTGAGGTGGAAAAATTACATAACTAAATACTTGAAAACTATTATTCTACAGTCTAAATGATACCACTCTGAGCCACCAATATCTCTTACCTATAGTTTTGCAGGTGCCTCTGAGCAGATTTCTCTGCTTTGACCTTTGCCCACTATAGTCTCTTCTCAACAGAACAGTCCATAAGATCCTTTTCAATGTAGATTAGATCATATTGTCTCAAAACCTCATAATGACTCCCCCTTTAGTGAGAGTAAAGGCAAGTCCTGAGGACTGACCTAGAAGGCCATCCTTTCTCCTGTTGACTCGCCAGCCCTCTCTCTTTCCACTCTCCTCTCTGCTTCTCTGTCTGTGCTCATCATACTGGCCTCCCTTCTGTTCCTAAAACAGTGAGCCATGCAGTCACTTTAGGGACCTTTGCCTTATCTTTTATTTTGTTTTTTGATTGAATTAAAAGTCACGTAACATCATACTAACCATTTTAAGGCTTAAAGTGTGTACATCAGTGGTATTTAGTACCTTTTCAGTGAGTAACCATCACCGCTATCTAGCTCTGAAACCTTTTCATCACCGTCAAATGAGACCATGTATATACTAAATGTTCCCTCCCACTTCTTCATTTCCCCATCCCTGGCAACCACTAAGTTGCTTTCTATCTGTATGGATTTCCCTGTTCTGGACATTTCATATAAACAGAATCATATAATGTGTGACCTTTCGTGTCTGGTTTCTTTCACTTTCACATCATGTTTTCAGGGTACATCCATGTTGTAGCCTGCTTTAGTACTTCGTTCCTTTTTATGGCTGAATAACATTCCATTGTGGATATATCATTTTTTTGTTCATCCATTTATTCTTTCATGAACAAATTCATTTATGGGTTATTTCTGCCTTTCACCTCTTGTGAAAGTGCTGCTTTAGCATATATTACAGTATTTGTTTGAATATGTATTTTCAGTTCTTTTCAGTATATACCTAGGAGTGGGACTGTGTGTGAGTCTGTGTGTGCGCATGCTCAGCCGTGTCTGACTCTTTGCAACCCTGTGGACGGTAGCCCACCAGGCTCTTCTGTCCGTGAAATTTTCCAGGTAAGAATACTGAAGTGGGTTGCCATTTCCTTCTTCAGGGGATCTTCCCAACTCAAGGATTGAACCCATGTCTCGAGTCTCCTGCATTTGCAGCAGATTCAAGCCCAGGAGTGGCATTGCTGAGTCATAATTCTATGTCTAACTCTTTGAGGACCCACCAAACTGTTTTCCATAGCAGCTGAGCCATTTTCCATTCCCACTAGCACTTTCCTTTGTTTTTACATCTTCATCTTCAAGTTTTCACTCAGGCTTCACCTTCTGAATGAGATACACTGATCACCCTATTGGTCCTGTAATCAGCTTCTGTCCCCACTCTGGCCTTATTATCCTTCTTTCCCCCCTTTCTTCTATTTGCATATTTCCATAATGTGGTCTCTTCTTTTAGACACATGCAGTAATGTTTCATTATACTTAGTACTACCTCTTATACACAGAAACTCTTACTCTTTCCTAAATCATAGAACCTGCTCACCTCAGCAGTCCATCAGACACCTGTCATTGCATGGGTATGCAGAGTTAGTCTTAGAAAAAGTATATTGCACATGTTAATTAAAACTTAGTGCACAGTGCTTGAGAACCTTGCTTTATCATCTGTTGAATAACAGGGTTGAAACGTCATGATTTGGAACTTGTTTGTTGATTGGCTTTCCTTCAAAGGCTTCTCACAAGTGTAGCAAATGATACATGATTTTCATACTTTAAAATGCTAATTATATTTGTCAGCCTAGAGACATTAACCTATATGGGAGGGTTATGTGTTGAATTGGAACGGGATCCTAAAATCTGTTTGTGTTAAAAATGGTCAAGAAAGTCTCTTGTGTCTGTAGCACAGCTGGAGAGTAAGGGCATGGCTGTATGCAAGCCGCTTCCCTAAGTCTGTCTTCTGTAAGGTAAAAAGTGAGAAAGTGCATTTTACAGGAGATTGGCCCCAGCTAACTCCACAGAACACAAAGACTAGGTATAATCTCAGGAAACCTGGGGAGTTCAGGCTGGTGTCTAGGCTCAAGCCTGACTGCCTCCCTGCACCTACCCTCAGATGTGGTCTGAGTAGCAGCAGGAGGAGTAGCTTTAACCTTCAGTTTATAACCTCCTTTTAAATAGGTTTCCTGGCATGAGCGTCTTTGTTCTTAGAAGCTTGACATTTGATTTGCTTATTTACTTTTGCATTTTTTTCATACTACTTTCTTTTCTTAACTCAAGAAGCAATTGAGATCATTGTCTTTCCAAAAACATTCAATGCTGTCTTTGCCAATTTGCCGAGACTTGAGCTTCCCAGGTGGGTTCGATCCCCGGTCAGGAAGATCCCCTGAAGGAGGGCATGGCAACCCGCCCCACTGTTCTTGCCTGGAGAATCCCATGGACAGAGGAGCCTGTCAGTCTATGGTCCATAGGGTCGCAAAGAGTCAGACACGCAAAGAGTCAGACACGACTGAGCGACTTAGCACACAGCACGTGGATATTCTCAGTTGTGCAGTGATGTCCGTGGATTATTTGGCAGCAAAATTTTAAGATATTTTGAAGTTCTGAAGAGGTAAAAGTTTTAGTTGTGGTGTTGGTTTTCTTTCTGTGTAATCCAAATCTCAAAATAGAACTCAAAGATTGTTCATCTATTTTATGGAAAGAAAACAGAATTGATAGGAAAAAAGTTAAAGGGAAGTCCCCACATTTTGGAAACAGAGAGCAAGGTCAAGGGCTAATTAGTGCCTCCTCAGCTTCCTGAACAATGAGAGAGGAAGCAGGAATTGGTGGGTTCATTCTTTCAAGGAGTTTTGCTAATATGTTGACAAGGCTCCCCCTACTCTACTTGACAGAATGAGTACTTAACCAGAAAAGCAAGAAACCTGTCTTTATAATTTTTTTAAGTTTATTTCATGATCTGAATATCTCTTTCATACTGTTTGAGTATCTGATTTTTAAAAAAGAAGCAATGGGATGAGGGGTGTAGATTTCAGACAGAGCTGATCTCTTTGTTCCCACAGACGCTTCATAATCTATTTATGTCCATTTGTGACTCTCTCTGCCCATTTCTGAACCCTCTGCAGTCACTGATCGATTTATAATCCTCATATCCTTCCAGAGTCCCTTGCTTGTTGTAGGCCCACACTGAGACAGGGATGAAAGAAAATGTCAGAAGCCATGGAAACCAACCCGGTTCAGAGAGGCTGTTCTCTTCCCTATCACAGAGCACTTGAGAAAATTAATTCCTGTTGTATAGTAAAAATCTCCGTAAACACTGTAGTTATCATGATCCTGGGGCAATCATATAGAAATTTGTCCTTTTTGTGTGTTTGTTGTTATTGTTTGTCTGCGAGACACAGACTAAGTTTCCGTTGTTTGAGTTTAGATGAGATGAGTTACAGGAAACATGAAATGTGATGCACTGTGACTGTTTTTTTCTTGAGTGATCTTTCTTTAACAGAAGCAGACCTTGGCAAGATTTGTTGCAAGATAGCCGTATACTAATAGGTAGAAACAGAAATGACTATGAAAACCAGATGTTTTGTCTGGGCCTGTCTTCAGAAACAGGATTTCAGTGTTGGCATATATCATTTTTCTCTTGTTTACCCACACTGATTAAAGGGCATTTATCTAGTGGTGTGCACAATTGCTGTGTGCGGGACTCATTTGCATGCTCTTACCACGACGGTTTCTACACAACGTGATATTTCTGTTGGCAATTTAAGGTTATTACTTCAGAAACTGTCATACTGGAAGTCCAGGATGTGAGCAATATTTATTTTTATTTAAAATTACTAGGGGGATTTGTTAGACAAAACCTAGTTTCCTGACATTGACAAGAGGCTTTCTAGAGTTTCTCCCTAATTTTCAAAGACATATTTGTATTACACATGCATCTTAACTTGTGGTCATTGTAGGATTTTATTTGCTTTAATTTAGAAAATTCCAGGCTTATTTTATTTTGTCTTTGCAGGACTCTAAACTCCTCTCCTTTGAAAATCTCCAAAAGATCTTATTTGCGGTTATGATCCTAGACAGATTTGGTTTGTTTTAGAATCTAAACCATTGAAATGAAGGGGAAGAAAGAGTTCCTGATACAGTTTTTATTTTATTCTGTTTTAATATTGTGCAGCCTGATTTCTGGTACATTTTCCCCACAGGTTCATATCCAGCCTTCCGAGTGGCACCGGGCAATTTTTCTCCCCCAGGCCTGGCTCGCGTATATGACTCGTGCTTATCATGCCATTTTACAGGTAATGAAATCATGGGATGGCTTGCTTTAAAGCCTATCTCTTTTTAAAGTTTTACTGCAAATATGTATTTAATGTAAAAGCACTTAGGAAAATAGCATTATCAAAAATGCAGCTGTTTTCTTCTTTCTGACTTATAGTAATGCAAATCTGTGGCATCTAGAAAAATGGTACAGATGAATCTATTTGCAGGGCAGGAATAGAGACACAGACTAAAGAATGGACATGTGGATTCAGGCAGGGAACGGGAGGGTGGGACAAATTGGGAGATTAGGTTTGACATATATACCCTACCATGTGTGACATAGGTGGCTAGTGGAAAGCTGTTTTATTGCACAGGGAGCTCAGCTGAGTGCTCTGTGATGACCAAGAGAAGTTGGATGATGGTAGGTTAGAGGGAGGCTCAAGAGGGATGGGAAATATATATACATATAGCTGATTCACTTCATTGTACAGCAGAAACAAACATGTTTTAAAGTGATTGCTGCTAAGTCCCTTCAGTCGTGTCCAACTCTGTGCGATCCCATAGATGGCAGCCCACCAGGTTCCCCCATCCCTGGGATTCTCCAGGCAAGAACACTGGAGTGGGTTGCCATTTCCTTCTCCATTTAAATCCTTTAAAGTGATTATACTCCAATAAAAAATGCAATGGTTATTGTTGCTCATAAAGGAATGTGAAGCATACATATATAACTGCACTTAAATTTTAAATGTGATGCCCCCCCACATGTGTGTTCCATCCAGAGCTCCCTCTTGAAAGCTGCTCTCCTGTGTCCTGCTGCTTGGTGAATGTCTGTTATTGTGCCTGATGTGCCCCATGGCTGGCCCACAGCACCTCAACTTGAGTACATCCCAGACTGAGTTATCATCTTGTACCTGCCCCCTCTCCACCTAGACTTGCTTATGTCTCCAGCTTTATGTCTTCACCCTTCCCCTGCATTTTCAACCTTGCTCAATTTCTTTGTTTTCCTAAACACAGCATGTCTTCCCTAACCTCTTAATTTTTTAGTTCCCCAACCAGGGATCGAACCTAGGCCCCCTGCATTGGGAATGTAGGGTCTTAGCCACTGGACCACCAGGGAAGTATACCCTAACCGTTTGACTTTTACCTACACTGTTCTTCTATTGCAGGCACTGCTACTTCCCTTTGCCTAGTCAAGGCTCTTCTGTAGCTTTTCCCTTTTTGTCAAATTCCAGGAGTAAGTTTCACTTTGTATGTATAGTTAGTCATGGTGGTTTAAGGGGCACATGTTGGAATGGCAAATTTCTACTTGTTCTTTGTAGTTTTATCTGTGTGCCTCCCCTCTCCCCCCAGGGTTGTCTGCCCCTCGCATATGTTTCCTTAGAACCCACCCTTCCCTTTAGAAGCCCTCATCACCTCATTATGTGTCCAGGGTCTCCCTCCAGTTGTCTTTCTTCCTTACAGTCAGAAGCTGTTTTCCTATCTGTTGTCTCTCCAGAACCTGACATGTCTAAAACATAGTAGGTACTCACTAAATAAATGAATTATGCTTAATTTGACTTCTTTTATTCCAATAATATTGTAAGTTATAGTTTATGAATTTCAAAAATTAGAAATAATTTTAACCAGTTTGGGAATATATAAACATTTAACAATATGAGGAAAAAAAAAAACAAACTACTAACTTAATCCTTTTTCCTAGCTTAAAATTCATTGTTAAGGATGATAGGAAAAAAAAAAATCTAAATTACTTAAGAAATTGATGGCCCCAAATAAGATTTTCATGAAGTCTTCAGAAATAAGGTGTTGTGGTTAAATATAACAGGTGCCCTCAACCTCCGGGATCTAATGCCTGATGATCTGAGGTGGAGCTGATGTAATAATAATAGAAATAAAGTACACAATAAATAGAATGTGCTTGAATCATCCCAAGACCACCTTCCTCCTACCTTCTGGTCCATGAAAAGATTGTTTTCCACGAAACTGGTCTCTAGTGCCCAATAGGTTGGGGACCACTGTCCTAAAGGATGGAGGTGGGGCCAGAGGAATGACCAAGCATCTCAGCACTCATATTTGCATCTTAAAACCTTGCTACAACATATTCAGTCTTTGATGCTTTAATAGAGGATGTACTCCAATACAGGCACCTGGAAGCAGCAAGAATAACTCCTTCTCCTGCAGAATGTCCTGAGAATTTTATTTAGCTCTTAGCATAAGGAAGGTCAAATAGGACAGGATTGTGGTATAACATGGGCATCCCTGGTGGCTCAGGCAGTAAAGTATCTTCTGCAATGCAGGACACCCAGGTTTGATCCCTGGGTTGGGAAAATCCTCTGGAGAAGGGAATGGCAACCCACTCTAGTATTCTTACCTGGAGAATCCCATGGACAGGGGAGCCTGGCAAGCTACAGTCCATGGGGTCGCAAAGGGTTGTACCCAACTGAGCAGCTAAGCATACACTCATGGTATATAATATGCAGATGACAAGCAATTGATTTTTTTAAAAATACTCTATGGTTTCCTTTTCATAATAAGACCTTTAATAAATGACTAGTGTCTGCCCACCAACATGTAACATTTAGTATTTCAATTCATCTTTACAGAAGCCCTTTGAAGTAGGTATTGTTAACCTCATGTAGAATGGGATTATAGATGGGAAAGCAGGGTTAGCAGGAAAGCAAAGCAAACAGCACACAACCCAACAGTCAGTAAATGAGAGAACTAGAACTTAACTTGGATTTGTCTGATTCCAGAGCCACAGCCTTTGCCACCATGTCATGCTTTTTCCCTAATACCATCATTGTGTGCCTCTGTCTCTTTGCAACTCTATGGACTGTCGTCCGCCAGGCTCCTCTGTCCATGGGGTTTCCCAGGCAAGAATACTAGAGTGGGTTGCCATTTCCTTCTGCAGGGGAGTCTTCCCTATTCACAGATAAAACTCAGGTCTCCTGCTTTGGCAAGCTGATTCTTTGCCACCGAGCCACCTGGGCAGCCCAACACCATCATTAGTTGTTACAAATAATGCAAATTGGTTTAATATTTTCGAGATCAATTTATGAAAATCCAGCTGAGTATTTGTAATAATACAGGTCAATTTTTCTGCCTTTTCTATTGTTGTTGGTGACAGTATGTATCTTTATATATATTTATTTATCAATTAAAATCTCTTTCCTTTGGATTTCTAATAAGTCTAGTTCCATTGAGAATTGGTGATTAAGAGGTGAAACTCAAAGTAGGGGCTGTAAAAAAATTTTCAGTATTATTTTAAAAGTAAAGCCATCTCGTACACAGGGTTATTGTTATCATCTTTCTAAATTCCATATACGTTAGTATACTGTATATGTATGGAACAGTCTTATGGACTCTGTGGGAGAGGGAGAGGGTGGGAAGATTTGGGACAATGGCATTGAAACATGTAAAATATCATGTATGAAACGAGATGCCAGTCCAGGTTCAATGCACGATCCTGGATGCTTGGGGCTGGTGCACTGGGACGACCCAGAGGGATGGTATAGGGAGGGAGGAGGGAGGAGGGTTCAGGATGGGGAGCACATGTATACCTGTGATGGATTCATTTTGATATTTGGCAAAACTAATACAATTATGTAAAGTTTAAAAATAAAATAAAATTTAAAAAAATTAAAAAATTAAAAAATAAAAACATTTTCCTCATAAAAAAAAATAAAAATAAAAAATAAAAGTAAATCCATGCTCTATAGGCTATCAGTATTATTTGATAGGCTGATGCATTTTAAGTGTTCAACAGGTTGTTTTTTTTTTTTTTTTTAATAAGCCCACACACTTAAATAGAATTTACAGGATCTTAGAAGAATTAGAGCGACTGCCAAACTCCTCATCTATATCAAGAATTTCCGTCCTGGAGGATAGCTCTTTGGTACAGAAGGCGTAGTTACTTCCATCTGGTGCTAGACATGTTTTGTAGACTAGAGCATCATTTAGAGGAGCCATGTTTTATTCAATAAGCCTAGGAGACACTCTGAAAGGTACATGCTGCATTATTTCCTGGAGGTTGACTGTAATGTGAATAAGTTTGCAATTTGAACACTTCTAGTGGCTTTCGCTTGGGCATCAGCTTCTAGCCTCATCTAATTTTCCACAAGAACATGGAATTTTGAATTATAAGCGTATCAAAGTGATTGACATGGGGAGGTATTTGAATTTCTTGCCATGAAGTTGAAAAATGCAGCTACAGTTTGACTGACAATTTTGAGTCCATTTTGGTAAGGTGCCATCCAGTCGACTTGACCTTGCTCCTTTTGAGAGATGCTAAGGAGGTTAAGGTTTCCAACCTTTGTGTAAAGGGTCCTTAGGGATTATGACTATGACCTCAGACAGGACAGAGGGGTTAAAAATAGGTTGACTGAAGATACTTGTTTCCTGCATTGGTCAGCTGGCCACATAATAATCTGAAGTCAAAACCAGTCAGGAATTGTGACTACTAGTAAATCACTCTTTGACCATTTGTAAAGGTTGTTTTCAGTGTGCAAGTTTAGAATTAGGCAAACTTGCTCACTGTAATCAGCAAGTTGTAGTTACACAGGCTGAGGGTGTTTTGTTTTTTTTTTTTTTTAAGGAAGATGAATAGATAAATTAATAATTGAAATCTACAGGCCATCCAAAAATCTCAGTTCAAGGGATCATTTCAGCCTTTTCTCTCCCAATGAGTGTTTGCCCCACCTCACCCCTCTTCTTAACCATAGCTGTTAACCAGAAGCAGAGGAGACTGAGTTAAATGCCACTGGATCTCGTATCAGTAGGTGAAGAATTGGATGGCAAAGTGGGTCTGAATAAATAGCCTAACATTGACTGGGTGGAAGGAGTTAGAGACATTTCAGAAGAGAAGATTGAGAAGAACTGAAACTCTGAGAAAGGAATAATGAAAAATGTACTTAGTCACAATAGAGTTGTACTGATTTATGGCTACAGGAGAGATCAGAAAAGTAGACCTTCTAAAGAGGCTGCACGTATGTGGGCCTTTTTGTGTTTTGTTTATTTCTGAACGATTTTTAACCTTTTAATTTCTTATCTTTTATGGAAAGCATTATGGAACGTAAATATTTTAGGAGGAAAGAGGAATGATTTAAGAAGCATAATAAACAGAGGTAGGCAATAGGCATGATTTTCTGTTTTGCTTACCCTCTTAGAAGGCTACAATCAATATTAAATATTAATGTCTTCCCAGTTTGACCATCTCTGATACCTTGCTCCAAGAGACAGAGGGAGAATGAAAAGGTCAGAATTCTATCATTGGAAACACAGAGGCGGGGATGGACACTGACTGAAGTAAATAAAAACTATGAAGGACGTGAACAGAATGCCCACCAGATCTCAGTGTGCTGAACTGGTGAGCCCCAGGGCACTGTGTGCTGGAGGTTGTGCAAAATACAGCGCCTCCTTAGCTGGATAAATTGTCCTTGTCCTTGTCAATGAGCTTACAGGCTAGTAACAAGAGTGTATAAGAGAAATACAGGGACATGCAACTGTATAGTCTGGATATTACATTTTGGGGAACTTTTTACTCTTTGAGAGTATGCAGATTAAAACTATGAATTACTTCAAGAAGGTTTTATATACATATATATTCATGAGAGAATAGCTTATAAGAAGATAATAAGGGGGATTTGTTTTCTACAGCAGACCTGATAATGGTAGTAATTATTCCCAGTCACTATACTAAATAGACACTTTTTCACATTATTTAATGTGATACTGTAATGCCATAAGTCAGGTGTTTGCTATATTTACAAATGGAAACTGAAGCTTGGAGAGGTGAAGTGACTTGCCCAAATTTACACAGCACACAAATAGAAATGCCATTAGGTCAGGACGTCATGATTTCAGAACCCACATCCTTAACCTAAAGCTGTATTGCTTCCCTCTCTAGAATGTATAGAGAGATACGTTTTTCTTCTGTAGAGCACATCCTACAACTCTAAAATCAACAAGAAAGATCAACCAATAGAAAAATGAACAGAATAAGAAACCCGAATAGTCTTTAAACATTTGGAAAGATGCTTAATCTCAGTAAATAGTAAAATGAAAATTAAAATTGTAATGGGCCCCATTTTCACACTCCCCAAAATGGTAAGAATGTAAAAGCCCGACAATCCCAAATGCTGTCAAGGATGTGAGATAGCCAGAAATCGTTTACTGCTGCTAAGTCACTTCAGTCGTGTCCGACTCTCCGCAACCCCATAGACAGCAGCGCACCAGGCTTCCCCATCCCCGGGATTCTCCAGGCAAGAACACTGGAGTGGGTTGCCATTTCCTTCTCCAATGCATGAAAGTGAAAAGTGAAAGTGAAGTCGCTCAGTTGTGTCCAACTCTGTGCGACCCCATGGACTGCCGCCTACCAGGCTCCTCCGTCCATGGGATTTTCCAGGCAAGAGTACTGGAGTGGGGTGCCATCGTTTACCATTAGTGGGAACAAAAGCAACACAAACACTCCTGAAAACAGTTTAGTATTACTCTGTAATGCATACTAATAAGTTCTTGTTTGATTCAAGGTATATCAATAAACCAGAATTTTAACTACATTTAAATAATTTAACTGGTGATGCAGGAAAGGGGAAAGCATCTGATCAAAATAATTGAGTGTAAAAAAAATAAAACAGAAAATAAATATTTGAAGGTTTTGCCTTTAACAGGTTGATGATATTAACTATATATATATGTATATATATATATATTTTTTTTTTGGCCTGGTACTGGTTGAGAATTATGTCTGTAAGTTGAGTCAAGAAATAGAAAATGTAGTGTGCAACTGTTTGATAATAATTTTTGTTACACCTTACCTAAATCTTAAGTATTATGTACTTCTTACTCATTTTCTAACCATTCTGTTGTAATGGTGGTAATCCAATCTCGGTATTGTGTCAGGTCAAATTAGCAGCTGCTGACACAGTCAGATTATTACTATATGGAGGATTTGTTGAATGGGACCTATGAACTTCAAATCTGCTTTTAATAGATATCCCAACATTTAATGCTCTGCACTAAATTTGCCAAATATACAACTGCTCCAGGATATACTTATTTGGTGAATGTGGAAATCCCTAGCAGTCATATAATTCTCTCTCCTTACACATCCTCTGTCATAATCTGCTATCTTATCAGGAACACCTAAGGCTACTTGGGAAAGGATCCATCTGTTACCTAAGTGTTTTCCAAAGAAATTTTAACATCATTTTGGCCATAGAGTTTGCATGCTGATGGATGCTGTGCTTTTTGCAGGGAAGGATAGGAGAACTGGATTTGCAGTTAAAACATGGAAAAGAAGGACCTGAAGAGGTGCAGTACAAAAAAAACACAGCCTGGCTCTGGTAAGGGATGGCTTTCTGTGCTCATTATTTGTCATGGGAAATGAACTGTGAAGGAGAAGGGAACTACCTTTAAAGACTTAAATATTGGAATTTTAACTTCTCTATGAGCCTAAGTGGGCAATGGCCAAAGATGTGATGGATGTATTTTCCATCTTCTCCCCAGATAAAAGAAGGAGAGCTTTATTCATGAGTTTTATATATTTTTATTGTTTTCTTAAGCAGTGTGGAAATGGTTTGTTTTTCCCTTTTTTCCCTATAATTGATTATTTTACATGCTTTTGAATAAAGGTTGAGTATTTTTCTCACTCATTTAGTGAAAGAATACCTTCTGCTGCCCTGCTCTTCCCTCCTCAACACATCTTCATTACTAGGCACAACTTTACCATGTTAAGACTGTAATTTCTTTGGCAGACATCCCCCAGTGAATTCCCACTATATTATCTAGAAATGTGTAAGTGCTGGCACATTAAAAGCAGTTTAAAGTGTTACATAGGTTGGGATGAATATCTTGTCAGATTAATGTTACAGCAGCCTAAATCTAAGTAAAGTGCCCAGAATCTAATAAATAACTTTGCTTGTAGCCACAGATTTCTTTAATATAAAAATCTGTTCAAAGGTTACTTGGGTTTCAGTTTTTAATTTACTAACAATTGGCATATGTAGAAAAGCAGAAGCTGTGTGTGTGTGTGTGTACTCGCATGTTTAAATAATTCTATTCTGTTATATTTCCCAGATTCATTTTAAAAATAGCCATGCAGTTTAAAACATTATGACATTGGATTTAAGATTAGAGATTAAGCATTTGGATTTTGCTTCCTATTTGCTATTTTCCTTTACACATAGTTTTAGTTTCATCTGAAAATGATAATCTGGGGAGTGGTATGTTAGCTATACTTTTCCAAATATACACGGTGACATATGGAATCAAGGATGTGAGAGAGAAATGGAAGTCAAGGATAACTCTAAGATTTTGACTGTGAATAAGTAAAAGTATGGCATTCTCATTTACTAAGATAGAGAAAACTACAGAAAAACAGATCTATCTAGAGTAGAAATTAGATTTGAGACATGCTAACTCTGAGATGCCTAATTAGACCTACAGTTTGGAGGTATCAAGTAGGTTGTTGACTATGAGTCTAGAGTTCAGGGTGAGTTCAGGGCTGGATGTATAAATTTTGGAATCATCAGCATATCGACTGCATTTAAAATCAAGATGCTGGATGAGGTCATCTAGGGAATGAGCAAAGACAGAGAAAAAGTCAGAGGACTGAGCCCTGGAGCACTTCAACATTTAGAAGGCAGATGAAGAGGGAGCCAATAAAGCAGATGGAACATTAGTGATCGGTACTGTAGGAGGAAAACTAAGAGAGAATGGAATCTGAAAAGTCACCTTAAAAGCTTAAGGAAGAAAGTGTTTCAAGAGAAGAGCAATCAGTTGTGTCAGATACGGCTCTGAGACTGTGAAAGATGGAGACTGAGAGTTGAGCATTAGATTGGCCTCTTGACAGTCATTGTTAACCAAGAAGGAGCTGTTTTGTAGGGACAAAAGCCAAATTATAGAAGGGTTTAGAGAGAATGGAAGGAGGTAAACTTGAGTCCTAAGTATAAACTGTTCTTTTAAGTGAGTTCTGAGGTGTGAGATGCAGTGAAATGGGGCAATAGCTGGAGGGCTTCTTTTCCTAAGATGGTAGATGTTATAGTGTGTTCAGGAGCTACGGGGAGTAAGGCAAGTGGAGAAGGAAGAATTGGTGATGTGGCAGAGAAGGGAGCGTAGGGAGGGGGAGGGATCTCGTGGAGGCTGTCGCCCTGTGTAGAAGTACAGGCAGGTCATCACGTGTAAATATTTCATGTTGACCAATAGAAGAATACACTGAACGCACTATACTCCATTTAGGAAGGCCAAGATTGGACAGTATGTTTTAGAGAAGTTTATTGTCAAATGGTTTTATAAAGTACAAGTTTAAGGATCATTCTGCAACTATCTGAAGAAGTTGGCTCTTAAGAATGACTCATTCTGAGAGTGCTGGATAGCTTTTATTTTAAATGCAACTACTTATAAATGCAAATATAATTTATATTTGCAAAATATTTATATAGTTATAAAAACTTTAAATTTATGAAACTCAATGTGTATAGTGAAAATATTTATGATATCCTCTTCATAATATAAATTTGTCAATGATTGTTCTTCACTTTATCTTAAGACTCTTACATGAAAAAAAATCCTATGAATATTTGAATTGAACATACCTTCCTTTTAAATCCATAAATGTAGTTTTTTTAGTTCAACTTTATAACCATGTTTTTTTTTAAATTGAGATATGATTGACATATAAAATTATATTAGTTTCATGTATATTGTAACCAACATTTAAAATTTTATTTTATATACATACATAGTGATAATGCTATTATGTATAATTTGGGAGTAATAAATTCTTGTCTTGATGAGCTCCTGTGTAGAAAAGAAAGACTGTCTTGTTCAGGCTTCTGTAACAAAAATATCATAGACCAGATGGCTTAAACAATAGAAATTCATTTCCCACAGTTATAGGAGCTGGGAAGCCCTAGATCAAGGTGACAGCCCACATGGTGCTGGTGAAGCCCTGCTTCCTAAGTTTGCTGATGGGCTGTCATCTCCTTGTAGCTTCACTTGGTGGAGAGCAGAGAGAAAGCAAGCCCTCTGGTCTGTCTTCTTAGAAGGACACTCGTCCCATTCATGAGGGCCCCACCCATTCTTATGATCTCCTAAAGGTCCCACCTCCAGATGCCATACACTCAAAGTTAAGATTTCAGTATGTCAGTTTGGAGAGGGAGACACAAACATTCAGTCCATAACAAAGAGTAATATAAAGGACACTTGTATACCCACCACTCAGTGTAAGAGTATATGGCAACATTGCCTATACATGAGTTACATTCACCTCCTTCCCTGTTTCTACTAAGTAATCTAAGGAATAAGAAGATGAAACTATCTTGAGGGTGAAGCCCTTTATTAAGTTCTTTCACCTTACACTAAAATTCTACATGGAAATTTTAAGATCTGGAGTCATTGCCAGAGGTTCTTGTTAATTGATGAATAAGCAAAAAGATTGCTTTCTTTTATAAGATCTCAAACCTGTTTTCCAACTGTATTGCAGGGTTCGAGACATGTTGACTGATGAAATCACCAAAGCAGCTGCAAAGTAAGATCCATTTATTCTCTTACCAGAAATTTTCTATAAACATTTTTTCCCCTTACAGGTATGAATAATTTCTCCTTTTCAGGCAGTTCATAAGGATTTTAAAGGACTTTTTAGTTCTTTTATAAAAAATCAGTCGTTGTCCTTTCTCATATGCAGTTAATTCTTACTACATGTCTTTCTGTGAAAATACAGAGAAAGCAGTACAGGCACATAACTTTTACATCAAAGATATGTCCATGTTGTACACTTTACAAAACGCTCTGTGCTATGGCTTAGATTTAAAGGATTGCAGTTTAGTATGGGGGAAGAAGTCTTTGCTAATGTGAGTTATGTCTGTTTTACAAATAGATTAAATCTCAAGTGTGAGCCAGTAAATAATTTAAGGCAGAGCCTTTTATTCTCCTGGTGCTATTGGACCAAGTGTATCTAAATATTGAATTTTTTAATACTAAAAACTAATGTGAAGACTCAGTTAAAAAGGCAGTTTCTATCATATCTTTATGATTCCTTTAACAAAAATAGCTTGAGCATTACTACCTTAAGGCTTTTTATTTATCTGAAGCCACCTCTCACTGAGAAAATTATACCCTAGTGAACTTGCTTGAACAATCTCTTCAAGTCCCTTTGTTAGCATGCTGCCTAATTTTTCCTGGTAGTAAGTTACATGTCAGTTACATACACTTCTTTTCACTATTCTTCTTAGTTGCTGCCATTTCTGTTTGACTTCCTTTCTTCTTATTCACCAAATAATATAGATATACCTTTGACCTAGAGGATTTCATATGTACTGAAAGTCCATATTATCTAGAAATATTTAACTACAGTATAGTTGATCTCATTTCCCAGAACCTTCTGTAGCTAAATAGGCTTTGCCTAAAAAAAGATAAAACATAATCTACCTTATAATTCACTTTCCACTGGCAGTTTCTTACACAGATAGTTTGCTGTAAAATCTGATCTCGGTACCTGATCACTATTCAGCCTCATGTCCTCTGAATAAAGGGAAAGAGAAGTGGTAATCCTCCCCTACCCTCAGTTCTGTGGGCAGCCCTGGGAAATACCTGCTGACGTATCTGTTGACAAAATGAAAACTGAAGTACAGAGAGGGTTCCATAGGAACTCATTTGTGTCTGCTTCTGTAGTTTGGTGAATTGCAGACACAGTGGGAGAGCTTTCAGCTTCTTATTGGAGGGGAAGAGGTGCTGGGATGGGGACGCCTTTAACCTTTACCTTTCATAGTTTATTCTATTGAATAGTCTACTTAGTTCCTGTTAAAAACAATGCCCTGACGTTTGCAACAAAAGCTCAAATGCTGAAGAAACTAGCGTCTTTCTATTAAAACAAACTGTAATTTTGCCTCTGCAGTAGCTTTTGCAGATTCCATTCTAAAATTTTATTTCACCAAGACTTTAATCTTCAAATCTGCAAAGCATCATTTCATGACTAAGTGTGTTCACATTCCCAGTGATATTGAGTACCAATAATTTATGTTCTCATGGTGTTACCTTTTCATCAAACATTTCAAAGTATTTTATAGATCTTTTCTTATTAAAACCATCCTGACAATACTAGGGATTCACAAATGAGCAGGAGATAGTTAAGGTCCAGAGGCTGAGAGATTAATGATAGAGAGGAAGAAAAAAATCACTCTGCTGCCTTCTCTTTACTTTTTCCCACTGGCTTCCTCCAAATATGTGAGGACCCCCTTATCACCTCCTGCCAGTTTAGTCTTCTGTTCCTTGGACTGTGGCCGCCTTAGGTGGTGGTGGTTGTCGTTTTAGTCACTAAATCATGTCCAACTCTTTTGCATGGACTATAGCCCACCAGGCTCCTCTGTCCATGGGATTTCCCAGGCAAGAATACTTGAGCTGGATACGATTTCCTTCTGCAGGGGATTTTCCCAGCCCAGGAATTGAACCCATGTCTCCTGCATTGGCAGGCAGGCAGATTCTTTACCACTGAGCCACCAGGCTCCTTTGGGCCAATGTAGGGCTTATTTTGTTCTAAGGCGTAAATTAAATGTAGGAAGTAAAACACTAGTTACAGGATTAGACTGATGTAAGTTTATTTTTGTTGTTAATAATTAAATAGGTTTGAACCTAAGATAAAAATCCCCAAAGGAGTGGGTCACTTCACTAATATGTAATGTAATACTTTGTCCCTAAGAAAGCATCAGTGTAGCTCATCCTTCCTTGAGCTTCTTAATTAGGTTAATGGCATCCGTTTCAAAGGACAATTTAATTAAAATGTCAGTGGTGTTGCCTAGATAAATACTGTACTGATGCTGACATGTTATTATGCAAATTAGTCACCGCTACTTGACTGGTTGGGGATAGTTACGGTGATCAACAAGGTGAAGCGTTTTTGCTGAACAAATTCTAGAGTTTCACCTGGCTAGCTCCTCCTTGAATATGTCTCATGAGTATGTATGGAGTGTATTCTCTCTGTAAGTCACTACGTAAGGCCTGTGGGGAATGTAAAGATGATGAAGAGCTAGTCACCATGCCTTTATGAACATGTAACTTGGCCTAAGCATACCTTGTGTGGCTGGTTTTGTTTTTTTTTTTCTATTCAAAGATTAATGTACAGATATGCTTTTAGTCTGCATCCAAAGATCTAATTACCAGTGACTTTAAATATATTTTTCTCCATTTTACAAAAACAATACATGCTTCGTAATGTAAAGACCAGTGAAACTTTTCAAATACAACTATTTGAGGCACTGTTTTAAAACTGAGGATAAATTCTCTTTTAGAATTTTAGGGTTAAAAAGACACTTTATGTCATCTTGACAATTTTTTTTTTAATATGGACCATTTTTAACGTCTTTATTGAATTTGTTACAATATTGCTTGTTTTATATTTTGGTTTTTGGTACACAATAGCTCCCCAACCAGGGATCAAATCTGAACCCCTTGCTTTGGAAGACGAAGTCTTAACCACCGCACTGCCAGGGAAGGTCCAGACCAATATTCTTGATTTAGAAGATTTGTTATGCAATTTCTGGTGACCATCTAAGAATTTCTTCAGGGTGATACATTCACTGAGAATTTAAAACTTTTTTTAAAATCTAACTTCAGGGATTCATGATCATTTTTGCAGAACAGACTTCAAGATATTCTCAGCTAAAGGAAAGAGAGAATATTAGAAATAAAAGATTTAATTTTGATTTTAACTGGTTGTCTGGCTAGGGCACCTGGGAATGCCCATATCTTGCCTTACTTACTTGTATTTTATTATTAACTATAGGAGTTGCCAGTAATCCTCCTTGAAAAACTCCTTCAACCTCAAGTCTTCCTTTCTGTTCTTTCCCCCTGCCCCATCCCACAATATAAATGTTGTCTTATCAAACATATGACAGGCCTCTTAGAGAAATGATTGGAGAAGGAGTAAACAAAATGACCCAGAGTACAAAGCCTTACTGAGTTTAATCAACCCTAGAGTGGGAGCGGGAGAAAGAAGGAAGGATTGGATGAATTGATAGATGGAAGAACTTGATAACGACGAGTCCCGAATTCCATTCTTACCAAATGGAAACCAAAATGCAAGAACACAAGTTTATACTAACCTGTTAATGCCCACTAACTCACATGTTTGGTCACGACTGTGGCCTAGGGCTGGATGTACTAGACTTGCCTGGGGAGCAGATCTGGAGATCCACGCATCAGTTCTCTTCCTGCACCAGGGTAAGCAGGG
This sequence comes from Bison bison bison, assembly GCF_000754665.1. NCBI lineage: Eukaryota > Metazoa > Chordata > Mammalia > Artiodactyla > Bovidae > Bison > Bison bison. The sequence continues at coordinate 15,128,286 of NW_011494948.1, forward strand.
AGTCATTCTCAGATGTACGCATTGGTTCAAGTTCAGGTCCAAGGTTCAGGTTCAGAGAAACATTCTCTGTATTTATAGGAACCCGGCTTCTCTGGTAGCTCAGATGGTAAAGAATCTGCCTGCAATGCAGGAGACCCCAGTTCCATCCCTGGGTTGAGAAGATCCCCTGGAGAAGGGAATGGCTGTCTACCCCAGTGTTCTTGCCTACTGAATCCCATGGGCAAATCATGGGATCACAAACTGTCAAACACAACTGAGCAACTAGCACTACACACAATCCTAGGACTAATTGAGAACTGAAGTATCTGGTGGTAAGGGTACCCTGTTGCCTGAGTTCTGTTATGATGGAGTCGGCAGGCCAAGAGCGTGTCATCAGTGACCCCCTGGGGACTTTATTCGGTAGGAGGACTTTGGAATTATGGAATAATATTAAATGTACATTTTCAAGTAGTAAGTATATTTAAGAGATTCAGTTTTCTTGATACCAAATTCAGAAGTCAAACTGAAGATTTATTGCCAATATTAGAAAACTACCATTTGGATGATATAAGAAGACATCTCTCAATCCAAATCGCCTGAGAACAAGCCTTTTTTGGATCTTCTCTAGGGGCTCTGAATCATGTTACCGAATGACTCGAAGGTTGCTGGCTTCGGCATATTAAGAGAGAGAAGGAGAAAATGATAACGATGGACGAGAAAGCCGCCAGTGGGTCGAGATGCTAGTGAAGGGTGCCTTGTGAAGCAATTCACTAGAAGTTGGTTCCACATACCAGTGCTTTAGAAAAGCCAGGGACCAATTCCATTCTGTTGGGCTTATTCACATAACTGTCCTTGGCTGGGTTTCTAAAATAAATCCGTACATGTATATTGACTGAAGATGATGCTGAAGAAGATGGCTTGGGAAATGTAAGGTCAAATGATGAAATAAAAAATTTTAGGGAGAAGGAGCTTAGATATCTGAGCTGGGATTTTTTTTAGGTTCCCCAAAGCATAATGACCATACATTTATAAGAAGAGTTAAAAATTAACACTAGCATCAGAAGAAGGACAGAAGCTTCTAACTCCAGGGAACAAACAGACCTGCATTTCCAAGGCTCTGTGAAGGGGTGGAAGTGCTTTTTGACCTCATCTGCCCTCCCTATAATAGCGCCTTCTCTTCTCCTGGTTAATGCCCCCAAATCCTCTCTTGGGATCTTTTTCTTTTTAAACAGAGACAGCCCGGTGGTCAAAGGCAACGCGCTGTTAGCCTTAAGCAGCCTCGCTGTCGTCGTTTCCAAACATGAAGTCAGCCTCTGCTCAGACTCTGACGGAGTCCTGGAGGTGAGTTAAGGGTGATTAGAACCAACTGGCTTTGGTTGTGTAACGTGTGAAAAGTGAGACTTTTCCGTAAGCCTGCCCCTGAATTTAGGAGATTACCGTCATGGGCTGTGCTACCCGATGCGCCTTTATACCAGAAGCCTTGGTGTCCTCTAAAACTCTTTTCTTCGCTGCTTTTCTGTTTTGCTTTCTCCATCACAGTTAAGTGGTCATTTCCATTTGAAGGTGCCAATTTTATGCAACAGGGGTTGTCTTTCTGTGATTACATCATGGTAACCAATCTTAGGAGGTTAACTAGGCCTACTGAAAGTGAACAGTGCTGTCAAAAAATGATAAATAAGCAGTGTTTACTGACTGCAAAAAATCGCACTTTGCATTTTAATTGTAGATGTCAATGAGAAAGTGCCTATTCATTTTTGCAAGGCATTTATTTCTTAATTAAACATGTAGCAAGCTGGCCAGTGTTCATTTTCAATGTACTTTTTCAGATAATTCATATCTGTCAAAATAAAAAAGCTTGGATTCATTCTCCTTTTAAGCCCCATTATCTGGTAGCTATCATTATCTGGAGACAATATAGTCAAGTGGTTGAAAAACATAGTCTTTGGCGTAGGAGTAGAGCTAGTAAACACAGGTATTAGGATTTAAATCCTATTGTTGTCTCCTCACCTTTCAGAGCCTATTTGCCATCTGTAAGATGGGGATAATAGTACTTACCAGACAGGATTATTGTTAGGATTAGATGAAGTTATATATGTAAGGTACAATGGCTGGTAAATACTCAGCAATAGTAACTGTTATCAAGAGCATCAGTATATACTTCACCACTTCTTGTTGCAAAAAAAATGAGCTTTTTTTCAATGCTTTTCAGCCTATCTCTGTCCCCGCAGAGTGCCTTTTGGACCGCTTATATTCTTTTTTCATGGTATGGTTTTTTGATTCCTTTTTTTGGTGGGTTCTTTGGGGGCAAGAAACCAACTCTTAATTTAAATTAAAAATGGAGCTAGAAGAAAAAGGAATCTGGACATGCACAGAATTGAAGGCAAAGCTTAAAAACCAAGTTGGGAGAAGAACAGGGGTCCAGGCACAGGTACTGATGAACCATCTCTGCAGACTACTCCTATTGGGATGGATCAGCTCTAGTCACTTACTGTCTTTGCATCGCTCCCTTAAAATTTGGAATCCCATGAGTCCCAGTCCTACACTTTCAGCAGGGTAGGATGAGTCGCTTGATTGAGCATTTAACCAGGCTTCAAATTCTGAAGGAGGGAATTCCCCACAGGGTGCTCTTACCAGTAAACAATAATGCTGTTTGGCAAAATCTCTTCATGTATATTACACGTGGAGAAGAGATGAAGACCAAGGGACTATTGCATGAAGGACAAAAATGTAGCTAGTTACCATATGGTAATTTAAGGCCAGAATCTTATTTTAATAATGAGGAAGATGAAAATCTTTTAGACAGGAAATGTTTCGTATCCTTGAAAAAGGTATGGAATACTTTAGCAGAAGCAACATGCTAGGTAGATCTACAGCCTAAAAAGTAAGCATGTCTTCCTAGGACTCCTTTATTTTGGTGTTATTTATGTAGGACTACCAGTGGTGCAGGATGTTTGCCTCAGTAGTAACTGGAGATCTAGCTCAGAGTTTGAGCTCTAGGCTCTCCTCTTCTCTATTCCCTGAATCTGTGTCCTGTCCACAAAGCACATAGTCCACAAAACATTGAGAAGCCACCCAAGCCAAAGACAGGGCTTTTCTTTTACTCTTGATGACCTCGCCTTTGACTTTTACTCAGCATGAAGGCAATGGCACCCCACTCCAGTACTCTTGCCTGGAAAATCCCATGGACGGAGGAGCCTGGCAGGCTGCAGTTCATGGGGTCGCTAAGAGTCGCATACGACTAAGGGACTTCACTTTCACTTTTCACTTTCATGCTTTGGAGAAGGAAATGGCACCCCACTCCAGCGTTCTTGCCTGGAGAATCCCAGGGACGGGGGAGCCTGGTAGGCTGCCGTCTCTGGGGTTGCACAGAGTCGGACACGACTGAAGCGACTTAGCAGCAGCAGCAGCAGCAGCATGAACTCAAGACCTCATTATTTGACTAAAGTTGAAATTTTCAAACTTCATTCAAATCTGCATTTGAGCAACAACTGAAGATCTTAAGAAGCAGATCTTCTTTGATTCAAGGAATTAATTCCAAGGATTCTTAACACTATTTCAACTTTTACAGTACCACCTGGGTGTTACCGTGTGAATTAATGAATGTTTTTTGACATCTGTTGTCATGAATGATTTTTAAAACCAAGTTCTCTTTTTATTGAGTTGGGTTTTGTTGTTGTTGTGTTTGTTTTTTCTTCTCTTTCCTCTTCTTTTCCAAACTGAAGATCATCTATGTTTTCATATCTACTTGACTAGGCAGTTGTGATGATGTGTGAATGGTAAGTACAGTGATAATAAGCAGCAAAGCTGGAAGTGGTCAAAACATTTTGTTGGCTGCTTTATTGAAATGACAAGTCAGAAAGGGAAGGTTTGATTTGCCTTCCCTGCACATCTCTCCCTTTAAACTTCCATATTATCCTCACTGAACACAGGAGCCCTGTAAGGAACTCTCAGATGGTTCTGTTCTGCTGCCCCCATCCTCTCACCTCTGCTAAGTTTTGTCTGAAAGGTAAACTTTATTTACGTGGGAGTGCAGGGGAGGATATGTATTTGTCAAATACCTGTCTACTTCGTGCGGTCCTGGCAGATGAAGTTTAGTTTTTAATAGCTCTTCATTCTTTTATACAGAAGGAGGTCGTACCCGGGATCTAGAAACAATGGTTAGGTTTTTTCTTTTTTTCCCATTATCATTTCATGTTTTCCTTCATCTGCAGGTTCAGCCTCACTTCCTGTCAGTGAAAGATTGGGTTTCCATGATATTTGATACCCTTCTGGTCATCGTTGATAGCCACTACCAACCCAGAGGACACTTTTTCTCCTCATTTTATCATGTAAGTTTGAGAAACAAAAAATAATTTAGAAACTCAAGAGTTGATTCTAGGATCAATTGTTCACATAAAATCTATGATATAATGTAAATCTTGGCCTTAGCTATACATTAGGTATGTTTCAACCTTGACTGTACATTACAGTCACCTGAGGAACTTTAAATATATATATATATGTGTGTGAGATATTGATGTGTAGGCCTCACTTCTGATTTAAATGCTTTGGAATGTGTCCTGGGTATCAACATTTTGGAAGCTTTCTAAGTTATTTTAATGTATAATCAGAGGCAAGTGTTGAAGAAAAGTAAACATTGGCTGAATACATAGGATCCTAAGTTTCTTGTCACAGCTTTTTTCATTTCAGGATATGTGACCACAGGAAGTTCAGTTCATTGGTCTGGCCCTTTGTATCCTTATTTATAAATTGAAATTATTGAACAGTATTATCTGCAGTGATTGTAGCCCCAACTTCATCTCTTATTAGTTTTGTGACCGTTGACCTGACAGCTACTTAACTTATCATCTGATTTTTCCCTTCCTGTAAAGTGAAGGTAAAAATGAGCACTTTGCCAACTTTATAAAAGATTGTGAGGATCCAATTATATAATTTATGGGAAAATGGAAAGGCAAAATGCTCTATAAATACCAAGTAATGTTGTTGGTCATATAAAAGCACCTGTTACTTAGTCATTCTCTTTCTTCACGCTTATATGCTAAGATTTGAAGCAAATTGCAACCACACTTTGTTGGTTAGGTTTTGTTTTCCCTTAACTGGCTGTCGTGCATGCTGTATTTCTGTATCTGCATGGAATTATTTCGGTTCTACCTTATCACTATCCATTGCTTAGGGAACTATAGGGATCATGGGACAATCAGCTGAGTAGCAGAGAATTATAGCTGATTTGAATGAAAATATAGCGCAGGTCCTGAACTGTTGCTAAGATTATGAATTTAGCCTGAAACTTCATCGCCTCAGGTCTTCTTTCTGCAACATTTGTGTGCCCCTGTGTGTGCTTCTGCCCCGGACCTGGTGTGTACCCATCTAGGGCTGAGGGTCAGGAACCAGCTTTTTGACTAGAGAACAAAAAAAATTACTTACTAGATAACATATAATTATATTGGAAAATAGATTTTGCTCGAAGAAGTACTTTCTCTATGATAATCTGTTTTCTGTCAGAAGTGTTCTTATTTCTTTAACGATGGATGAAAAACTTGTTAGCTTATATGGAGGTCTTTGCAGTAGCTATATGCTTCAGATATGCAGCAGGACAGGATATCTATTAGATTTCTAATAGTGCCGCTTAGTTCTTACAAACCAGTAAAAATAATGTCTTTACTAGGCAGCTCCAGGTTGCCTCTTACCTTTATAAGTCTTGCATTATTATACTTTTTCAAACCGCTATTTCAAAAGCCACTTCCTTTATTTCCTTTGTCCTAGCAGCTGGGTCATTTTAAGTAGCATTGTCATTATAATAGCGCTGTATTAACTTAAAGAATCCCTTAGCACATGTTTGCTTTTTATCCTTAAAGGACTAAAGCTTAGAGAGCAAATGAGGATAGAATTAAAAACACTTTTTAATGTGTTTTGACTGCAAGGGACAACACGGCCTTTATTGTGCGTCTGCAAATTTGAAGTGGGTAATGCTCAGGAATGATCAACGGGCTTTCTTCCTCACTTGAGACATATTGATAAATGTATATAATGTCTGGTGGAACTCTCTAACGCAGGATTCTTGTACAAGCTGTTCAGATTCAGCTGCCCTGTCATTTTATTAGGGCTGTTATTCATTTCTTTTCCCATAATTACATATAGGAAAGGAGCATTATAGTACTCTCCATTTCATTTTGAATAGCTGGTTATTGCTTTGTAACCAGAGGCTTTTAGGATTTCAACTTCCTTTTTAATTAAAAGGAATTAACCCCCTGTAGGAAATAATCCATCTACTGGGAAACGTTCCCACCAAAATTTTTGGGAGATCCGCCAATAGCTCCCTGTGCTATACTTACACTTATCCTTCTGTAACTAAACTTGAACTGCCCCCACCCTAACCCCTTTTCTCTCTCCCAGAAAACTCCTGGCTTCCTGGACATGTACAATGTGACTCGGTGGTTTCTCCAAGCTTGGATAGCTTCACTTGGAGCTTTTTCATTATATACACATGTGGGCTTTCAAAACACCAGAACTGTTTCAGGCTTTATAGTGAGGGAATGCACACCCATTAAAAAGAGACACTGTTTTTGTTTTTTCAAATTTAAAAGGATATTATTAGTTAACCAATGGCTTAGCAGCAAATTGTTTTCCTAAGAGTAAAAAGGTAACTTGTAGATAAACACGGAAATATATTTGTTTCTTTAATAATGTTTTTGGGGTGGCGAGGGTGGGTTTAACAGAAGCTTGTATTGTGTCGTGCTTTCGTGATAGGTGTGCTTCCTTCATGTTTTAAACAAAAGGCCAACCCCTTGCTTTCTTTCTCTGGCATGTCCTAGAAATCCTATTCCGGTGAAAACACGGCCAGTGCCATTGCCCGTTCCGCGGCCGCCACGGCTTTGTCTCTCCTTGTGCCAATTTTCATTATCTCTTGCAAAGAGAAGGTTGAGGAAATCCTGAACATGCTGACTGCCAGGTTACCTGGGAAACCAAGGGCTGACGAGTCTCAAGCCGTGCAAATCCACATGGGCCTCGCACTGGGGATGTTTCTCTCTCGCCTGTGTGAGGAGAAACTCAGGTACAGTTTATTAAAATATTCCTCTTTTTCCTCTTTGTGACTTAGGTGATTGATTTCTCTCTCTCTCTCTCTCTCTGTCTCTCTCTCACACACACACACTCACTCAAATCATATCTGAGCTATTTGTGGTGCTAAACTTTTCAATTTGAGCAGGTTGATCCTTTTTTCTCTTTTATGAATGAATTTGTCTCTCTCAAATACCATCACAGAGATATTCATATGTTTTAAGGGTTGCTTTTTTTTTTTAAGTGATTGAGTACTTGAAAATTATTTCACATTTAGATGAAAGCCCTGTGTAATAGACATGAGGAAAGTCTAATCATATGGTGCTATAAATTTTAAAAAGCATCTTTTCCTTCTGGTTTATAAGGGTGAAAATAACTGCTCATTCATTGATATCACTATAAAATGGGAGGAAAGATTGGGGTAGCCCTGTGCCTGAGGGTGCGGGCATTGCTGAATCACCTGAGAACTGCATGTACTGGTCTTAAGTATTGCTTTTATCCTGTGCCCTGGCTACATTTTAGTAATCCTTAAAGAGTCTTAATCTGTGCATATTATACTGGGTGCTTTATTCAGTTTGATTGCTCATTTGCAGACTGCTAGCTTTACTCTTGAATGAAGCTAATAGAATATCAAAGACCCAGGTGGAAAATTCCACTAGTGAAAAAGTTTCCTTGTGCACGAAATCAACTTTAGTTTTGGTGTTCATTATATTTATTCTTTATTTTATAACTGATCTTAGAATTTTTATATCCAGATTGATGGTAGTGTGGTACAACATGAATATTTGAAGATCATGAATCTTTAGATGTCACTGATTTGGAATTTCAGCCCCATTTTCCTCCATTGGAAATAGTAGGGCCGGTGGGGAGAGGCATTCTATTCTGATGTTAGCAGTCCTGATGCTTCCCTAGCTGGCAGAAACCATCTGTCCAAAGGCAGGAAATGGTGTTGATGTGGGTAAATTGGATGACATTATGCTATATTTGGGAGACAACCCACTCCAGTACTCTTGCCTGGAAAATCCCATGGACGGAGGAGCCTGGTAGGCTGCAGTCCATGGGGTCACTAAGAGTCAGACACGACTGAGCGACTTCACTTTCACTTTTCACTTTCATGCATTGGAGAGGGAAATGGCAACCCACTCCAGTGTTCTTGTCTGGAGAATCCCAGGGACAGAGGGCTGCCGTCTGTGGAGTCGCACAGAGTCAGAAACGACTGAAGTGACTTAGCAGCATGCTATATTTAGATTTCTGTTTGAAACCAGTGGTTAAGTTTACATTTGTTAGTTCCCATAATTTTGTGCAAACTCAGTATGTGAAACCTTTATGAGAACTGCTGTGGATCTAGGGAAATACTATATTTCAGATGATCATTTTCAGCCCTTGGAAACATCTATGGAATATTTGGGAAGATAGGCTTAGTCTTTGTGATCATAAATGAAACGTTGCCAGAATATTCATTTTGTTCTCTTCACCAGTATTAGTATACACAGGCTTGGTTCTGGACACAAACAAGAAGCTGCCCTTTGCATACGAATGGACTGTTACTTATCTTGTGTGTGAGTGGTAGAACACAAAGTATTTTTAAAGATTTAAAACTTGAAAGTGACTCCCCCCTCCCCGCTTTGCTTCTGTGTTACAAATGGCAGTCTCTTCACCATCTGTGTTCACGTTCTTCCTTCAGTATCTTTTCAAGCTACATGTTTTACAACTAAAAATGAGCCATGGCAGTTTTTAATTCCAGACAACTCATTTCATCCTGTCCTGGCTCTCGCTCTCTTCTTTTTAGTTTAGGAGGAGATGCTGCTGGTTTTAGGGTTTGACAGACTTGCATATTGTGGTAAATTTAATTTTACTACATGGAGAAACCTACAGTGATTCTCCTAAAGCATCCTTCCCTGGTTCTTAAGTTGCCTTCCACCCCTATCTGCTGACTTGACCACATCTGCAGGAAACCCTGGGGAAGAACAGCCAAAAGCTCTTCCTCTGGCAGAGTGCCCACGGTGTAACTGCAGATTTTACCTTTGCCATAATGATCCTGCATTGATAACATTCTCCTTCTGGTTGGTGTTTTAGTACTGCAGACATTAATGTAATTATTCATGGTTCCCACATTGCTATTTCACAATGGTGGTGGTTTTAGTTGCTAAATCATGTCCAGCTCTTGTGACCACCTGGACTAGCCCACCAGGCTCCTCTGTTCGTGGAATTTCCAAGGCAAGAATACTGGAGGGGGTTGCCATGTCCTTTTCTAGGGGATCTTCCTGACTCAGGGATTGAAACTGGGTCTCCCACATCTCAGGTGGTCTCCTGCATTGCAGGTGGCTTCTTTACCAACTGAGCCGCCAGGGAAGCCCCTATTTCATAGAAGTAGGAAATGAATTAGGGAGGTCCTAATTTCATAGAACAGGGGAATCTGAAATATTTGTCTTTTGGTACTAATAAATATTTTATTAGATAATGACAGTCTTTACCAGGTAATGACATTTTTGGAGAAAATTTCTATTTTTCTAAAACTAAAGTGTTTTGGGGGCTACTAACTCTGAATAATCAATGACATCAAATAAGTGGCCCAAAATGGCCCTTTATGACAACAGGATCAGGACAATATCTTGGTCTCAAAAATGAAAAGTCACTTTGTGTAAAAGAATTTTGACATTCAAACCATTTTTTTTCCTTGCTAAGGCTTATGAAAAATCTCCTGAATTTCAATTCCAGTCTAGAATTTATTCAGAAAAGCATATTATTCCAAAGCTTGCTTCTGTCGTAACTCCCAGAGGATTCTATTAATAGTTCAGCCTCTTTAGCATTTGTTTAGGATATTTAAGTATACTTTGCTCCAGAGAACATCTATAAGACTTACTTAGTTAAAACTATTAAAATTGTGTGTGCTTGTGTGCGTGTTTTCTCATCACAAAATGTAATCCTTCACCCCAGGCAAAACCTCTATAGTCTTGGTTGGAGAGGATATTACTTAAAGTGCTCTCTGCTGGCTGGCATTCCTGGAACTGCATTCCACTCAGCATGGTCCAAGACTGCAGCCAGAGAGCTGAAATGCAGAGACCCCTTGATAATAAAGTGTCGGTGATGAAGCCCACAACTCTGCCTGAGAGAACAGACAGAGCTACCTTTTAAGTTTCGTTTTACCCTAGAAGTCATAGTTCTCACTAAGTTCTCATAGTTCTCATAGTTACAAAATCCACATCAATTGCTTTATAAAGGCAGAAAAATAAAGGGCCAGGTTTTTCCACATCTTTAAAAAAAAGAAAATAGAACTGAAAAACCTTCATATTTGACACATAAAATCACAAGTGCCAGATGGATCTGGAATGAGCATTGATGGCATCAGCTGAGCAGGTTAGTTCATCCTCTGAGGAAAGTCACCTTAGCGTTTCTAGAAATATTCTTTTTGGAATTCTGAGCTCTTGTTTTTCAGTGATTTAAAATTTGAGTGAGCTGAGAAAATTCAAAACACGGGTTTGCAAGTAATGACAATGTTTCAGAAACCTAACTATTGAATGAATTCTTTGACTCAGTTTCTCTGTCTGCAGGATATGTGTGCATCATCGGTATTGTTGTTTGCTACTTTCATGTTTTTTTAATGAAATGATTTTCAGTAATATACTAAGAGCAAAATATTGCATAGTAAATATGTTGGAGAGTTGCATGATTTTCAATAACTCATTTTTCGCTCTTGGTCTTCACCCAGTGACATATCTAGCCAACAGATGAACCTTCTTCTGATGAAGTCTTTGGATGCCCTGGAAAACTGCTGCTTTGACCCTAGTCTTGAATACAAGTATGTTGATTCCATTCCCTCTCTGATGCTCAGAGATTGGATCTTTCTTTGCTATAAAATGTTTCATTCTATGGTGAAATATTTGTAGGACCCAGTCCTGAATTCCTTTACTCAGAATAATAATTTTTAAAAATCTGTAATTAAAGCTTATTTGTTCTGAAAACCATGTTTCAGAAAATAGACAACTTGGACAATAGACAATTGTTTCCATACAGAGCAACAGATGTCATTTTGTGGCTGTCGTTAAGTTTCCAATACCTTAGATTCTGTCTTGTACTTATCATATGAGACATCTGTCTGGGGATGTGTATGTATGATAACCTTTTTAAAGACCTGTTGAAAATATTCTTTGAATTTGATTTGACTAAGAGAGGCTTTGACTCATAATTTAGATTTCCTTATGAAATCGTGTCAGAGGCATCAAAATGGAAACAAACAGAGGTTACACCAGGCGTTCCCACCCTCCTCACTATTAATAGATCCCTTCCCCAAAAGAAGCTTTGTGCATTTTTAAGATTTTCTCTATTAAACTAATATCTTAAAATTTATTTCCTCATTGCAGTTATAAAAAACAAAAACAAAAGAGAATAATCAGAAAAGACCTCAAAAAATGGTGTTAAACATACTGGTTTAGTGAGACATTGAATGCTTTGTCTCATCCATGTGGTTAGTGTGGGAAGATAAACGCAGTGTTATTATGCCTTCTGAAATACTGCACCAGTGAGAACCTGCACTGGACCTTTTTGGACCTTCTTATGTTTTGGAATTAGATCTTCTGGGGTTGAAGTTAATAGGAAACTCAACAGATTATAAGCATCTATTATAACCTATTATAACTTCCAATCTATTAATTCATGTCCTTCATACTATCATGGGTACTGTTCAAATATGAATTACATCAGTGTTTACCAAAATTATCAGTGTTTAAATGTCTGGCCTTTAGGAATTGATGATCTAAAGTGACCTCCATACCCTCTCACCTGTTAAGTTCAGACTTACAAGAGCGTAATGGTAGAAGTACTGAAGGTATCACATATTTCATCACGTGTAAGTGAAGTCAGATCTTCACGGGAAGCCCAAGTTCGATCCCTGGGTCGGGAAGATCCCCTGGAGAAGGAAATGGCAACCCACTCCAGTACTCTTGCCTGGAGGATACCATGGAGGGAGGAGCCTGGTAGGCTAAAGTCCATGGGGTCGCAAAGAGTCGGACACAACTGAGCAACTTCACTCTCTCACTCACAAATATGAGATCTTTCACATGCAAGCTAAGGTTGAATAAGAACCCCTGATATGCACCTGCTTTATCACCCTTTAAAGTTGAATACTTCAGAGATGAGATGACATGTTAAGAGTATGGTTGTGAGTATGGGCAAAGAAAGAGTTTGGAGGCATAATTGAAGTCTCAAATTTTAGAGAATGATTAATGGAAGGGCTAGGGTCCTTAACTGTTTTGGGGGCTGATGAAGGTTTTTGAGCCTAATTCACATGTTGGTGTTGTTGCCTTTTACAACCAAGGAGTAAGAAAAATTTCTCTCCCTCCCCCTCCCCACTTCCTTCTTTCTCCTGCCTGGCCCCAAACGTGTTTAACATATCTGTAGCTCTGGGTGTTTAAAGCTGGGGGGTGGGGAATGTGATTAGCCTGCTGTAAACTTTCAGGTAGTTGGAACAATCAGGAGTGACTCTCGTGTATTGTCTCCACTAGTTTATAGGAATGTTGTTTGAGTATAGGGAGGACCATGGAGATAACTGAATTAGCCAAAGTAGGGATATTTATACATTGAAAACCTTCATATGTCTAAGCATATTTAACTTTAAAATTAATATAGTAATTAAAATTACTATATTATAAAAATTTTAAATTTTTATAATATAGTAATAAGATTCTTATTTCTTCATTCTTACCTCCTTTCTTTATTCTTGAAAGTGTTAGTTGCTCAGTCATGTCCAACTCTATGGAACCCCATGGACTGTAGCCCACCAGGCTCTTCTGTCCATGGGATTCCCCAGGCAAGAATATTGGAGTGGGTTGCCATTTCCTACTCCAGGGGATTTTCCAGGGATCGAACCCACGTCTCCTGCATTGGCAGGCAGATTGTTTACCACTCAGCTGCATGGGAAGCCCTGATTATACCCTAAATATTGATACTAAAGCAGGAGTCATCATCACTTTGGTTTACAGATAAAGAATGAGTCTCAAATAGAACACTGGTTCGAGGCCACACCCCTCAGTGGCAGAATCAGGAGAAAAACCCAGGTTGTCAGATTTTTCTTTCTCTTGCTTAGCACAGCATGGAGAATACATTTCAGTAGAAAGGAAAAAAAAATTGATACAAAAAGCAATTTGATACTTGACAGTGTGGTGTTGATTTCCACCACCACCCCCCCCCCTGTTGTGCAGATATTGCTCACCATTAAAAGCAAAACAGAAATTCTAACTTGACGCAGACCTGAATGCTTGGCTCATGGCACAAAATATTCCCCCATCCAGTGAGGTTACAGGAGTCTGGTCCTCCCTTACCTGAAATACTGGAAGTATTACCTGGAGGCAGTTAATAGATCTAGGAGCATGCTGCCTCAAGTGATAGAATTCACCCAAAGCAAATTCAGCACCTTCTTGGATTTAATGGACCTGTCCCTGCTGAGAGAACGCAGCACCTGGTATTTGGGGTCCTATCACTTACATTTTGCTGCCATCTAGTGGTATTTATTGGACATTGCAGTCCTCCCAGCCCTAACAAGTCATGTTATCCATCGATGACCTGAGCATTGGTTAATTACTATTGAGCTTTTACAAATATAACACTTGAATAGCACTTTGTAAAGGGCAAAGCGCTATACAAATGTTAACTTATATTAGAACTAATTATTAGATGGCCTACTACTTAATCTGCAGAATAACCTACAATAAACTAGGGAATTAAAGATTCATCTCTGGTTAATTTTAGAAAAATATATCATGTCTCAGTTGATATAGCAACATACATGTCAGAATTGCATAGATCTTAAGACTCAGAATTTCTTTTTGCCAGTGATATTTTAATACTCTTGGATAAGAGATTCAAATAAGTAATGACATAATGGGGCATACCATTTTAAAATTCAAATTCTCTTCATCATTTGTTAGTATTCTTATAAGGGATTTATGTTAGCAAGTCTAAAACCTCAAATTTGTATCTAACATAATTTATTTCATCTGTTTAAGACACCATCTACACAACTCCTTTTTGTTTTCAATAGACAGAAAGATGTGAGAGCTACCTCTGCCCAAGTTAATCTCAGTTTAGAGCTGGTAGAGCAGTGAAGCTAGAATGAGGCAAATGTGTAGAAATGCTAAACTAAGCACCTAGGAGAATCTTTAAGACTTAGGACAATCAGTTCAGTCACTCAGTCATGTCCGACTCTTTGCAATCCCATAGACAGCAGCACACCAGCCATCCCTGTCCGTCACCAACTCCCAAAGCTTGCTCAAACTCATATCCATCAAATCAGTGATGCCATCCAACCATCTCATCCTCAGTCATCCCCTTCTCCTGTCTTTAATCTTTCCCAGCATCAGGGTCTTTTCCAAGGAGTCAGCTCTTCGCATCAGGTGGCCAAAGTATTGGAGTTTCAGCTTCAGTATCAGTCCTTTCAATGAATATTCAGGACTAATTTCCTTTAGGATGGACTGGTTGGATCTCCTTGCAGTCCAAGGGACTCTCAAGAGTCTCCTCCAACACCACAGTTCAAAAGCATCAATTCTTTGGCATTCAGCTTTCTTTATAGTCCAGCTCTCACATCCATACATGACTACTGGAAAAACCATAACCGTGACTGGACGGACCTTTGTTGGCACCTAGGAAAATCTTTGTGGGCACCTAGGAGAACTAGGCACCTCTGTCGGCACCTAGGAGAACTAAAGACCTAGGAGAATCTTTAAGACTTAGGACAAAAGATACATTAAAATACAGAAGATTCAGAAATCAAAAGGAAACATCAGGAATGAAGCTTTAGGACTTCCTTCTTGGTGTATGCTGGAGCAAATTAGAGTAGATGGAGACAGTTCAGAAGGTCAATAGATGCGTACAATCTAACATACTTATATTGGCACCCATATATGGTCAGCTAAAAACCATTATACCAATGGATGATAACCTTGTCCAAAAATAATTCTGCTGTGATAATTTTTAGATAAATGTGAACTAAAAACCGGGATGTCTTTCTCTTGACCTTTGTGCCCGTGGCAAAAGAGGAGGGGGATAGAGATTTTTGTGTGCCCAGAAAAGCAAGGCTTAGGTACCTGCCTATTATTTGAAAAGGATGAACCCCAGTAGTTAAGGGAGCTTTAAGAAGCATCTTTTTCCCTCATGAACCTGACACCTCTTTCCTAAGTTAGTCTGGCAAAAAATAGAAATCAGGTTTTCTTGATTGAATCTTGGATGCTATATTTGGTGAATTTTGCCTCCACTCATCAATTTTGCCTCCAACTGAACATGAGAATCAAATCTGGGGGTTTTTTGGGAGGAGGTAGGATTTTTTTCCTTGATAAATGTTCTCTCAGCTTTATTTTCTCTTGAAACTCTGCATCTGGTCAGTTCTTTAGCATTCAGTAAATGTTGGTTGAATGCCTGTCCCTGTCAAGCAGGGTGCTCGGTGCCACAAATATTGAGGAAAAAAACAGAAAAGGTACCCACCCTCATGGAGGGTGGTGAAGAATGTGGACACTAATTAAATCAACTCCCAGATAATCTTCATCAGAATTTATCATTAAAATTGTCTGAAGTACAGGGTATTAGCAAAAGTAGCAGTTACTTAATCAAACAAGGAGAAGTTAAATTTTAAAGTACTAATCACATTTGCCTAACTATATCTTTGGTTTAATTTCCGGTTTTTATATTCATCAATATAGAAAGATGGCCAAAAAACTTTACTGTAGAGTATAAATGAAAACAAAGACTTTAAATCCATTCTAATCAACAGCAGCCTTTCCTCTTTCAGAAATGTGATTTGTCTCTAAAGCACATCATGTTCAGATGTTAGATGTTGATTTCACTGGTTAAAATACGCATTATGCTAGTTGAGCTTGCTGTTAAGTTCATGTAAGCCAAAACAGCAGTCTTGCCTGACTTGGAGTGTTGCTGAAGTAACTGCTTGATACAAGATTTTCTAATGCCAGATTTTTGTGCAATAGAACCTGGGAAAACACACCTGAGACATGTTGCCTTCGCATAGGCATTCCATCCTGGCATCACGCAGGGTGCCTAGAGGGGCTGGGTTCAGACTGGGAAGACTAAGAAATCTCGTCTTCTGTCCGTGCTCTTCTGGAAACTCTCTGCCTGACCTTGAGCAAATCCTGTAGCCCCTCCATCCTTCTGGGCATCTCTTATCAGAGGTGGGAGCTCCGTTGTCACAGAGGTGTCAGGGGAAGTAACTATCATGTTTGAAAAACGTGTGAGGGTCTTGATGCCAGCCAAGGATGCTATGTAAGAGTAAAATGACATAACATATAACATACGGGCACTGAAATATGTTCCTGGAGAGACGCCCTGGAATGTCTTCTTAAGCAGCAGGTAGCAGGAAGCAAGGCAAGCCAAACCAGAGTAAGGATGATTTCTGAAAAACTCAGCATTTCCTCAACTTGAAAAACAACAGTGATGATAAAAGAACTTTTTCAAAAGAGTAAAAAATTACCCTCAAGCTGCATTATCTTATCATACTGACTAGAGGTTTTCTGGGAGAACAATTCTTTTCTTTAAATGGATGTGTATTCTTTCAGGGGAATGGGGGCACAAAGCCCAGGATTCCAATTGAATTGTCACATGGGGTAACTTTTGACAAGCCTGTCATTTGTCCATTTTCTCTCCTGACCCGGTGGTACTTGGAGGGATCAGAGGGGAGAAGAGGATTAATGTCATTGTGCGCAGACAAATACACAGTTTCTTTGAGACAGAAATTCCACTTGTTGAAGTTGACTAGGAAACATGAAGCTCTTAGCAGTACCTCGTAACCATGCCTTGCATTTGTTCCCCACCCTGTTATTAGTCAGATGTCCTCAGATCATACCCTGAAATTTAGGCTTTTCTCTCCTTATGCAGTTAATCAGAGTGCTCTCATCATAAGTGGGGAGGGGACCACAGCGTTTCTCTAAATGCAGAGATAGAACTGGTTTGACTCATTTTTGTACCTCCTTCTCATATAGAGTTTGTCAAACTGTTTCGTTTTTTAAAAATTATTTTGTTTCAGCTGAAGGATAATTACTGTACAAACTATCTCTTTTTAAAAATGGTTTATTTATTTGGGGGGCTACTGTCTAGTTGGGATACACAGGCTTCTCACGGAGGGGGCTTCTCTTGTTGCAGAGCACAGCTCTAGGGCATGTGGGCTTCCGTAGTTGCAGTTCCCGGGCTCTAGAGCACAGGCTCAGTAGTTGTGGCTCATGGGGCTTAGTTGCCCCAAGGCATGTGGAATCCTCCTGAACCAGGACTCAACCCGTGTCCCGTACTCTGCCAGGCAGATTCCTACCCACTGCACCCCCAGGGAGGAACCTGTCAAACTATTTCATGTATTTATTTGATGTATTTATCTATTTTCTCCATTGGGTACACAGCACTGGCATGAGCCATAGACACCTGTTTGGATGGTGGGTATCCTGGGGAAGGAAATAGCAACCTGCTCCAGTATTCTTATCTGGAGAATCCCCATCCACAGAGGAGCCTGGTGGGCTATAGTCCATGGGGTCGCAAAGAGTGGGGACACGACTGAGTGACTAAACAACAACAATCCTTGTGGGGGGCTTATAGGGTGTGCATGTATACCAATCTGCAGTTAAAATCCAGCCAGCTCACCTTGGGTTGTAGAGCACTGGTGACTCCCGTGATAAGTGAAGAGCGAGGGCATGGATTTCTTGTAGTTTTCACTCCTCATCTTTTTTGGCACCCAAGCACGGGCTGTATACTGGGAGTTGGACTCGTCCTATCCCTCATGAGTCACAGCGGTCAGACAGAGTCCCGAGTTCATGTGGCAGCCTCGCTTCGGAAGCTCTCCGCATACCTGGATGACAGCAGGAGCCAGAGCAGAACCTTCCAGGAGGTAGGGGACCAAGGTTCCACTTCCCTTCCCTCTGCGGGCTTTTGTCTTCCTCTCGCTGCTTATTTTCTGCTTCCCCTGTTTTGGTGACTCTGAAACTAAATCCTTCCTCAATTTCAACGGGGCTAAGGAGAAAATCTGAATGGCAAACAACCTATATATTAGATCATAAGGATTTCAAATAGTGCAGCTGTTTAAATCAACTTAGACTTACATGTGGCATATAAGATAAGAGCCCTGAGTGAATACAGAACCCTAGCTCAGCATCACGAGAAGGCAGTTTCTAAGAAAGCTGCGATTTCTGGAGGAAGGTTAAATGTAGATTTTTAGAATTAGGATCAAGCCAAATATAACTTTAAGAAATGGCCAGGGATAAGCTTAAGAAGTTACAGATCCAAAAGGCATTTGATTTCTTTTTCTTTTTTTTTCATGTCAGCCAGCGTGAAAAATTATTGAGGAAATTCCCTTTGCCACACTTAATGAAAAGATTTTTCTCTGATGGCGCCAAAAATATGCAGAATCGGGATCCTGGGCCCCCGTCTGTGTGTGGACCGTGTCCACCAGGTCGTCTGAGACCTGTGTGTCTGTGAGCCCAGGTGAAGCCTCGTCGCCAGGCTCTTCTCTCTGGGAGGTGCCTGGGCCGACCTCTTGGCCTAGCCAGATTCTCCCTCTCATTAGAGCAGATCCTATTTCTCCCAGCCTGCCCACAATCTATTGATGAGTGCATAATGGCTGCTGTGTTTCCCGGCTCGGCTCCTCTGCTTTCAGCAATAGGCCTTGTTGAATCGGTGGATTTCTTTGGTGCACAGAGTCTTGAAGTTTTGTTCTAAGACATGCACCGCATTTCCATGTTTAAAGTGGTGCAGAGCGTGATTGGAAACTATGTGTTTTTTTAAGCTGAAGGAGAAAATGTCATAAGCAAGGAGCAATGCGATTAATAAAGGAAAACAAGGTTTTCATAAATTGAAGCATCTGTCTGTCCTGATGTTTTGATTTAGAAGGCCTCAAGCAAGCAGTTTTGGTTTTTCCTCTCCTCTGATTTTTGTTATCCAATTTCTACCTTAGAAACTGCCTTTCTTTTTTTCATGCTGTATCAACCAGTATGAGGAGTTGAACATTTCTACTTTGTCTTAACAGCATCTTTGTGAGGGAGGGATTCATCATGAAAATGCCAAGGCAGAGAGGGATGCGTCACCTTGATTTGGGAAAAAGGAAGCTCAAACTGATGCAGTGACTTGCTTAAAGTTACTTAGCCAGTCAGTGGTCAATTTTAGATATACACTTAAATATTCTGTTTCTACTCCCAGCATTTTTTAAAAGATTATAATATGTTCGTTTATTTATTCATTTGCATATTAAATCACACCAGTGCTCTGAAGTAAATAGTATTATCCCTATTTTACACAATTATCTGACTCTGAAACCTACCTTCCTCGTTTATCATGCTCCACTGCTTCTACTAGGGAATCTTAATGTAGCAGCGTTTTACTTCTTTGAATTTCCTCTCTTGTTTGACCTTGGATCAGAGTCCATTGCCGTTAGCAGCATCCACTGGTGATGAAACTCTACTTCTACTGTTGAAGGAACTTTTTGATTTAGTCTAAAGACCCAGGTTTGAATCTCACTTCTGTCACTTGCTAGCTATGTGTAGTTGAGCCTCAAAACTTTTATCCAGAAAGTAATAACGCCTATCTCATAATATTGTTATGAAATATAAAAGTTGGGGTTTCCCTGTGGCTCAGCAGGAAAGAACCCACCTGCCAGTGCAGGAGACGCAGGTTCGATTTCTGTGTTGGAAAGATCCCCTGGAGGATGTACTAGCAACCCACTCCAGTGTTCTTGCCTGGGAAATTTCATGGACAGAGAAGCCTGGTGGGCTACAGTCCATGGGATTGCAGAGTCAGACACAACTGAGTGACTAAACAACAGCAGCAACAATAATATAACAACAGCAACAAATAAGTTAGGTGGCAGCACAGTGCCCAGTCTGTAGTGGGCATACTCGAATCCAATCCTTGTCCTAGGAGTAAGTGTGAGAAAGTATTCGTGTTGACTAAACCGTGTTCTTTCATTTCCCCGCATGAAGCCCCGTGTTTCTGCTGTCTTTTCTCCTCAGGTCCTTGCCTATACCCTCAGCTGTGTATGTACATCTGCATTCAGTGCCGGCATCATTGAGGCAGTGGAGGCTGAAGATATCATGAACAAGCTTCGACTGTTAGTGGACAACAGCCAGCAGGTGGAATTTCTGGTTATTTCTATGTGGGTTTCAGGCTGCTTTGAAGTCCTAGTTCTTATTTACTCTGATTTTGACTTTTTAATGAAGTATTTTTTTGTGCCCAGAAATGAGAAACGTCTAATTCTTATCCACAGCTTTAGCCAGTATCTACAGACATCTTTTTCTCTCTTTATCCCCTATAGACACTTTTTTCTTTTTTGGTATGAGTATGAACGTCTTTTTGCTTTCTCCAATTATTGCTCTGTATAAAATCTTAAAGCACATGGCTAGGGAATAGAAGAGTTATGTAAGGCTAGAGACAGAAATTCATAAAGATAAAAATACATAGAATAATCTAATCAAGTAAAACCTCCACAAATTCTAAGCAGAGAATCTCTGTTCATGACTAAATATATAGGAAAATTTAGATTACTGCAATGTAAATGAAATACCCCTTAAAATGTTCCCTCTGAAATATTAGTCAGCCTTCAAAAAGAAGAAAATTTTGACATAGGCTATGATGTGGATAACCTGGAGGGCATTATGTTGAGTGAAACAGGCCCATAGCAAAAAGACAAGTACTGCATGTTTCTGCTGATATGAAGTACTCAGAGCAATCAGAAGTGTAGAGATGAAAAGCACAATGATGGTTGCCAGAGGCTGAGGCAGGAGCGATAGGGAATTAAAGTTTAATCAGTATAGAACTTCAATGTTGCAAAATGAAAAAGGTTCTAAAGATGATTGGGAGTGATGGTCACACAGCTTTGTGAATGTACTTCATACCATTAACTGTTCACTTAAAATGGTTCAGTTCAGTTCAGTTCAGTGGCTCAGTCGTGTCTGACTCTTTGCGACCCCATGAATCGCAGCATGCCAGGCCTCCCTGTCCATCACCAACTCCCGGAGTTCACTCAGACTCACGTCCATCAAGTCAGTGATGCCATCCAGCCATCTCATCCTCTGTCGTCCCCTTCTCCTCCTGCCCCCAATCCCTCCCAGCATCAGAGTCCTTTCCAATGAGTCAACTCTTCACATGAGGTGGCCAAAGTACTGGAGTTTCAGCTTCAGCATCATTCAAATTTTATGTTACGTGCATTTTGCCATAATTTTTTAAAGTTGGAGGGGGAAAAATGCTCCTTCTGATTATGCATGCTCTAGAATTTCCGTGTTTGTACTTTGTTTGCTTGGTTGTTTATTTTTTAGATTTCTCCAAAGTCTTAATATTGGCCATTGTGGGTTATTACAGGATTCAGCCCAGATGTTAAGCCTATGTTGTATTTTACTGTTATTATTTTATGGTTATAGGCCTATTGGCTTACATTCAGAATAGATTTTGCCTTGTAAATCAACTATACTTCAATACAAAAATAAAGTTAATGTAAATAGCAGGAAAAAAGAATAGATCTTGCAAACACCAAAATGTAGAACTTTCATATGCTGTGCTCATTGCAGGGCTTTTTCTCCTCTTGTTTGGAGGTTGACTGGGCTTGTGAGTCACCTTGATATTTTCACTCTAACCCTCTTCTTAGAATTGGGATTGTTTGACCCAAGTCAATCACTAGTGCAGTGTTCTTTTCCTGATATATACCACTCACTGAAACTGAATTCCTTACAATTAGGGTGCAATTTCTATTGCAAACTGGTCTAGGTTTTTTAAATCTCTGATGTACAGATGGCAACAGAACGTGTCTGTAGGAAAGGAGCCCCTCAAAGTGCTTGTTTTGCTGTATATGAACATTCTTGATCTGTGCCAGTCTTCTTTTCTCTCACCTCTTTTTAAAATTTATTTCTAACAGACTTCAGGTTTTGCCCTGGCATTAGGAAACATAATTCACGGCTTGTCTGTGTGTGGGCATGGAAAAGCTGAAGACTTGGGCAACAGATTGCTTCCGGCCTGGATCAAAACTGTCCTAACAGAGGTAGAAGGCACCTCCTGCATGTTATTTTATATTTTTATAAAGGAAAAAGAGCCACTTTATTGGACCATTTATAGGTGCTGCCATAAAAGCTTAACCATTAAAAAAAAAAAGGCAGTATCAAATGAGACAATGTACTTTTAATGCCTTATAAATGATACATCCTATTAACCATTGTAGTTGTTTTTCTTTTTTTTTTTAACTGGCTATTTTGTTAGTGTTTTATAACAGCACTGTGGTTTTGAAAACTAAAAAATAACAAGAAGCCACCTGGAATCTAACAACTTTAACTTGTTTACTTTATTCAAGTCTGTTGCCTTCCTCAGTTCAGTGATACAGGTTGTGTTGACCCTACAAATTTTGTACCATTTTGACCATTTGTTTCTCTGTGGTATAATTCTTATCAAATTCAAACCCAAGGATTGTTCCCCTCTTGACGTTTTCTGATGCTTTGTTTTCAGGGCGCTCCCACAATGCTTTGCTTGGCAGCTCTTCACGGCATGGTGGCCTTGGTAGGCTCCGAAGGGGATGTAATGCAGGTAAAAAAAAATGGGGTGACAGCAAGGAGAGAATACCCAGTATCTCATCATGCTAAGGAAGACCGATATATGCTCATGGTAGTGGTTACACTGGGCTCTCTGTGTCTTTATATATCTCTTGGCCAAGAATTCTTTTTGTACAGATTTGTTCCTTGTTTTATTTGGATTGTAGGAATTAAACCTAGTCAACGTATATACTTTCCATAAAGTTCTCTGCCTGAGGAAACCAATTGGATCCTAAGAAATTTCAAAAATTTGAAATAGGAAGCTCCACTTTGCATCTGTAATGTTTAAATATGTATCTGTGTAATTATGCTCTCTATAAGCTTCAAAAGTTTCTAAAAACTTTAAAAGCTTTTCTACTGTAGACTTGAAAGAAAGTGAACGTGTTAATCTCTCAGTAATGTCTGACTCTTTGCGACCCCATGAACTATAGCCCTCCAGGCTCCTCTGTCCATGGAATTCTCCAGGCAAGAGTACTGGAGTGGGTTGCCATTCCCTTCTCCAGGGGATCTTCCCGACCCAGGCAGTGAACTCGAGTGTCCTGCATTGCAGGCAGATTCTTTACATTCTGAACCACCAGGGAAGCCCATATGGATGTATAAATTTACAAGTAATTCTAAGGCATTCCTTTGTTCATACAGTAAAGGTTTATTAAGTGACTGCTACTTGCCACACTGAACTAGCCCTGGGATATCAGTAATTTAATAAAACATGGATCTTGCCCTCAAGGAGCTCATGGTTTTTGTTTTTGAAATATAAGGACATATGATGAGTTATTCCATAGCTTAGATGTTGACAACTGATACAGTGGGAGTATCATTATCTCCTTTTTTGAATGGTTATTTCTCCTTTTTCTTTCAGCTGAAGTCAGAAGCCATCCAGTCCTCTCAGTCTCAAGGCAGACTTAATGAAGTCATTAGAACTTTAACTCAGGTGAGAAGAAGAATTTCAAATCCTTAAGTGGGAAAACAGATATTCCCCTTTGCTGTCTTTTTCTCTCTCATGATACAAACTGTCTTACATAGAAAATGGGGAAATCTCTGGTTATTCATGGTGAGTTCCAGAGGCAGTGGAGAACCGCTTAGGGCCCTGTATTTGCTGACCAACATGCACCACCTCTGGAAAAAAAAGAAAGCTTGAATTATTGAGTTAACTTAAGTTGCTTTGGTTTCTTTTAAAAATTTAAACCTGACCCTCTAAAGAATGTCAGGCCCTCCGGACAAGGAAAAATAGAAGACAGCCAAAGGGCAGGGCAGATAGCTAAGCTGAATGGTCAAGAGGCGCTAGTTCAGATGTCACTAAAAGTATTTGGGTGAATTATTGTCAGAGTTATTCTTGGCTAAAGAATAAAAATGTCCATCTGCTTAGAAATGATTTTATATTTTCAGATTTTTATTTAAAACGTCATGACGTTCATTGAATGGAAGAAGCTTAAAAAAATAATCACTGAGGCTCCTCTCAACCTGAAGCAGCTGCTACTCACATGTGGTCATGTTTCTTTATAAGCGTTTTTATTTTCTCTGCATAGTTGCATTCTTACCACATGTAGAACTCTGTGTCCTAGGCTTTCACCTAGTGTACTTGTTTGTCTTTTTTTTTTTTTTTTTAAACATAGCTGGTTATAATACTCACCACATGAAGAAGTTGTAGTAATTCATGCCTTTGAAAGCAAACAAATCCTGGAACAGAAGAAATTGTCTTTTGCATGTATGAATGTAAATATTCTCAAAAAATTTTCCTGAAACTTAAATTGCTATAACTTGGGTAAACAATCTATAAATGAAAAATATTATTTAAAAGAACATATTGTGAATGGTAAAATAGTAATAGAGCACTGTTTAAAGAAGAGAACCAAATAACATCTCCTTCTACTTTTAAACGTATTTTAGTCCTAAGCAACTATCCAGCCCTTTTTACTTTGGGGATTTTCTTTTCCCATTTTTTGAAAACTCCTTTAGACCAGTCTGACTCAGTGAAATCTGAGACAATCACTGATCCCTTCTGTCATGACTGATAGATTCATTCATTCTTTCATTCAGCAACACTTGTTGATCACCTCTATGTCCCACATTTAGTGTACTACACAGAGGATAGTACATCTTGTCATAGAACTCCTCATTACCAGCCAAGCTACCACCTCATAAAAGATTAGTGACCTTCTGTGTGTGGCCTTTTATTGAGTGGAATTTGTATCTTGCCCATCGTTGAACTGTCAACATTTCATTCATAGGTCATCAGTGTGTCTGGGGTGATTGGTCTTCAGTCAAATGCCATCTGGCTTCTAGGACATCTTCATCTGTCTACTCTGTCCTCAAATCAAAGTAGAACCTCGGGTAAGATTGGAGTCATAGAACATGGGAGCTGGAAGGAGGGGTGCTGACGTGGGGCTGTCTACTTTGTTAAGAGCGTTAATTTTCATAGCCGCCCTCAGAGCTGCGTGTTATTGTCCCTCTTTTACGTCAGAGGAAGATGGACCATGGAGAAGTCTCCTGATTTGCCCAGAGTTACACAGCAGTTAAGTGGGAAATACACAGTTTGAAATCAGATCTGTCAGCCGCCAAAGCCTGTGCTCTTTTCACTCTCCCTCTCTTCCTTCCTTAGAGATAAGTTTAGATGTTGGGTCTAACACCGTATTTTACAAAGAACCTAAGACTCAGAAAGATTACATGACATAGCTGCAAGCTTAGTGAGAAATCCAGAAACTAGGAATCAGATCCTTGAAGCTTGGAACAGAGTTCTTTTTACTTGACTAGGTGTAATCGTAGTTGTATAACATTCATATTTCATTAAAAGATTCTTCATATGGCTGGAGTTCTTCTGGCCCTGGCATTGAGAAAAGACTGAGGTAAGTACTTTTAAAGATATGCATCTCCTTGGCCTTGGAATTAAAACCCTAGGTCTTACTGCAACAAGATTTTTTCTATTTCTATTGCTTTTAAATAAAAGCAATAAAAATATTCGCAGTTCCCACGTGGTTAATTTATGTATGTACTTGGAGGTTTTCTGGGGAAGACATCAGTGTAATGCACTGGGACCTATATCTGCTCCTTGCTCTTTATAGAATTTTGACCACTGGCTCTCTTGGACTCGGGCCAGGGAGGTTTAGGTACCAAAGTTTCCTCATTAAAACCTAGTTTCACACATCCCCTGACAGGTAGTCTACCGACAGCATTACCAGGAACATGGGCCACCATAATTACTGTCTCCCTGCCTTTCAGTCACTCCTTAGCTATAGAAATAGGGCATGGTTCCACAGCATTCCCCACATAATGAACTTTATACATTTAAAAGCTGTCATACTGTGAAGTGAAGTGAAGGTTGCTCAGTTGTGTCCAACTCTTTGCAACCACATGTACTGTAGACTGCCAGGCTCCTCTGTCCATGGAATTCTGCCCTCTGTCCATGGAATTCTCCAGGCAAGAGTTCTGGAGTAGGCAAGAATACTGCTGTTCCCTTCTCCAGGGGATCTTCCCAACCCAGGGATCGAACACAGGTCTCCCGCATTGCAGGCAGATTCTTTACCAGGAAAGCCCAAGAATACTGGAGAGGGTAGCCTATCCCTTCTCCAGGGGATCTTCCCGACCCAGGAATCGAACCGGGGTCTCCTGCATTGTATGTGGATTCTTTACCAACTGAGATACCAGAGAAGCTGTCTTATTAAAACTGGAAAAAGAAAAAAAAAATATTGTCATATTGGAAACCCTTGGTAATGCTAGTCCTGAAGGACAGTGGTCTCTCAATGTCCTGGTAAAAATAGCATGTTTATGTCAGGCTTTTGCTTTTTAACATAGGCTTGTCATTGTTATGTTATGGGCTACATATATTCAAGGTCAGTTGTAGTAAATCATCTTATACTCAGGTTCTATGGAGGAAAATGACTGTGTATCTGGAAAAGTACAACTGCTCGTTTCTGATGGAATTTTCCATTGGAGCCATCTATCCCAGTAAAAACCATCTCATTAAACAATATGGGGAACCAGGAGGAAAAGAATCTAAGAAACTCCCAGGACTCAACTAGCATAAACGTTACTGCTTTGCTATTTCAGGTCAGCAGGCACATCTGGTTTTTTGTATGTGTTGGTCACATAGAGGTCCCTGTCTCATGAAATAAGAGAGTGACTAGTATTAATATTGATTGACGTATTTCCATGGTTCATGTATCTGACTCAGGATGCCCTTGATAGCCCATAGAATGGTGGTCTCAGCTTAGAAGTCCAGCTTAGGACTCCTTGCTGACACAGAGGTCACTGGATTGGAGTTCATTGACGTGCCAAAGTGGAAAAGGGTGTTTTTTTTAAACCACTTCAGTACAATTTTCGCCTTCTATGGTTTTTTTTCCAACCACTCCCAGATTTACCACCACTTTAGATTTGCTTGCATAGTCTCAGCCACTTAATCTAATAGAATTAGTTGCAACCACAGAGTATTGTTCTGAGATTAATGGCATAAACATCTCCGCTTTGTCTCTAGGTTGATATGGCAGCATGAGATCATTATCCTTCCTTCATTAGTCCTGCCAAGTTCACTGGTTAATTTGATCATTTTCTGTCTCCACAGTGCCTACTGACTACAGCTATTTGCCTGAAAACAGTTTTATTAGAGCAGCCATTGGCTTCTTCGTTACAGGAGGAAAAAAAGGCAAGTGAGCACATTTCTTGACTGTTTCTACCTGTTAAGTTTGTATGCCCTAAGCTTGCTTCTGTAGATTAAACAGTACAAATCTGAAAGGGTGAATAATTTCCCCTGCCAGATCATCTTTGCAGTAGAGCTGACTAGGAGACCAACTACGAAATAAGTGATACACAAACATACATACTGTGTATCCTCCTGAAATTACCAATTTAATATCTAATCTTCCTTTTGGCCATTTCAAAAGTATAAGTGCACATTACTTTTATTGTCAGTTTCAAACGAGTGTGACCTAAAAAGAGAAAACACATGTTTGTATTACAGGACCTGACTTGGAGGTAGGTCTTCTTGAACTTTGTGTGATCACTCTATGTTGTTGGAATCACTGGCTCTGGTTCTTAATTTTAGCTTGTGTTCTTTTTCTTTGCAGTAATGCCTTTGTGATTCTTTGTTGCTGCCACCAACAACTGACAGAGATTTAGTGCTTTTGTTTTTAACTGGAGCCAAATCCCACATTAATTTTTAAGTAAATGCGCGTTAATGATACACACCTATAAATTTATGCTTTGAGGAAAAAATGGATCCACACCGAGTGTGTTGTGGCTCAGGAACCAGTTTTATGTAATGTTCTTTCATTGATGTTTTACTAGTTTCATTCTTCGTTGGGCTGATTTTGTCAGTCTGGGCAAAACCAATGCCTGTATTACAACAAATCCATCCAAATTTTAGGGGAAAAGTCTTTGAACAAATTAAAATGAAGACATCTGGAGGAAGAAAATTTGATTAATGGAGGTCATGGAGGAATAAAATCTTACCATTGGAAGGGACATTAGAGGTCATGTCTGTTGTCTAAGTTTCTACTAGGTACAGTAGTCCCTGGAGCTTCCAAGTTATAAACTACTTTCATAGCTTGGACATAAATTCCCTTAGTTTCTGGAGTTCCAGAAATTGTGCTGTTATCCTAGAGTTGTGAGTTAGCATAACTTGCTTTTCATATCTTCAGTAAAAGTTGGTATAATGTTATGTCATTGTCACACAAGGTATGTGTAGGTATGACCATGTCATTTATTACACATAATATGGAATTGTTTATATATTGCCATAAAGTAAGTCTTTTTAAAGTAGATGTTGTAGCAGAGATGTCTCCATTAATAGGAAATTGAATTCGTACTAAAGGAACATCTAAAATTTCCATGGCTAGAATAATTCTAGGAACATCTAAAATTTCCATGGCTAGAGTAATTCTAGGAACATATATTTTTGCTCTAGTTTTTTGTTGGTTTGTTTTTGTTAGTTTGCTCACTGATATTTTATAAACTTTTAAAATGATGCTAATGTGAGATTTTTCCATGAGATATTTCTTATTAGTTCTTATTAGATTTTTAAACCAAATGAAACACAGACTCCTTTTCTAGTGACTAAAATATCATTTTGCTCCCTAGATTCATATTTCTTAGCAGAAGTGAATTTTCTCTGAATCTTGTGGAAAATTCTTGATAAAATGTAACATTTTTATGATTGGTCTGTCATGATACAATAGGATATATTCTGTTCCAAAACTGAAAAACATCAGGTGAAATTGACATCAGAAATGTTATGTAAAATCTTGCTATTAAAGCTATTTGAAGACAAGTAAATGAAGTATTTTAAAATGCCTTATTACCAATCAGATTTTTGGCATTTTCAGGTTGTGGGAGAGGGCTGCCTTTTTGTCAGGTTTCCTGACTAGATTCCAAGGAAAATCTATTCAGCCTTACACATTACTAATGATGACCCCAGAGGAGTGGGGGCCGTGGGAGGCTGACCTCCGCCTCGGAAGCCCATTTACAAAGACAAAACCAGACCCTGCTCTATGGGTCTAAATGGGATGGCCAAATGCGGAGGTGTGCATGCAAACGAGTGTTTTCTTCTTCAATATGCCCAGCTCATTTGAATTTTAATAACTCCCTTCTGAAGCAGCTTTTGAGTTTAAATGTCTGGATGTCACTCATTAGAGCCCAGTGGGGCTGCTGATAGGAAGGATGACAACTTTGGTGAACTCTTTTGAGGAAGAAATGGCTTGAGAGAATAAAAATCATGCTTGGCATAGGCAAAAGGGAGAAAACTTTCGGGATAGCATGGCTCCATTGCCTCTGTGTGCCATTTAATAACTTACGAGAGGAAGAACAATGGTACACGTTATCCTTGATCCACACATATGCAGGGATGAGATTGGATGAAATGACCTCAATTTTAGCCAATCACATCTGAGACAGTGAATATATTAGTCTGCGTTCTCATGTTCAGGACTTTTCTCATTTTAGATGCCCACTTTAATACTCATACAATAGAACATACCAGATGTTCATAGTATCCATTCCTTCACACAGGCCTACATTTTTAAAACCATGCCAAATAGATAAAATTCCTTCCATTTTTGAAAGACTTCAGTTAATAGTTTTAAATATAACTGGTTTTTTGCTATACTCTATAACATTTTCTTTTCTTCCCTAAGAGTCCCACCTCCTGGCAGATGTAATATTCCTTAACCTTTGTAATCATCATAATCTATTCCTTTGGATATTTATTGACTGTGCTGGATTTAAAATTTGCTTATAATCTAATCTCTCCTATTCTGGAATTATTTTTTTCTTCTTAAGGCCCTCTAAGTTTTGGCTCTTATTTTTCCTTCTTTTCTATTCCTTTATTCTTTCTCCTGATTTCTGATATTTGTTTTTTCTCAACCTTAGAGTATATTCAAATTTCAAGGTTTTTCCTAATTTTAAAATAAAACAGTTAAACTGTCTTAAAAGTACTTACTGAAAGTCATCATTTATTTTTGGTGATAATGTTATATATTTCTACCTAACAATTCGGACACGACTGAAGCGACTTAGCAGCAGCAGCAGCAACAATTAAAGGGGACTTCCATGGTGGTCCAATGGCTAAGACTCCATGCTCATGGCTCAGCTGGTAAAGAATCCACCTGCAATGAGGGAGACCTGGGTTCAATCCCTGGGTTGGGAAGATCCCCTGGAGAAGGGAAAGGCTACCCATTCCAGTATTCTGGCCTAGAGAATTCCACAAACTGTATAGTTCATGGAGTCACAAAGAGTCGGACACGACTGAGCAACTTCACTTTCACTAACAATTTAGGGTTATTTTCTTACCAATTCTCTTGCTAGGGAATATGACTTTCCAAGATTTTT
Organism: Bison bison bison; assembly: GCF_000754665.1. NCBI lineage: Eukaryota > Metazoa > Chordata > Mammalia > Artiodactyla > Bovidae > Bison > Bison bison. Next base: position 15,158,675 of record NW_011494948.1, read on the forward strand.
CTACTAGGCTTTAAAGTTTACAGTAAGAAGTATAAAATTAAGTCATTATGAATGGCATTTCCTTCTTGATATGGATTCATTGGTCAGTGATTTGAGTGTATAAGAGTTGGACTTGTACATAAACTATAAGTAGGTAGATTGTTGATTGATCATTTTTGGATTACTAGCATGAGATATAATTGTTGATGAGTCTAACCAAAAGAACAGAATTAGTGAACTCCAAGTATAGAATAAATGATATGAGAAAGCTATCCTGTTTTTCTGTTGAAATTATAAGTTGGTTACCAAAGTATATTATTTTTAAATAGGTTAGCTTAGTAATAGCTTACCAATACAGTTCTTTTTACGAAGTTATTAGAAATGAACACATGCGTATAACAGACTTCCCAGGTGGCTCAGTGGTAAAGAATCTGCCTGCCAACTCAGGAGACGTGAGTTCGATCCCTGAGTTGGGAAGATCCCCTGGAGGAGGAAATGGCAACCCATCTAGGATTCTCACCTGGAAGATTCCATGGACCAAGGAACCTGGCAGGCTACAGTCCATAGGATCGTGAAGAGTCGGACACAACTGAGCAAAGCAACATGTATATAACATGAAGTTCAAAAACAGTATGAAGAAAAAGAAAGAATTCCCTGTAATCTCACCACCTAGAGATAGCCTCAATAGATATTCCAGTGTGTGTCCTCTAGCTGTGTATGTGTTTATATTGAATTATAAAATGTATATTATTTTATTGTATTTTATATATATAACGAGTTTCCATGTAAATGGACGTGATCACCACTAATCTCCTGCATAAGGAGGGTTGGGAAAGTATGAAGAGCATTCTTACATCGCTCTCTAGACTAGTGTTAATAGAGTATGTTGGGAGAGTATTTAATTTCTATTTTTTGTTGTTGTAAACATCATAAAAATGTTTGAAAGAGTAAACAATTATCCCATGGCTTTCGGCATATGTTAGTTGCTCAGTCGTGTCTGACTCTTTGAGACCCCATGGACTGTAGCCTGCCAGGCTCCTCTGTCCTTAGAATTTTCCAGGCAAGAATACTGAAGTGAGTTGCCATTCCCTTCTCTAAAATATCTTCTTGACCCAGGGATCGAACCCAGGTCTCCTGCATAGCAGGCAGATTCTTTACCATCTGAGCCACCAGGGAAGCCCTTTCTAACAGCTATTATCACTTTAAAATTTTACCTTTTAATTTGTTCCTTTTATGTACACACAATGTTTACATATTTCCCAGTATACATATGCTTTGTATTCTTTAACCTAACATTGTAAACATTTCCCTATTTTCCATATATCTCCATAATTATCATTTTTAAATGACTGACTGTAGAATGTTCTGTCAAGTTGATGAATCATAATTAACCCATTTCCTTATTGGTCATCTAAAATGTTTCCATAATAGAGAATATCCTTGTGAATGTACCTTTCCTTAGGATAAATTCTCATCAATTTATAATTAGACTCTGAGGATGTGATGACTATAAGGATGGCATGGCCTCATTGCTCTTCAGAAGGATTGTATCAGGTTTCAGTACCTCGGCCCTGTATAAATATCATAGCAGCCTGTCATAGAGGTTAAAAGCTTGGGAGCCAGACTGCCTGGGTTCATAGCCCACTTATATGGCTTCTCAGCTGTGTCACTTCAGGCAAGCTGCTTAAGTCTGTAAGGCTCAATTGTTTCTGTAAAGTGGAAAAAATAATTGAATCTTCTTTCTAGAGTTTTTGTAAGGATTATGAGTTTATGAGTCATTTTATATAACAGTGCTTAGAAAACAAATAAAGAACAAACCTTTCTAGTTATCATATTACAAAGCAGACCTTCATTTAGGTAAACAAATGACTATAATACAAGCCAGGCAGGTATAAAATGATGCCTTAAGGCTAATTTGCATTCATTGTCAGAAGGAATGAACATTTTTGTATGTATTTACCATTTGAGATGTGGTTTCTTTTTTTAATTAAATGTTAGACTTCCTTTTTGGGGCTCCCCAGATGGCTTAGCAGTAAAGAATGTGCCTGCCAATGCAGGAGACACAGTAGATGCAGATTCAATCCCTGAGTCGCGAAGATCCCCTACAGGAGGAAATAGCAATCCACTCCAGTATTCTTGCCAGGATAATCCCATGGACAGGGAAGGCTGGTGGGCTACAGACCCTGGGGTTGCAAAGAGTCAACCCCGGCTGAGCACACACACACAGGGAAGTACATAACCCTACAAGCCATAAGGAAGAAAAAGAAAATTCCATTATCCCGTTTACATTTTTTT
>NW_011494948.1:15161048-15210525 GCF_000754665.1 Bison bison bison
AAAAAACCCAAAAAAGCCATAAGGAAGAAAAAGAAAATTCCATTATCCCGTTTACATTTTTTTGTAGACTTTCTCATGTAAGGAAAACTGCCTGCCTGTCTTTCTGTGCTTCCTTCCTGTCTTTCTTACTCTTTCTTTTTGTCTGTCTTTCTTTTGATATGGACCACTAAACTCCTACTGTATTTAATTATTATTCAGTTATTCATTATTTTGAATTGTCCTCAAATTGTTCCAGATTAGATAAGAGCCTCTGACTCTTGTGTCCTTCTGAGATAACCTCATCATTCTTTGAGTGCCTTTTGTTTATGGCACACAAAGATGTTCTAGGTTCATCTTATTTTATCCTCAGACTTGTAGTAGCCTAAGAACTCAAGTGTCTTTTAGTGGAGAATGATATTTAGAAGTCAAGATCTGAGTACAAATTACTACATTGCTAGTGAGTTAATCAGTGCTCCTAGGCCCTTTCAGTGGACACTTAGAAATTTTGTTCTCTCTCTTCTTTCCTCCCCTCCCGTCTCTTTCTCTCTCACATATGTCTGTATTTTCGTGTCTAGCTACGTGTGTTGAAAACCATGAGTTTACACCAATATCTCCAAACCAGTATCACAGATTTCCTTCTGCGTTTTCCTCTTATTTGTAACCTCTAGAGTTGTAAGAAACCCAGCTCCTGTTATTCTCAATATATTTGCCAGAGTCCTGCTAAACCTGCCTTTCTCTCTCTTGGGCCCTGATTTCCCCTGGGCAGCTACCCTGCTTGGCAGCCTTTCTGGTGCTCATGGGCTCAGGGATGTTTTTGTTTCTGGTAACACCAGACGATGTACTTGGTCCTAAGACCGAACATCCGACCAACTCTTATGTCTGACTGAACCATCAGAATCACCAACTGCTATCAACAGCTGTCTTGATTAGCAATGCAGACAGAGGATGAGATGGTTGGGTGGCATCACCTGACTTGATGGACATGAGTTTGAGCAAACTCCAGGAGTTGGTGATGGACAGGGAAGCCTGGCATGCTGCAGTCCATGGGGTCACAAAGAGTCAGACATGACTGAGCAAATGAACTGAACTGTACTGATCTTGATTATATAGTGGTTCCTGGCAAGGGGCTTAGCATCTGCAAAAATATACCTGCTGTCTTTATATTGTCTACCTGTGTTTCCTAAGGACTTTGTCTAGAAAAATCCTACTCATCCTTTCCATCTTGTTTTAAACATCCTTTCCTCAGTGAAAGGCAAGGGAGGATTCCCAGATGTTCCCAGATTAGTATATATTTGCTATGTGATCCGTTCCTTTATGTTTTTCGTAGTACTTTACATATGTGTAATTATCTGCTTAATTATTTGTGATTATTTGTTTAAAGTCCATCTTTCCCATTAGACTGTAATTTCCTCAAGGGCAGGAAGAGCTTCTGTGTTTAATCCTAAATGCTTAGTACAGAGTACTTGGCATGTTAACAGTTTTCAAATATTTGTTGTTCTACTGCTTTAATCATGTATACACACACACACACACACACACACACACACACACACTTCTTCTAAACAGTGCTAAAGATGGAGAAGGTAAAGATATATCCACACTATATAAGGGACATTATGCTGGTGATAGAGCATAGACACCCCAGCCACTGTTAGCCTACTTGTTACCAAACTTTTCCTATAAGGGTTATGCATGTACATTATAGCGTTGAGATCGGATCCTCTGTGTAGCCAAAGTATGTGTGATAATGGGTCCTGTTGTAATGCATTATGTTCGGATATGCCATTTATATCAGGGTTCTTTGAAGCTGTCAACTGGGTGAGGGATTTAAAGCAACTTTGCACCCAGATTTTAAAACATCTGGATCCTTTTAACAAGTACTGTTAGGCCTTTTGAGTTCCAAATCCATTGTCTATAAAGCATTCCAGTGTTTCTTTTTATCTGAGGCACTTGTGTGAAAGACGGAGCTCTGTAATAAGGGAACTGATCATTCCCATATCCTAGGTATGGGTTCTTGTGTCTGATGCTGATGATCTCTGGGGAGAGAACCATGTGACTCTGTTCTCCCACTTTAGGGCTACCTCTCTCTCCATACCTCCCCCCACATGCTTAGAACTACCATGTATTTCCTCCATTCCTAACATCTACTATAATTTCTTTCATTCTAGTTAGTATCAGAATTAACCTATAAATATAGTGGAAAATTCTGTGTGATTCTAGCTCTGTTAGTCCATACTAATTCTCTGCTTTTTTGAAAAGTGGAAGATGTATTGCATGATAGCACTTACTGGATATTCTGTGTTCCATCTGACAAGTTCTGCTCATTTCTGACACTTGCTTGTATATTTTGTTTGTTTGTTAGTTGCTCAGTCTGACTGAGTTGCTCAGTCGTGTCTGACTCTGCCATCCCATGGACTGTGACCCACCAGGCTCCTCTGTCCATGGAATTCTCCAGGCAAGAATACAGGAGCGGGTTGCCATTTCCTTCTCCAGGGGATCTTCCCGACCCGGAGATTGAACCCACGTCTCCCACATTGCAGGCAGATTCTTTACCGTCTGAGCCACTGAAAGGTTGTTACTGAACCACGAAAGACACCGGGATTGTTGGCCTCCAGAGGAGAAGAATTCAATTCGGGGCCAGAGAAGAGGCTTGATCGCTCAGAGCTTTTGTGTAGTAAAGTTTTATTAAAGTGTAAAGTATAGATATCTTCCCTTGGAGCTCAGTCGGTAAAGAATCTACCTGCAATGCAGGAGACCTGGGTTCAGTTCCTGGGTTGGGAAGATCCCCTGGAGAAAGAAATGGCAACCCACCCCAGTATTCTTACCTGGAGAATCCCTGTGGACAGAGGAGCCTGGCAGGCTACAGTCCATGGGGTCGCAAGAGTCAGACACTACTTAGTGACTAAACTACCACCAAAGAATAAAAGAGATAGAGAAAGCTTCTGACATAGACATCAGAAGGGGGCAGAAAGAGTGCCCCCCTGCTAGTCTTTAGCTGGATCTTATATAGCTACTGCTGCTGCTGCTAAGTCACTTCAGTCATGTCCAACTCTATGCAACCCCATAGACGGCAGCCCACCAGGCTTCCCCGTCCTGGGATGCTCCAGGCAAGAACACTGGAGTGGGTTGCCATTTCCTTCTCCAGTGCATGAAAGTAAAAAGTGGAAGTGAAGTCGCTCAGGTGTGTCTGACTCTTAGCGACCCCGTGGACTGCAGCCTACCAGGCTCCTCCATCCATGGATTTTCCAGGCAAGAGTACTGGAGTGGGGTGCCATTGCCTTCTCCTACTAGCAAGCTGTTAATTATAGAAAGGAGATTTCTCAAAACTGAGAGTGGCACCAGGCCCCTCACCCACAACATGCATTTTGAGATAACATTGGCACCAGGTGAGTCATCCCAGGCCATAAAATGATTAGATTAGGAGAACAGTGTATGAGTGAAACATACAGGTTTGTCAAATAGGTTCTGAGTCTTAGGTGGAACTGACCTGAAGAAAGACAGAGTCTAGGGTAAAGACATAGTTCATTAACATACCTTAAGACAAACATTTCCATAAGAAAAACACATTGGTTAGCTCAAGGTTTGAGAAAAGTTCAGGTGGAGCCAGGTGTCGTCATGGCAACACAGAATTTTAAGAGATACTTCCTTTTAAATTTGTATAGAGAAGGGGAAAAAATCTAACACTTGTTTGTTTCCTCCTGCCAATTAAGAGAGAGATAAGAAATATCTGAGGCTTGCAGCCTGTTTCCTCCATTTGGAGACTGCTGGCCTTCCTGTCTATTACCCTCTCACCACCAGGGAACCTTGTATATTAGGTCAGTTCTAAACAGTGTAGAAACAACATACAAAGTGTGTAGACAGTGATGTGCAGGTACTGGTGAAAGTTTTGTTGTCCTGTCAAGGGAGAACTCGTTGTCTAAGCAAAAAGTGAAGTGAAGTGAAAGTCGCTCAGTCGTGTCCAACCCTTTGCGACCCCATGGACTATACAGTCCGTGGAATTCTCTAGGCCAGAATACTGGAGTGGGTAGCCTTTCCCTTCTCCAGGGGATCTTCCCAACCCAGGGATTGAACCCAGGTCTCCCACATTGCAGGCGGATTTCTTACCAGCTGAGCCACAAGGGAAGCCCCTAAACAATAAAGGATCTAGAAAATAGTCATATTTCACATTGAGACCTGGTTTAGAGGAGAGGTTTAATGTCTTCCCTGATTCTCTAGATCCTCTGGAAAGTTCAAATTTCCTAGTGAATTCTGTAGAAGGAACTGGGATATAATTTTATATAATTATAAAAACACTTGATCTGAGAAAAAATTTAATAGAAATCTGCTTATGAATTAAAAGATTTCCAATATAGAACTGGATTTATGTCCTCAATAGGACAGAAGAATAATTCTATGCCCGGATTGTCACTACACTATCTGCCAATTCATCAGACTATTTCTGTGAATTGTGAGCCAAAAGTCCCCCAAAAAGCATCTTAAATTTTGTTGTTGTTATTGTTGTTTTGTGAAATCAAAGACCCCAGTTTGCAGCCAACTTTGTGTGTGGACAGTCACCACGTGTATATACTCAGTATACAGTTATGTGAATACCCAACCAGGTAATTCCTATCACAGCATTTTTTTTACTCATGCCTGATCTTTCCTCATCTGTTCGTCCTCTCACTAGAATGTCAGCTCCACGGTGACTTCTTCTGCCATGTTGGACACAGTTTCCACTGTCTGGTAGCTAGTAGATCCTTAGCTGAATAAGTGAATGTATTTATGAATATATTTACTTTTTTTCGGTTAGAAATTCTTCTCCTTGTAATAGCAATAGTTAACTCCCTGATAATATCTCCTGAACTCCTAGTATTATATCACAAGGTGGAATACCAGTTACTGGTAACACAGCATAGAAGAGTGGCAGGGGCGTTGAGCTTTTAACATTTTCAAAAAGCAAAAAAGTGTTTGTTGGCAGGGAGACAAACAGCACTGGAAAGCACACTACTAATCTTACCTTCCCAAGTCAGCAGAGGCAAAGATAAGGAGGTTTGTTGGTGACGACTAAGAAAACATGCTGATCCTTGAGATAGCTGAAGCTCCTAAACATCAGAGAAAGGCCTGGCTTAGAAGGATGTGTTTACTAGTCATCAATGCATAAGTAGTCTGTGAACCTATGAGTACAAGAGTGTAGGCAGTGATAGAAATTACGTTATAGTGCTTTTTATTATAGAAAACAGTGACTCGCTTCAAGTGACTCAATATTTACTGCAAGGATTCATAGGTTTCTCAGAAATACAAGGACAGATACTGTTCTCAGCCCTCAGAGTATCAGAGGCAGGAAGATATCAGGCATCAAGACTTCATCTTGCTCTTTCTGTCTACCTTGCCAGGGCTGCATCGTATCATGGATCCTGCCTTTCATCCCAAAGACTGCTTCACCCCTTTCTCTTCTTTCGTGTTTGTGTGTGTGTGCTGAAATACATATAACATAAAATTTACCCTTGTAACCATTTTGAAGTCTACAATTCAGTGGCATTTAGTACATTCACAATATTATGCAACTGTCACCAGTATCAAATTACAGAACAGTGTTCATCACCCCCAATCCAATTTATTTTTTTCCTTTTGTTGCTCATGTTTTTGGTCATTCCTAAGAATCCATGACCAGATCAATAGACTTATCTTTATGTTTTCTTCCAAGAGTTTTATAGTTTCTTATATTGTCACAGATCTACTTTAAGTTAGTTTTTCTGTATGGTATTAGTATTAGTAGGGATCCAGCTTCATTATTTGCATGTGAATATCCAGTCATCCCAGCAGTGCTTGTTGAAGAGACACCTTCTTTCTTCTATTGAGTGCTCTTAGCACCCTAGTCAAAAATCAGTTAACCATAAATGTTGGGTTTATTTCTGGCCTCCCAATTCTATTCCATTTTTAATACATGTCTATCCTTAGATTTGCCAGTACCACTCTGTTTTAATTACTATAGCTCTGTGGTAAGTTTTGAAATTGGTATGTGTGTGAGTCCTTTAAGTTTTTCTTTTTTGAAATTGTTTTGACTATTTGGGCCCCCTTTGCAATCTCATATAAATTTGACAATCAGCTTTTCCATTTCTGCTGAAATTTTATAGGTATTTTATTGAGTCTGTAGATAGCTTCCATCTAGGTTATCAAATTTGTTGGCATAGGACTTGTCTAAAATAGAGCCTCCAGCATTTCACAAAAGGTAGTTCAGATCTTCCTGCCCCAGCACTGTTCAAGCAGCATTCTCCACTCTGAGTTTCTGCTCAGATAAGCCATGACTCCCTGTATCCATCTGTTTGTCTCTCTGGTTTTGGAGACAACATCTTGCCCTGTGCTCTTCCCTTTCTTAAGGATCCAAGAGAGTTGTTGATTCTTCCGTCTGTTTAGCTTTTTACGTTTATAATAGAGTGGTAATTGCCAAGCTCTTACATGTAGAACTGAAAACCAAAAGTCCCCCCTTTTTTCTAACTTTTTTAAAGTATAAAAAACATAAAATTTACCATCATAACCATTTTTAAGAATACATTTATATAGGATTACACTATATTCACATCATTGTGAAACTAATCTCTGGAATGTTTTTATCTTGCAAAACTGAAACTTTGTACCCATTAAGCAAGAACTACCCTTTCTTCCTTCCCTGATCCTGGTAACCACCATTCTATCTGTTAATTTGACTATTCTACTTGCTGGATTTAAGTGGAATCATAGCATTTGGAAGAAAAGCTATGATCAACCTAGACACCATATTAAAAAGCAGAGACATTACTTTGCCAACCAAGGTCCATCTAGTCAAAGCCATGGTTTTCCAGTAGTCATGTATGGATGTGAGAGTTGGACCATAAAGAAAGCTGAGCGCCAAAGAATTGATGCTTTTGAACTGTGGTGTTGGAGAGGAACGGGCTTCCCTGATAGCTCGGTTGGTAAAGAATCTGCCTGTAATGTGGGAGACCTGGGTTCGATCCCTGGATTGGGAAGATCCCCTGGAGAAGGGAAAGGCTACCCACTCCAGTATTCTGGCCTAGGAATTCCATACAGTTCATGGGGTTCCAAAGAGTCGGATGCAACTTTCACTTTCACTCCATGTTTTTCACTTGGAGAAGACTCTTGAGAGTCCCTTGGTCTGCAAGGAGATCAAACCAGTCAATCCTAAAGGAAATCAGTCCTTAATATTCATTGCAAGGACTGAGGCTGATGCTGAAGCTCCAATACTTTGGCCACCTAATGCGAAGAACTGACTCATTGGAAAAGACCCTGACACTGGGAAGATTGAAGGCAGGAGGAGAAAGGGATGACAGAGAATAAGATAGTTGGATGGCATCATCGACTCCTTTGACATGAGTTTAAGCAAGCTCCGGGAGTTGGTGATGGACAGGGAAGCCTGGCGTGCTACAGTCCACAGGGTCACAAAGACTCGGACATGACTGAGCAACTGAACTGATATAGCGTTTGTCTTATTTGCGACTGGTTTATCTCACTTAGCATAGTGTCCTCAAAGTTGAGGACACATTGTAGCATATAACAGCATTTCTTTTCTTTTTAAAGTTGAATACTATTCCACTTTATGTATATATCACATTTTGTTTATACACTTATCCATCAATGGACATTTGGGTTGCTCTTGGCTATTGTCAATAGTACGAATATAAGCATACAAATGTCTCTTTGAAACTCTTTCAATTTTGAAAGTGGGATTGCTAGGTTATAAGGTAGGTCTATTTTTAATTTTCTGAGAAGTCATCTTACTGTTTTCCATCATGGTTCTTCTGTTTTATAATCCCACCAAAAGCGTATAAGGGTTCTAGTTCCCTCACATTCTTGCCAACACTTGTTATTTTTTTCTTTTCACTCTTTTTTTCTTTTTCAAATAGTAGCCAATCTAATATTTATAAGCTGATATCTTATTGTGGTTTCGGTTTGCATTTTTTGTTGATTAGTAATGTTGAGCATCTTTTCATATCTCTTTTGGCTATTTGTGTACCATCTTTGGGAAAATGTCTATTCAAACTCTGTCCATTTTTATATGTTTCTCTTTTTCCCTATGCTTCTCATTTCTTCACTTGTTTGATCTTTTGTTGATTCTGTTTCTGGTTCTGCTTCTCCCTGTTTTTCAACTTCTACTAATTGTTCTACGTTTCTTGCTGATTCTGCATACACCACCCATTTTTCTAGGCTCCTTTTGTAACTGGCTTTCCCTTGCTGACTCTGCCCCACATCTATTTCTCCCTTTTTCAGGGTCTGCTGATTCTGCTGCTTTTTCTACCTTAGCTTCTCCTTTTCCCATGCTTTTCCTTTTTGCAGCTGGTTTTCTTTTTGTTGACTCTGTCTCCCCTTCTGTTTCCCCTCTTATCATAGTCTGCTGATTCTGCTGCTTGTTCAGCCTCTGCTTCTCCTTTCTCCTGCACTTCTCGTTTCCCCATGCTTCTCCTTTGGGCAGCTGTTTCTCTTTCTGCTGACTCTGTCCCCTCTTCTGCTTTCCCACTTTTCATGGTCTGCTGATTCTGCTGCTTGTTCTGCCTCTGCTTCTCCTTTTGCCTTTGCTTCTCCTTTTCCCATGCTTCTCCTTTCGGCAGCTGTTTCTCTTTCTGTGGCTCTATCCCCACTTCTTCTTTCCCACTTTTCATGATCTACGGATTCTGCTGCTTGTTCAGCCTCTGCTTCTCCTTTCTCCTGCACTTCTCCTTTTCCCATGCTTCTCCTTTCAGCAGCTGTTTCTCTTTCTGCTGACTCTGTCCCCACTTCTGCTTTCCTACTTTTCATGGTCTACTGATTCTATGCTTGTTCTGCCTCTGCTTCTCCTTTCTCTGGTGCTTCTCCTTTCTCTGGTGCTTCTCCTTTTCCCATGCTTCTCCTTTTGGCAACTGTATCTCTTTCTGTGGCTCTATCCCCACTTCTGCTTTCCCACTTTTCATGGTCTGCTGATTCTGCTGCTTATTCTGCCTCTGCTTCTCCTTTCTCTGGTGCTTCTCCTTTTCCCATGCTTCTCCTTTTGGCAACTGTTTCTCTTTTTGCTGACTGTGTCCCCACTTCTGCTTTCCTACTTTTCATGGTCTACTGATTCTATGCTTGTTCTGCCTCTGCTTCTCCTTTCTCTGGTGCTTCTCCTTTCTCTGGTGCTTCTCCTTTTCCCATGCTTCTCCTTTTGGCAACTGTATCTCTTTCTGTGGCTCTATCCCCACTTCTGCTTTCCCACTTTTCATGGTCTGCTGATTCTGCTGCTTATTCTGCCTCTGCTTCTCCTTTCTCTGGTGCTTCTCCTTTTCCCATGCTTCTCCTTTTGGCAACTGTTTCTCTTTTTGCTGACTGTGTCCCCACTTCTGCTTTCCCACTTTTCATGATATACTGATTCTGCTGCTTGTTCTGCTTCTGCTGCTTTCTCCTTTCCCATGTTTCTCCTTTCGGCACCTGTTTCTCTTTTTGCTGACTCTGTGCCCACTCTGCTTTCCCACTTTTCAGAGTCTGCTGATTTTGCTGCTCTCCTGCCTCTGCTTCTCCTCTCTCTTGTACTTTTCCTTTTCCCACACTGCTTTCTGTAGCAGTTTTCCTCTTGCTCACCCGGCCCTCATCTTGGCTTTCCCCTATTTTGGTGTCTGCTGCTTTGTCTTCTGACTCCACCCCTGCTTTTTTTCCCCCCTTTTGTTAATTCTGCTTCTCTTTCTGCTAATGCTCATTTGCCTTCTGCTGCCTATATTGATCCTGCTGCTGCTTTTACTTCTCCTTCTTGGTCTCCTAGTTTTTCATACATCATTTCTGACCTCCTTGTAACTTCACTTCTTCATGATCCTCACTGGCTACTCCAACCTTGGCTTTACCTTATGGCTCCACTCAAAACTGCTAGAGCATCTGATTTTTTCAATTTCAAATTACCTCCCACCTGAAAAAAAAATTTTTTTTTTTAAGAATTTATCACTAAAGTCATGGTGCTGTGTCTTAGATAGCTGGTTAAAGTATGGATTAGCTATTTTGTGTGTTCACCTGCCGTCAGCCACGGCACAAGCTGAGGAGAAGCAGCAGCAAGGAGTGCATGGGACAGAGTGTAACCATTTAGAGCCACAGGGACCAAAGTGACCCTTATCCTGAGAAGGGGATAGACCTGAGTGGCAGTAATTATCTCCTCTTCTGGAAGTAGATTAAGGAATGAGTGAGCGATAAGGCAGTAACATATAGTAAGTTACTCTTTTTAGGAAATTCAATGAAAAGATATGCGAGAGCATGGAAGAGAGTTAATTAGCAATGTGGAACATTCCTATCCAGACAAGAAGGAAAGACTGAAAACAAATAAGAGAAAGGAGAATAGAGGGAGCAAAGTTTGTAGCAAGTAGGATTGACTTTAAGGGCACAGAATTGAAAGCCTGAACACAGCTGAAGCTGTGATACCAAATCCTTTGAAATGAGTAGAAAGGAGGGCAAGTGGCATCTTTCACTTTCATGATGCTATTGAGGTGTTTTATTATTTTTTTCCTTTCTGTTGCAGGCCCTGAATCTGTGCCCCCTTCCCTTCTCAAAGTTGTGATGAAACCCATAGCAACTGTTGGAGAAAACCACCAGTATCCTCCTGTGAACTGGGCTGCTCTCCTCTCTCCACTTATGAGGCTAAACTTTGGTAAATATCATGTGTTTTTTGGTCTTCAGACTCTGCTTTTAGGTTGTGACCTGAATAGAAAATGAGATTTTTGGGGTCACAATTGATAGTGACTGAATGGACCTCTGGGAATGTAAGGTTTGCCTTCTTGGGTGGGACAGCTGGGTTACTTCATTGAGTCACTTTTTAAATAGCTGAGGAGGACATTTGAAGACATACCAGATGCACTCATCAAAACAGTACTTGACTGAGATGTGCATGTTGCTGGGTGTGCAGTGTAGAGCACAGAAAGCCTGATTTGATGGTTATCAGGCTGCACTTCCAGAACTCCAGGTTTCAACGAAATGCCCTATGGGATGCTATATTAGTTTTCTGTTGCTGCCGTAACAAATTACCACAGACTTAGTGGCCTGAAACTATACAGATTTATTATCTTATAGTTCTGTAAGTCAGAAATCCAACATAGTTCTCACTTCACTAAGATCAGGGTATCAGCAGAACAACATTCCTTCCATTGTTGCCCAGGGGAGTGATGTGGCTTGAATGTTTGTGTTCCCTGAAAATGCATATGTTGAGATCCTAACCCTCAGTGTGATGGTATTAGGGAGTGGGTCCTTCAAGGGCAATTAGGTCATGAGGAACCCTCATGAATGGAATTAGTGTCCTTCTAAAAGAGGTCCACAGTCCACCTCGACCCCTTTGGGGGCCCAGGCAGAGCCCAAATCTCCACCAGCGCCGCTGCCATTGTCTGTGCCACATTCCTAGCTTGGTGAAGGACAGGCCTCATGCTGGGACCCCCATCGACTTCTGAGGTACCAAGATGGTGGGGGAACTCCATTACAGGGAATTCAGGGTGCCCCTGGGGCCCGGCTTGCACGCTTATCCGGACGAGCTGATCCGCCAGCGAGTGGGCCATGATGGGCATCCTGAGTACCAGATCCTCTGGCTCATCCTCCGGCGTGGGGATGATGGGGAAGGGGGCTCCAACCACGTGGACTGCAAGGCTGAGCACATCCTGCTATGGATGTCCAATGATGAAATTTATGCCAACTGCCACAAGATGCTGGGTGAGGATGGCCAGGTCATCGGGCCCTCCCAGGAGACAGCAGGGGAGGCTGGAGCACTGGACAAATCCGTGCTGGGGGAGATGGAAACCGACATGAAGTCTCTGATTCAGAGGGCACTTCGGCAGCTGGAGGAATGTGTGGGCACCATTCCTCCCGCTCCTCTGCTCCACACTGTCCACATGCTCAGTGCCTGTGCCAGCATTGAGCCCCTCACCGGGGTCTTCAAAGACCCAAAGGTCCTGGACTTGCTCATGCACATGCTTAGCAGTCCCGATTATCGATTCGCTGGAGCGCGGGCTGGATGATTCAAACCCTGGCCTCCCATGATGCTAGGACCTGGAACCAGATCCTTTTCTCACTAAGCCAGCAAGAGGCCATTGAGAAACGCCTGGATTTTGACAGCTGCTGTGCTGTGCTGGCACTGTTTGCACAGGCCATGCTCTCTGAACACCCGTTGTCTTTTGAGAGCATTCAGCTGCCACAGGTCCCAGGAAGGCTGCTCTTCTCCCTGGTGAAGCGCTATTTGCATGTCACCTTCCTCCTGGATCAGTTGAATGACACTGCTGCAGAACCAGGAGCCCCACACTCCACTCCTGAGGAGCTGAGTGGGGAGAGGGGTCGCCTGGAGCTGGAGTTCAGCAAGGCTGTGGGCCCGCTGATCTCAGAGCTGGTGCAGGCCATGCGCTGGGACCAGGCCTGGAGCAGACAGGGGTCCTCAGGATAGCCCTCAGGTTCCATCTTCCAGCCCCAGCTGGTGGATGAGGGCCCAGGGCTCCCATCTGCCCAGGCCTTGCCTTCCTGCAGGTCAAGGAGGTTTCGACCTCGCTCTGAGTTCGCAAGTGGCAATACCTATGCCTTGTACATGCGGGATGCACTGCAGCCGGGCATGCGAGTGTGGATGCTGGATGACTATGAGATCAGCGTGGGCAACGAGGGCAAATTCCGGCAGAGCAACAATGGCATGCCCCCGTGCAGGTGCTGTTGGAGTCAACAGGCCGCACCTGTTGGGTGTACTGGCACATGCTGGAGATTCTGGGCTTTGAGGAAGACATTGAGAACATGGTTGAGGCTGCTTATGAGTACCAGGGGGCAGTGGTCAGTGCAGCCATGGGTACAGCCCTGCCGTACTGGCACTGGAAGCCCATGACCGAGCTCTATGCTGTGCCCTATGTGTGGCCTGCGGACGAGGACACTGAGGAGAGTGAACACCTGACCCAGGCCGAGTGGTGGGAGCTCCTCTTCTTCATCAAGAAGCTGGACAGCCCCAACCATCAGGAGGTTCTCCAGATCCTTCAGGAGAACCTGGACAGGGAGGTTCTGGATGACGAGATCCTGGCTGAACTGGCTATGCCCACGGAGGTGGCCCAAGACCTGCTGCTGGCTCTGCCACAGCGACTTGACAACAGAGCCCTCAGGGATGTGCTCAACTGCCGCGTCTACAGGAAGTACAGCCCGAGGCCCTGGCAGGGCAGCCGGCCCACCCGTCCCTACTGGAAGCCCGGGCCCAGCCTCAGGAATCAGCTGACGCAGCCAGAGTGGAAGCAAAAGAAGCCCCAACTCAGGGCTCCAACACACCGCTGCAGCATCTGGCAGAGGGTTTCGGTCCAGCTGGGAAAATCTTCCTGGATCTGGAGGGAGCGTTCCGCTCAGAGGGGGCCCTGGCAGGGAGAGGCCAAGCCCCTCCTCCTGCAACTGCAGCGGCAGCCCCAGCCCTTCCTCATGCTCATGCGGAGCCTCAACACTCCTGCTGCCAACAAGCCCCTGCACCTGGCTGTTCTGAGAATCCTGATGCAGCTGGTGGATTTCCCTGAGGCACTACTGCTCCCCTGGCATGAAGCTATGGACACCTGCATGGCCTGCCTGCGGTCCCCAAACACTGACCGAGAGGTGCTCCAGGAGCTGATCCTCTTCCTGCACCGCCTGGCCTCCGTAAGCAGGGACTATGCTGTGGTGCTCAATCAGCTGGGAGCCTGGGATGCCATCTCCAAGGCCCTGGAAAAGCACCTGGGAGAGCTGGAGCTGGCTCAGGAGCTGCGGGACATGGTGTTCAAGTGTGAGAAGCATGCCCACCTCTACCGGAAGCTCACCACCAACATCCTGGGAGGCTGTATCCAGATGGTGCTGTGCCAGATCGAAGACCACAGACGAACCCACCGCCCCATCAACATCCCCTTCTTCAATGTGTTCCTCAGATACCTGTGCCAGGGCTCTAGCATGGAGGTGGAGGAGGACAAGTGCTGGGAGAAGGTGGAGGTGTTGTCCAACCTGCACTGGGCCAGCAAGCTGACGGACCGCAACCCCAAGACCTACTGGGAGTCCAGCGGCAGTGCCGGCTCCCACCACATCACCCTGCACATGCAGCAGGGCACCCTCATCAGGCAGCTGGCTCTGCTGGTGGCTAGCGAGGACTTGAGCTACATGCCGGCCAGGGTGGTGGTGTTCGGGGGCGACAGCACCACCTCCCTTAACACGGAACTCAACTCGGTGAACGTGATGCCCTCCGCCAGCCGGGTGGTCCTCCTGGAGAACCTGAGCCGCGTCTGGCCCATCATCCAGATCCGCATAAAGCGCTGCCAACAGGGCGGCATTGACACGTGCATTCGGGGGTTGGAGGTCCTGGGCCCCAAGCCCACGTTCTGGCCTGTGTTCTGGGAGCAGCTGTGCCGCCACACGCGCCTCTTCTACATGGTCCGGGCGCAGGCTTGGAGCCAGGACATCGCGGAGGACCACAGGGGACTCTTGTACCTGAGCTCCAGACTCAACGGGGCCCTACGCCACGAGAAGAACTTTGCTAGTCGCTTCCTCCCTGATGAAGAGGCCGTCCAGGCGCTGGGCAAGACCTACTGGGAGGCCTTGGTCAGCCCCCTGGTGCAGAACATCACCTGCCCTGATGAAGAAGGCATCAGCCCCCTGGGCTGGCTGTTGGACCAGTACCTGGAGTGTCAGGAGGCTGCCCACAACCCGCAGAGCCACACGGCAGTGTTCTCCTCCCGGGTGTGCCACATCACCCACCTGCTAGTGCACGTGGAGCCCTGTGAAGCACCCCACGTGGTGGCGGCCTCGCCTCGGCCCAAGGGCAGAAACAGAAGCCACGACTGGAGCTCCCTGGCCACCCGGGGGCTTCCCAGCAGCATCATGAGAAACCTGACGCACTGCTGGCGGGCGGTGGTGGAGGAGCAGGTGCACAGCTTTCTGACCTCATGCTGGCAGGAGGATGACTTTGTGCCCCACTACTGCGAACACTTCGGTAATCTGCAGAAGGCGAGCTCTGAGCTGTTTGGGCCACGGGCAGCCTTTTTGCTGGCGCTGCAGAATGGCTGTGCCGGTGCCCTGCTGAAGCTGCCTTTCCTCAGAGCTGGCCACGTGAGCAAGCAGTTTGCCCAACACATCGACCAGCGGATCCAGGGCAGCTGGATCGGTGGGGCATGGGGAATGGAGATGCTGGCCCAACTGCAGCTATGCCTGGAAACCATCCTCATCTTCTCTGGTCTGGAGATAGCCACTACTTTCAAGCATTACTACCAGCACTACATGGCAGACCGTCTCCTGGGTGTGGGCTTGAGCTGGCAGGAGGGGGCCGTGCTGGAGCAGATCGGCCCCTGCTTCCCCAACCGCCTCCCCCAGCAGATGTTGCAGAGCCTGAGCACCTCAGAGGAGCTGCAGCACCAGCTCCACGTATACCAGCTCCAGCGGCTTGATCAGGAACTCCTGAAGCTGGAGGACACAAAGAAGAAGATACAGGTGAGCCGTGACGCCAGTGGCAGGGGCCATGAGAGAGGGACTGGGGAGGAAGCTGAGCTGGAAGCTGCGGCCTTGGCAGCAGCAGCAACAGCCAGCGTGGCGGGGAGGAGGAGTAGGAGAGGATCTCTACTATGAAGGGGCGATGCCAGAAGTGTCTGTGCTCGTCCTGTCACCACGCTGCTGGCCCACCGCCTCCATCTGCCACACGCTCAACCCCAGAACCTGCCTGCCTGCCTACCTGAGGGGCACCTTGAACTGATACTCCAACTTCTACAACAAGTGTCAGAGCTGCCCTGCCCTGGAGCGGCCCGCAAAGGCGACTGCAGTGGACGTGGCTGGGCCGGGCAGAGCTGCAGTTTGGGGACCAGATGCTGCATGTGTCCACCGTGCAGATGTGGCTGCTGCTGCATTTCAACAAGCTGAAGGCAGTCTTTGTGGAGAGTCTGCTGGCCCTCTCGGGGCTCCCTCCAGACATGCTGAATCAGGCAATTGGGCCTCTGACTTCCTCAAGGGGCCCCCTGGACCTTGATGAGACAAAGGACACCCCAGCAGGGTTGCTCAAGATTCGAGACGGCAGCGAGGAACCCAGGCCTCGGAGGGGCAACGTGTGGCTCATCCCAGCTCAGACATACCTGAAAGCTGAGGACGAAGAGGGCCGGAACTTGGAGAAGAGACGGAACCTTCTCAACTGCCTCATCGTCCGAATCCTCAAAGCCCATGGGGACGAGGGGCTGCATGTCAGCCAGCTTGTCTGCCTGGTGCTGCAGAAGGGCCCATGTCCTCCCAGGGGCCTGGTCAGCAGCCTTGGCAGGGGATCCACCTGCAGCAGTGCTGACGTTCTCTCCTGCATCCTGTACCTGCAGGGCAAGGGCACGGTGAGACGCCAGGACGACCGGCCCCAGATGCTGTCTTATGCGGTTCCCATGACTGTCATGGAGCCTCACACTGAGTCCCTGAACCCAGGCTCCTTGGGCCCCAACCCACCCCTCACCTTCCACACCCTGCAGATCCATTCCCGGGCCGTGCCCTACGCCTCCTGCCCAAGCACCCAGAGCTTCTCTACCTTCCGCTAGCCCTGGAGACAGGGTCAGGGCTAGGTAGGGCCGGGGCTTTCCACAGAATAAAATGCAGGAGTTTAATTACTTGGCCTGTGTGGTAACTGCCAGGGATCTGCCAAGGGTGGGGACTTTCCTGGCTGAAAGGAGACAGGAGCCCTCAGCTCCGAGGCTGAATCATGCCATGGCAGGGTCCTTTGGGTAAGGATGGCAGGCTATGTGGGACTGAGCACCCTCCTCTCTGCTAGGGGAATTAAGTGGACTCCAGGGGTGGGCCTTCTTGGAGGGTATGTGGTCAGACGAGCTTTCACCTGGCAGGCTAGAGAGTCAAGCCCATCTTGCCACAAGCTGGATGGCTTGCAACTTCAGCAGATCATCAAGCAGGGATCTATTTTCCTTGTTTGTGGAATTGATTGGACACTGTGCCCTCCGGAGCTAAGGCTGACAGGGAAGGTGAGATAAAGGACCCTTGTGGCCACTGCAGGCCCCCAGGACCTTAACGTGTTCCACCTGGAAGCTCTAGGATCTGGGTTAGAAGGAACTGCAGCTCCCATCGCTCCTCCTTGCCCCTGTGCACTCCCGCACACCAGTAGCCTTCCCTGCCCTCGGGACTTTCCATCTCTGCAGGGCAAACATTCCCAGGCTGTGACTTTTGCTTCCCTGATCCTTATAGTCCTAGAGCTAGTTTGCACACCAAGGAGCACATAATGATCCCGTTTATAGTCATGTCCCCCAGCCAACCAGTCTAGAGACAGAATGTGGTTTAGTGGTTGCCTGTAGTTGGGGGGATTTGGAAAAACTTAGGAGTAGCTGCTACAAGGTGTGCCATTTCTTTTGGGGGTGTTGAAAATGTTAAAAATTGTGGTGATGGTCAATTCTGTTAATATATTAAAAATCACTGAACTGTTAACACTTTAAATGGGTAAAGTATATGCTATGCGAATTGTATCTCAACAAAGCTGTTAATAAAAACCAAAACCAACCAGAAAAATAAATAAAAGAGGTCCACAAAACTCCTCAGTCCACACTGTGAAGACACAGAAAGAAGCCAGCAGACTGCAACTCAGAAAAGGGCTCTCACCAGACACCCAACCATGCTGACACCCTGATCTTGGACTTCCAGCCACCAGGACTGTGAGAAATAAGTCTCTGTTGTTTACAGACCACCCAGTCTGGAGTGTTTTGTTATAGCAGTCCAAGCAGATTGAAATGGGAAGAATCCATTCCCCTCCCTTTCCCAGCTTCTAGAGGATGCCCAGTCCGTGGCTTGTGGCTCCCTTTCTTGGTCTTCAGCGCAAGCAGCAGAGGGCTAAAGAATACTCACGCTGTCATCTTTCCGATTCTCTGAAGGCAGAACAGGTCTTCCATGTGTAAGGATTCATGTGATTAATGGGTCTATTTGAATAATCCAGGATAATCTCCCCATCTCAAGGTCTTTAACCTTAATCACATCTGCAAAGTTCCTTTGCCAAGCAAGGGAACATATTCACAAATTCCAGAGGTTAGATGTAGACAGATTATTCTGTTTATCCCGGCTACTTTGTGGTGAGAGGTAAAGGGAATGCACACCTCTGTTTGTCCAAAGCAAATTCTGTGATGGAGCTAGCATATTAGCATATGGAAATTTAGCTTCATATATCAATATTTGCACCCCCAACTCCAAAAAAGAGGGAGCGAGAACAACTTTAACAGTGCTATAAGTTATGGATTATATATATGTTTATTTGCATGAGTGCTCTATTATTTACAGTAGGTGCTTACTTACATATGATATACAAAAAGATTTGTATACTATATGTGCAATTTACAGGATAATCAAAGATGATTTTAACTAAACACAGTTTTTCATTTGAATGCTTTCATTTGAACCTAATCCTATGTAAGATATGGTGTCACCATACTATATATCCACAGATTTCATTTGAAAACTATGTTCCCCTGCCCCTCCCCACTTTTATGTGCTATGTTGAAGATGTTGGTATTTTAGTAGAAAGAAGAAAAGGCCTGGTTAGTGTTGAGGTCCTTTAATGGACTGGAACCTGGTGGTCCGGAGTCAATGATAAGAAAGTAAAGGAGAGAAAGAGGCTGATATTCCTTGGTTTACACAGAAAGCCAATAAAGCCCCTTCATGGGGCTTGCTCTGTTCATGAAGGCCTCAGGCGCCCTCTCAATGGAGTGAAGGCGCAGAGTGCCTTCTTGAGAGGGTCTTAGAAGCCCAGGCAGGAAAGTGAACTCAGAGAGCCTCTGCGCTCCAGGGGACCAGCCTAAAAAAGAGAGGGGGAGAGAGAGAGAGAGAGAGAAAGAAAGAAAGAAAGACACGGGGACCAGAGCTCTGATGGAGCAAAGGTGTTTTATTCAACATTGTGTAGATATTTATACTAAAAGATAGCTATTTTCAGCTGAGATAAAATCAAAACTTACAAGTTATCAAGAAAACATGAGGTCATCCATATGAAAGAGAGAGTTGTAAATAACCACTTTTACCATATGGTTCATAAAAAGGAATAGGGTACTTATCACTGTATAGAAAAACTAACAAAGGAAATGCCTGGATTCCTCAGTCCCTGGAGAGGCTTGCCTCTCCTCTTAATTCCTGAATATTCAGGAATTAATAAGGAACAGAGAATTCCTGACAGATGCAAAACAGCACACAGGAAGCCTCCTGTTAAATGCTTCCTGACAGGTTAGGAAGATGTATCTGCTGATGGGGATCAGGCTTAAAAAAGACTGGATCATTAGAGAATGTGACCTCTTTAAATCCTTCCAGATCTGGATTTGTCTATGTGCTGATTCCAAGGTGGAGAGGAGAAAAAAAACAGAAATGAGATTTTTAGCTAGAATTTTCTCAAATTTTTAATAGTATTTGAGTCTTTAGGTTTGTCTGGACATTGTAAGAGAAATTTGCCAAGCTAGTTCAAGATTCTTACCAGTTCCAAGACTTAGGCCTCTAATCCAGTAGATACATTCATTTGCTTCACAACTAAAAACGTCTCTTGAAATACTTTATGGTTTGCTGAAGTTCCATTACTGTTAGACATCATACGAAAGTTCTTTTACATTTAGCTGTGTTATTGGGAACACTAAAACCTAAACATGAGTTACAAGAGGCACCTACCTGCATTACAGATATTCTTCCCCCTTCCTCCCTTTCAGGTGAAGAGATTCAGCAACTGTGTCTTGAAATCATGGTGACCCAGGCACAATCCTCCCAGAATGTCACTGCACTGTTGGGAATGTGGGTGGTGCCACCTCTGATCCATGGTCTGAGTGTGAGTAGTAATTAAGGGTGTTGAGCAACCGGAGGGTATAGTTGTTGTGGGGGAGATCAACATTCATTTGGGTATGAGTTCTCAAAGTCGAGAGTGGACAAGTGGGATCTCACAAAGAGTGAGCAATTGACAGTTGCTGGCCAGGAGATTGGAAAATTGTGGGACTTGGAACTCCGCCATAGCCATCACCATGGATGCTTTCGACTTTTCATGCTTTTCATGTTTATTACAAGAAAAAGGGGAAATGATCAGAGATATTCAAGTTCCTTTCTCAGGACCACACAGGTAGAATGTTGTAGAGTTACTGGAACCTGGGTTTATTTGTTTATATGATCTACATAATCATTACAGCAGGGATTAAAAGAAAGGCAAATCCACATGCTTTAGATAAACAATCCCTCATCCCTCCCTTTCACAAAAAGGCAGCAATTAAGGTGAGCCTTGAAAGCTTGGTAGGATTTTGTTAGGCATCAAATTAGAGACCCCAGAGGGTGTATGTAGGAGGGTGTAGCGGGAGAGAGCAGGATATCTCTGTCCATAGGTGTTCCGCTTGAGTAAAGTGCTGAGGAAGACGTGATCCAGCCTAGTCTTTGTGACAGAAGTGGCAGCAGCTTCCAGGGTATAGACTAAGGGTAGGTAGGAAGAATGGGGTGAGATTATTTAAAGATATGACATAAGCAAAGATGTATCATTTCGGTTACATTTCAAGTTAGGACAAAAAAAGCATATTCCATGATTCCTTAGAGGTTCACCAATTGATTATGAACTAAATGATCTCCTTTTTTAAATTCTTCTATTGCTGGAGGCTTTAATTCTTTGAGAATGGTGAAAAGCTCTCTTATTATTTCATCTTTTTTATGTATATAATCATCTTTATTGTAATTCATGAGTGCATTAAAAACTGATATGGAGCTCTTTATTAACATGTAGATTCTCATGGGCTTGTACTTTTTACTTTTACTTGAGAATGGTAAAAGGGGCCAACAGCTTAGGATCATCACATCAAGTTCTCAACTCCTGGAAGCTGGGAGGCTCTCTTAGGGTTTGCAGATCACTATTCTGTCTGCTGAACTGCCCATGCCCAAGTGTCTTCTGGAATTCCTTATAAATTTCCATAGACACCTGGGCAACAGAACACCCTGTTACTTTGCTTGTTTTTAAGGTGCATTTCCAGGGCTAAACACTGTGCCCAAACATTTTCAAATTGCCCTGGCTAATCTTCCAAGTAGTCTGTTACTCACTTTACTAATCTCCCTGCCAGATTAAGAACCCCAAAGCTTTGTTAACCACAAAGAAGTTAGGCGAGGCTCCTTTTCTCTTCCCAGGTCAAATTATTTGGAATCCCAAAAGAATGCTAGTATCAAAAGTGGAGGACAGTAGTCTTTCCTGAAAAAGCCCTTGTCTTTTGACTTTAGTCTCTACTCTGTGCTTTTTTTTAAAAAAAGTTTTCCTACATCTCCTAATTCTTCTTAATTGAAAGGCAGTGTTATTGACATCTGTAGCTGCTGTTACCTGTCTGCTCCAAGTAGCTCCCATCTAGCTGCCATTTAATGAGCACTTGTTACATTCCTCCTGCTGGTAAGCACTCAGCGAACACTGTCAGTCATCAGATTTAATCTCTCTTCAACCCTGACGGGGGCTTCCCAGGTGGCACTAGTGGTAGAGAATCCACCGACCAGTGCAAGAGATAAAAGAGACACGGGTTTGATCCCTGGGTCGGGAAGATCCCCTGGAGAAGGGCATGGCTATCCACTCCAGTATGCTTGCCTGGAGAATGCCATGGACAGAGAGGCTTGGCAGGCTACAGTCCATGGGGTCGCAGAAGAGTTGGCCACAACTGAGCATGCATGCATATGTACAGCCCTGATAGGCTGATTTTTTTACAGCTCTATTGAGTTATAATTTATATTCCATAAAATATGGCTATTTTAAGTGTATAATTTGATGAGTCTTAGTACATTTATTGGAGAAGAAAATGGCAACCCACTCCAGTGTTCTTGCCTGGAGAATCCCAGGGACGGGGGAGCCTGGTGGGCTGCCGTCTATGGGGTCACACAGAGTCGGACACGACTGAAGCAACTTAGCAGCAGCAGCGGTACATTTATATATTTTCATCCATCATCAATAGCATTTCCACCACCCCAAAAAATTCCATTGTGCCTACTTATAGTTAATCCCCACTCCCAATCTCAGACCCAGGCTACCATTGATCTTCTTTTGGTCTCTATAATTTCGTTACTTTGAAGAACTTTCATATACATTTACATTTCATATAAATTTTAGAAATTCTTTAGAATGGAATCATACAATATGAAAACTTTTGTGTCTGACTTATTTCACCTCTGAGAAGTAGATTTTTTTAAATTGTTTCCATTTTACAGTTTGATAAACTGAGGCAAGTAGAGGTTAAGCAAAGCTTATACAGCTCATCAATGGGAACACTAGCTGACTCAAAAGCCTGTGCTTTGAACACTGTTCTATTAATGCTTTGTTCCTTTTAAATCATTTATAATTCTAACTGCCTGTTTTCTTGATCTCAGATATTTTTCTAGGTTTTAGTTATCCCTCCATTTCTTCTTTAAATCTGTCCTTTTTTTTTTTTTTTAACATTCGTCTTTGATTAGGAATCTTATTACCTTTGTTAATTAACAAATTGTAAATTCATTTTTTTTAAATTATGTACCTTCTCATTTAAAAAAAAAGATCTGAAATGGCATGTTCTTTAATGTGAAATATTGTGTAACTCATGCAGCTACATTGATCTTTTTAGAAATTTACCGATTTTTGTCAGATTTTATATTATAAAACACTTCTTTCAGACTTGCTGCTCCTTTAGTATCATACTTAACGTTTCTAAGAATTTTTGAAGCCTGCTTCCTTACAGTCTATGGCTCATAGCTCTCATTACCGCACCCCTTCTTAGCTATCCTGAACTCTAAGATGCTATGGTCAGTTTCACATGCTCGACTGGTTCTTCTTGGCTCAGAACTGGCCCCAGAACTCCTGTTCCCCTGATTATTTTCTCATGCTTTCTCAGAAGAAGAAATGAATAATATCAAATATTCTGTTTAGCCTATTTCCAGCAGTTGAGCCTTCATCTCCAGTAGCTTTTCTGGCTAGAGAATGTGACCTTTTAAGACTGAATAGCAACTGTCATGTACTTTGAGAAGTAGCATTTTATTCCCCTCACTGGAAAGACTCAAGATTTGAGATGAGTAGTTCACAGATGGATTGGCAGATGCCATATATCCACACAAGCACCCTAGATCAGAAGTCACTGCAGCAGCTAACATCACAGGCATCGTTAGTCCATTGGCCCATGAAGCTGTGGGGAAATGGGGGTCTAGGAAGCAACCTGAACCTTTTAAAATTTAATTTTACTCTCAGACATGATGATGACCTAGAGGTTTTGAGCATTAAAAACCCAGACTTGCCTGTTTACATCTGACCTCTTCGGTTTCTCTTTCAGCTGAATATCAAGAAATACCTTCTCTTATCTGTGCCTTCATGGATAAAACATGTCTCTGATGAACAGATCGTGGGTTTTGTTGAAAGCTTAATGGTGGCAGTTTTTAAAGCAGCTTCCCCACTCTCCAGTCCTGAGTTACGCCCAAGTGCCTTACAGGGCCTGAGTCAGGCCATGAAACTGCCCAGCCCTTCCCACCACCTCTGGAGTCTGCTCAGCGAAGCTACTAGGAAAATTTTTGACCTCCTGCCAAATAAGATTCGGGTGAGGAACAAAAATATTTGCATTCCTGACAATTTGTGTTTGGGATTTTTTAAAGCCTTTTGGCAAAGTGGGGAGGTGTATGTTTTTAAGAATGTGGTGGGAAGACTAGCGAGAAATAACCACATTCTTCACTAAGAATGTTTGCTTCCAAAATCTAAATCAAGGTTGAAAATTTAGAACCAAAGTTTTGAGCACGCTTTGAAGCAAGGTTAACCAGTGTAGCACCAGGAAATTTGCTCTCAAGTCTTTTACCAAATGCCTATAGAAGATGAGCAAGTTCAGAAACCCTTACACCTGAGGAATCCTTGGGCGTATTGTCCAACACACTTAATATTTGCATCAGGTGACTTAATACTAGCTTTGCCCCTCCCCCAACAGACTTCTGAAATGTAGTTGTGCAAAGAAGTAGAAAATCCATCTAGAATGATGGGTTCTGATCAGGAGAAAAAAGTACAGGCAAACAAAATACACCAAATAACAGGAAAGATGCTGTATAAATGATAAAAAATTGGCCACGGGTTTTGGCTTGGTTAAAATTAAAATCTCATCAACCGCTGTTCATGGAGATAAGCAAAGCTAAAGATTTGTCAGAGCAGTGAGAATATGCGTGTTATCTTATACTGTATTTTGACATGCTTGGGATTTTTCTTACCAGAGAAATGATCTAGAGCTGTATATCAGTGTAGCAAAGTGCCTCTCGGAAATGACAGATGATGAAGCCAATCGGGTTGCCCAGATTACTGAGGTAATAACATATCCATGTGTTTTTTCATTATTGAGATGGGTATTACAATTGATATGGTTATAGTGTCCTTTTGGCTGAAGCTCATTTTGTTTCATGTTTGTTAGTTACTGGCCAATTTTAGGAAATTCTCTCTTTCACTGAGGGGTCTCATGTCCAGCCTAGTATGGTTGGATATGCAGTAGTATAAATGGGTAGATGAATGAATAACTTTTTTTTCAACTGGAGCACAGTTCCTTTACATTGTTGTGCTAGTTTCTATTGTACAGAGAAATAAATCAGCTATATGTTGTGAACCTATATCCACTCTATTTTGGATTTCCTTCCTATTTAGGTCACCACAGAGCATTAAGTAGAATTCCTTGTGCTATACAGTAGGTTCTCATTAGTTATCTGTTTTATTCATGCTAATGTATATGTGTCAATCCCAGTTTCCCAATTCATCCCACCTCCCCATTCCCTTCTTAGTGTCCATACATTTGTTCTCTATTTCTGCCTTGCAAACAGATTCAGCTGTACTGTTTTTCTAGATTCCATTTATATGCATTAATATACGGTATTTTTCTCCTTCTGATTCACTTCACTGTGTATGACAGTCTCTGGTCCATCCACATCTCTACAAATGACCCAGTTTCATTCCTTTTTAGGCTGAGTAATATATATTCCATTGTATATATGTAGTAGTATAAATGGAAAGATGAATAATAACTTTTTAACCTAACTAATCGCACTTTGTCAAGAACATTTTAGTGTTCCCTATGGGTAAAAAGCATTAGTCTCTCAGTTAGACTCTCCAAAACCCCATGGACTGTAGCCTCTGTCCATTGAATTCTCCAGAAAGATCCCCTGGAGAATTGGCTACCCACCCAGTGTTCTTGACTGGTGAATTCCAGGGACAGAGGAGCCTGGCAGGCTACAGTCCATGGGCTTGCAGAGTCGGACATGACTGAGCGACTAAGCACAGCACAGCCCAAGCAATTTAATGAGGAAATGCTTGAGAGAATGCACTCTGGAGCCTCACTGCCCAGGTGCGAAATCCAGTCTCTAATTTACTAGCAATGTGACCTTGGTTAAGTGTCATATTCTCTCTCTGCCTCGGTTTCTTGATCTATAAAAGGGAAATAATAGTGCATACCTATTAGGGTCATTTTGAGAGTTAAATGACTTAATCCATGTTAAGTTTTGGAAAAGTGCCTGACCCAAGGCAAGGATTCAGTAATAACATTATCATAATTACTGCATTCATGTAAGGTATTATATCTGGTTATTATATCATGTTGTATAGTTGGAAGTTAATATCATTTGCTTTGTGGTACCTAAAGCTCAAAGTGGCTGTGTTACTCACTTGCATTTCTAAAGTGCCATTCAGAACATTGTCACTAGAACATTCTAAATTGTGTTCTGATGTCCCCCAAAGAGTATGTGTTCTGCTGAGCCCTGTGTTTTTCTCTTCATTTCTAGAAAGAACAGAGATAAGAAAGTACAGGTGAAGAGCTGAGACTACTTGGGTTTCAGTTCTTACTCTGTGTCATTAAGCAAGTTCCCTAACTTCTGTGCTTCAGTCTCCTCATCTGTAAAGGATGTGATAATAGTAATCTATTGCTCAGTGTTACTATGAGAATGAAATGATTAATACAGTGGTCCTCAAACTTTTTGGTCTCAGGGCCATTTTAGTGTCTTAAAAAGTATCAAGGACTTCAAAGAGCTTTTGTTTATGTGGGTTGTATCTGTCAATGTTTACCATATTAGAAATTAAAACTAGAAAGTTTTTAGAACATTACTTAAAAGTAGTAATAAATCCATTGCATCTTAACATGTAAGAAAATTTTTTTTCCCAAAAAACAGGTTAGTTTAGAAAATTAGAAAAGTGTCATTGTCTTACATTTTGTAAGTCTCCTCAGTGTCTTCATAGAAGACAGCTGGATTTTCAAGGCTGCTACTTCATTCAATCTGTTGTGATGTCATTTTGGTGAAGTGTGTGAAGAAAACCCAGCCTCACACAGATACGAAGGTAGAATGGGAAAGAGTGTTAGTAGTCTTTTCAGATAACATGAGGATATCTTTCTTTGATATTGTACCAAAACTCACCAAGTGGTGATTTCTTATAGGTTAGTTGCAATGTGGAATCTGAAAGCAGATCAGTGAACTTCACATACTCTGTTACAGTAAAATCCATTGGTTCTTGGGGTTTTGGATTTTTTACCAGTACATGATTTTATAAGATACTATTGCAAGATCTGTAAGATATATTGGTCATTTGGAAAATATTGAGTCACTAGATTTTGAAAATCTTCCAAATGTTGGTACATTTCATTATAAACATCAAAACATTGTATTTGTCACTATTACTGGCAACCTCATCAGAAAAGTCTTTTATGCATATATGTCTTACATGTATCTTGGGAAGCTGCCAAAGTCATAGTAGCAGATACAGATTTTCCAAAAATCTAATTTTCACTTAAAAGCACACATTTTGTCATTGGCAGTAACTGCTATCAAGTATTTTCCTTGGAAATGGCAGTCTCACTTCCTTCACTTTTAAAAAATAATCAAATACTCAGTTTTCATAACCATCATTTGTTTATGAATCATTCTTTCAAGTAAATGGGGGTCTGTGAAAAGAGTGGCTATTTCAGCTCACAACTCACTCTCACAACTTTCTCCTTGAGACAAACATCACACTCGGGGGAGCAGCACAAGACCTTTATGCATACTTCCCACTTGGTCATGCAGAACATTACAAAGATGTGTATTCAAGGGCAGCGGTTTAACAAAACTAGTAATTTTATTGTTTACAAGGATATTTTAAATGAAACTAGCTTTTTAAAAAATTGCCAGTGTCAGTAAAAAATACAATGAATATTACTCCTGTTTGGGGTCTATTATGAATATAGTTTGACCTCACAGACCCTCTCTTCTAAAAGGGTCTTGGGGTCCCCCAGAGGTCTGTGTACCAAACTTTGTGAAATGCCAAATTAACACAGGTTAAGTGCTTCAAATATGCCTGGCACATTGTAAGTACTGTGTTCGTTGGTTATCATTGTTATTATTTGTCTTTACTAAATATCCTCACCAGTTGACCCTTGAAATCATTGATGGTTTTTATGAGAAAGCAGAAGGTGACATTACAACTGTCTATAGGTACATTTTGAGATAGCACACAGGCAGATAGGTTTCACAGTGCAGGAAATAAACAGTTTTAGCATTTGGAGTGGTAATCAACTTCAAACTCACCCTTTCTCTTTTGCCCTTGCCCCAAGGTCCTGTAACAACTTCAGTTAATTCAATAGCAACTGAACAATTTGCTTTTTTGCAGAGTAGCCTAGAAAAGGCTGCCTTTGTCAGGCTCTACTTGGTCTCTCAAGGACGATTCCCCTTGATGGGCTTGACTGATGTGCTCTGTGTCGCTGTCCAGCACCGTGAAAAAGACACACTGGCCTGGATGACGCTGCACAGCTTATACCAGGCACGGATTGTGAGCCACGCCAACACTGGTAAGGCCAGCCAGGGAGCACATCGGGACAGACAAACATGCCTACCATCTCTTTGAGGTTATCATTGTTTCCTCAACTTAAAAACTAGGTTAGGGCTTCTTGACACAGGTGAGAACTTGGTACCCCCAAATGAGCAGCACCTGGGATAGAAAAGCACAATTACAGCTCACAGCATCAACTCTTCGGAGGTGAGAATAAATTCTGTTGGAGATTTGGATCTCATATTTGGCCCTCCAGGCCCACAGAGACATAAGCAGGTTTACCAGGTTGAATCTGCCTGCTTCTGTTTCTCAAACAGATGGATGCTAATGGATTCTGCCTGATGTTTGCATGAACATGGCTTTTGGGTGGTCATTTAACAAACAGAAAAAGAAAGCAGCAACCACAAATTAAATAGTTATTCCAGAGAAGAACTTCTCAGGGGTGAGAAGAATAAAATCTGGACACCCTGAGTACATCCTCACGCCAGAAACTGCAGGCCTGAAGCTCTGGTAATGAATGGTGCAACTTTTAGGCCATTTTAGACATTTATGCTGTAATGATCATCTAAAGATTGGAGAAGGAAATGGCAACCCACTCCAGTGTTCTTGCCTGGAGAATCCCAGGGACGGGGAGACTGGTGGGCTGCCGTCTATGGGGTTGCAGAGTCGGACGTGACTGAAGCGGCTTAGCAGTAGCAGCAGCAGCAATCATCTAACGAGAGGGCTCCCTCAACCCAGTGCTCTGTGACAACTTGAAGGGGTTGTCACAGAGCACTTCTTAACCTCCCCTCCCTTCTTAACCCCCTCCCCTCTCCCACCCCTTCCCACCCACTGGTATAAATGTATACCAGTGGCTGATTCATGTTGATGTATTGCAGAGGTCAGCAAATATTGTAAAGCAGTTATCCTCCGGTTAAAAATTAATAGGAGGAAAAAAATAAATCGGGAGCTCCTTCATTTCTCCTCCATGCCTTTGATCATATGCTTGTAATTTTCCAAATCTGTGTTCAGGTCCTGATCAGATTGGACGTGACTAGAAGGCCCTTGTAAGCCATATTCCCCATCTCTTGTATTTTGAAGGCTATGAGAGAAGACTGACAAATGCAGTTTAAATACTCTTTGCAAGATTGTGTAGGAAATTTTGATTCCTCTTCCTCGCTGGCAACTGAGATAGTTGTCTCCTGCACATTAGTGCCTGCCCAAAGAACAGTGAACCTGTGATGAAAAATGAGATTTTTTCACTCGACCTCAGAAGTATATTTATCCGGTAGAAAACCAGTTCAGTTCAGTCGCTCAGTCGTGTCCGACCCTTCGCAACCCCATGAATCGCAGCATGCCGGGCCTCCCTGTCCATCACCAACTCCCGGAGTTCACTCAGACTCACGTCCATCGAGTCAGTGATGCCATCCAGCCATCTCATCCTCTGTCGTCCCCTTCTCCTCCTGCCCCCAATCCCTCCCAGCATCAGAGTCTTTTCCAATGAGTCAGCTCTTCGCATGAGGTGGCCAAAGTACTGGAGTTTCAGCTTCAGCATCATTCCTTCCAAAGAAATCCCAGGGCTGATCTCCTTCAGAATGGACTGGTTGGATCTCCCTGCAGTCCAAGGGACTCTCAAGAGTCTTCTCCAACACCACAGTTCCAAAGCATCAATTCTTCGGCCCTCACCTTAGGTGTTCCCAATTAAGCATGCCGATGCTGCTAAGTCGCTTCAGTTGTGTCTGACTCTGTGAGACCCCATAGACGGCAGCCCACCAGGCTCCCCCGTCCCTGGGATTCTCCAGGCAAGAACACTGGATGGGTTGCCATTTCTTTCTCCAATGCATGAAAGTGAAAAGTGAAAGTGAAGTCCCTCAGTCATGTCTGACTCTGTGCGACCCCATGGACTGCAGCCCACCAGGCTCCTCCGTCCATGGGATTTTCCAGGCAAGAGTACTGGAGTGGGGTGCCATTGCCTTCTCCGAATTAAGCATGAAGATACTTGAAAGAAACAGATTTGATATTGCCTTTGGTCATAACCCGTTGGCCTTCAAATTTAGTTTGAATTTTCAAGTGGCGAGAATTTTGAAAATGGCAAGAGTAGGAAACTGCTTCCTTCATTTTTTTAATCTTTTTTTCTCTTTTTGTCTTATTCACCTAACACTAGTGTGGTTAACCTCTTTGGGTCATAGATCATTTTCAGGTGGGGTGCAAATCCCCCTTCAATATGTGCGTGTAAGTACTGGCACAAACACGGTGCCATTTTCCTCATGCACTAAATTTTGAAGATCTTTCCAAGTAGTCTTTGCTGTGCTGGGAATCCTCATTTTTGAAAGGAAAAAATAATATTTATGTTAATGTTTGTTCTCTATTTAGCCTATTACAGCTGGGTTTTGGTTTTGGCGCTTTTTTTAATGTCTTTAGGATAGGTATTCTGTATGATTTTGTCATAAATTGAGAACTTTAAGCAAGAGAGGACTATAAGAACAATTAATTATCAAAGATTTAACACTACTAACCCGTGGGCATGCCCAGTTTCTCCCAGTGTTTAGAAATTCCATTAAATGCATTTGACCATTTTATCAGGTTCAAAGAATAAATTTAGCTTTTAAAAATAAAGACCAAAATAAGGTCATCTGATGTGAACAGTATCAAAAAAAAAATCTCTCTTGAGTGAGAACAAGTCTCAGGTAGCATCAGAGGACTTGTAACTGTTGCAGAGAGTCCTCAGCAGGTCGTTCGCTTTAGTTATGATAATTATTGTTGATCTATCTTACACTGCAAAGAAAAACCATGGTCTGGTAATACATGTCCTTTTGTTTCAGGCGTGTTGAAGAGAATGGAGTGGCTCTTGGAGCTGATGGGTTATATCAGAAATGTTGCTTACCAGTCAACGTCTGTTCAGAACGTGGCTCTTGACGAGGTACAGTCTAGAGGAGTCATTTGTGGCTTTCTTAAAATACAGAGTATATTTAGTCTCCCAAAAGAGGAACATGTTGCTGCTTGCAGCTCTCTTTTCTCCCTTTATTTTTGGGAAACAAGGATGACAATTCTCTAACATCACAGGAAATGGGTGTTCTTACCAGAATCTTGAAGATGCCCACAGCTGCCCTTTGAAAAATATTTTCAGCAGAACACCTCCCTTGACAGGCAGCACACAGAAGTTCTAGCTGGGGGGGAATCTAGGGTCCTGTGCACCTGAGCTGGATCCCACAAAGACTGTGGGGTCCAGGGCTCTGGCCTCCACCGTGGTCCAGAGCTTGGCTTTAAACACCTGGTTTGAAGGGGTTCCTGAAGTGTGTGCAAGTAATCTGTGTTTGTGCCAGTACTTACACGCACATATTGAAGGGGAATTTGCACCTCACCTGAAAATGATCTATGACCCAAAGAGGTTAACCATCACTAGTATTAGGTGAATAAGACCAGAAAAAATAAAGATTAATGAAAAAAAATGAAGGAAGCACTTTCCTATTCTTGCCATTTTCTTGACTCAGCTGTGCATTTTTTTTTTTTTTTTGTATTTTTCCATAGCCATGTTTCATAGGCCTGCTGTTTACTTGTGTGAGTAAAATATGTGTAATCTGGGATATTGTTTGATATTCTGCCCAGCTTTTCTCCAGAGCTGTGTGTCTTTTTGAAATTTTCATTAATGAGATTAGGCATTTTAAGAGATTGAGGGGTACTTTTTAAGCTTTTTTTGAGCTTTCCTCATATTTCCAAAGTTTATATTAACTTTCTCTGCTTTCTTACAAAAATCGTTTGAAACTTAGAAAATATAAATAAGCAGAAAGAATCATTTAAATCACAGTAATGCAGTAACTCAGAGGTAGCCCTTGTTATCATCATTTCTACGTGTCTAGTCTATAAAATCTAAATGCATGGATTCTAAACAGATTTTTTTAATGCATATGGAAAGTCATATGTTGTTTCTGTTCAAAAACAGAATATACTATACATATTTTTTAAGTTTTGGCCACATGATAATAAACCTTAATATCCCTGTTCATATCTCTCTTAATTAATTTTTAAATCTCTTTGAAAACATCAAAACAGAGGAGGAATGTTTGGATCTCAGTATGATTAAGCATTAAATAAATTATGTTCCTCTTGAAATGTTAGAACAATAATAATGAAACTGTTGGGCCTTCTCTACTTACGAAAGAGGATCCTTCAAACCTTCTGAAAGCCCAGAATGTCTCTTCATTAAGCATGGAAATGGTCTGCTATCCCATCCAGTTCCTCTTCTGGGGTAGGGGAGGGGCAGGAGGAAGGCTTCGGCGAGGGGGAAGATAACATTTCCTCCCGACGCAAGCTGTGTGTGAACACGTGGTACTTTGCAGTTAAAGTCTGTGACCTAACCCTGTTTCTTCTTTGCCGTAGGCTTTGGACTTCTTGTTGCTGATATTTGCAGCCGCAGTGGTTGCATGGGCAGATCACGCTGCCCCTCTCCTCCTTGGCCTCAGTGCCAGTTGGTTGCCATGGCACCAGGAAAATGGCCCAGCTGGGCCAGCATCAAGCTTGCTTGGCAGGAGTCCATTACACAGGGTCACTCTGCAGGAGGCTGTCACTCTCCTTCCCAGTAGCATGCCTCTTCTGCTGCAGAAAGAGCCATGGAAGGAACAGACCCAGAAGGTGAGGCGGGCAGCCACCTGCTTCAGGGCAGGCAGCCGTTTTCTCTTCGGCAGCTTCTGCTGTAGAATTGCAGTGGGAGATAAGTGAAACCTGAATCACACGACAGGCTTTCTTACTCAGTCTCAGATCTCAGCCAGATGCAGGGCCTCAGAGATTGAGGGTAGCTCAGGCTCAGGGTAACCGCTCACTGAAAACAACAATGATAGTGGCAACAACTTGCTTACAGTTGGGGCTGAGGCGGAGAGAAAAGCTTGTGCTTGCCTTCATTTGTTGAAGACTTACGTGTTCTTAATACTGGGGATAAAGGATGAGTAACTCTCTGAAGGCTCAAAATTTCCTAGTGAGGACAGACAAGAAGGCAAGTTCAAAATTGCAAGATGGTACAATAAGGATGAGCTTCCCCAATGGCTCTCAGTGTTAAAGAATCCACCTGCCAATGCAGGAGACCCAGGTTTGATCCCTGGGTTGGGACAATCCCCTGGAGTAGGACATGGCAACCCACTCCAGTATTCTTCCCTGGAAAATTCCATGGGCAGAGTGGCCTGGTGGGCTACAGTCCATGGGGTCACAAAGAGTCGGACATGACAGAGCATGCTCACACGTGATAAGGATACAGTTGATGAACAAGGGAGGGGGTGATCAACAATGCGTGGGGGAAATCCGGAGAGCTGTGAATCTGGAGTACCCATCTTTTACCATATTTAAGGTTCCCCACAGCTCATTCCATGTAGTAGCCACATTCCAGGTGCTTCTGGCCTGTGCTAGATACCATGGGGAGATCTGTAAAAGCCTAATGTCATCACCTTTGCCCTCAGGAAAACACAAACTATAGGGAGTACCTTTTGGTTTTTAATAGAGTTTCCCCAGGCTACTAGCTGTCCTGCAGAGCATATGAAAATGAGGTACATCTATATTTCTCATTGCATGGCTCTAACATATCTTGAATTGTCAATTGGATGATTTTTTTGAGTCCCATTTAATCAAACTGGATCTTTATGAGGTTGAAAGCTTACAGCCAACTTTGTGGCTTACTTGTAAAATCTGAACCTTAGTCTTTAAAAATATTTCTGAACTGTGGACCCACAGTTCAGCCATGAACAACTCCATTGAACATCTCAAATAAAATGCCTTTGTTTTCTTAAACCTGATAAGCATTAGTGTTATTACCTCTAATTTTGTATTTTCTTTTTCACTTTAATTATTTCTGGTCTGGGACACCCTGTTCATTTTGGACTACAATGTAGATAGATATCTTGCATCTATTACATATTTGTAGTACTTATTTACTTACCAGCAGGATATGATAAAACAAAATTGAGGAAAAGAAAATAAGAAAAATTTTAATTAAAGCAGGGAATTAGGAATATTTTATTTTTCTGTTTTCTTTTCAACCCACAGTCTATGTCCAAAATTAAAATGCCTAGTACCTATGACTAGTGTTTTTTAGTGAGTCAAGATAGGGAACATTCAGTCAATGAAATTACCCAGTATCTAATTCAAAAACAATTTTGGCTATGCCTGGGAGATCAGTCAAACTCATGAGTACGTGGAGTTTCTACCTTGTTTGCAGGATTTATTTGCAGTTAACATGCTTGGGTCTACCTAGCAAATTGTCTTATGCCTTTTCTGTTGCATTTCAACTTGGCTTCATATCCATTTGGGCACAAACTATTCGTAGCTACAGAAACATATTTTAGTAACAGGGGCTTACAGCTGATGTGTTTACCCATTTGCTACCCACCTAGGAGCCTAGGCCTGATGCACATGGAACCAGGTGGCGGGCAGCATGGTGTGAAGAAGGAGTGTGAGGCTTTGAAGCCAGATGTACTTGGGTTCAGATCTTGACTCTGCCAGTCATGGGGAGTGGACTTGGGCAAGGCACTTACCCTTTCTGGGGCCTCTTAGGGTGATGAGAAAGAATGTTCATGGCACACCAGAGGCCCTCTGGGCCCCTGTCTACCCCACTCTTAAACTATAGTAACTCCCAGGATAATCAGCGAAAGAAGGAGGTTTGACTTTGCTGAGTCATTTAACTGAGGGCTGTCTCCAACATTTCCATCCCTTGTGCCTGGTCACATCTCCTCTTCACTCTCCCAGCCCAGGCAGGTATTATCTGGGGACTACTGTCCTTGTTAGGCACATGTGCAGGTCCAAGGGTTTGAATGATGTCTTACCAATCCTGAGATTGTTTATCTGATACAATTCTTCATTTTCACTCTAGTTCATTGACTGGCTGTTCAGCATCATGGAAAGCCCTAAGGAAGGACTCTCAGCAAAATCCAAGGATCTTTTAAAAGGTATTACTTTCATCCTTTATACCCAGCATAGGTGAAAACCATCCAGTGTTGTCTGTACTAGAGAACAGCATCCTAGTGTATGCTGGCTCCTGAAAGGGCTCATCTTGGTGCAGTTTAGAGAAGTAATCTGAAGCTGTCACCAATATGGCATTTTTGAATTAGAAAGTGGATTTATTATTATTATTTTTTTTTTTAGTTTTCTGTTTTTTTTTTAATTTTATTTTATTTTTAAACTTTACAATATTGTATTAGTTTTGCCAAATATCGAAATGAATCTGCCACAGGAGAAGAGTTTCATGGCCTTTAATTTTTATTTAAGTGGTTTTTTAATGTTTTATTGTGATCATAAAATGATTGAATAAAAATTAGAAAATTCAGAAAAGTAAAAAAGAGTAAGCAAAAAGGAATCCAGAATCCCATTGTGCAATGACAATTTTGATTATTTTTCCTAAGTGTTACCCCCTCTAAGTGTAAGTTTTAACATTGTTATAATCATAGCCAATTGAAAAATGTACATACACACTTTGAGTACTGCCTTTT
This sequence comes from Bison bison bison, assembly GCF_000754665.1. Classification (NCBI taxonomy): domain Eukaryota; kingdom Metazoa; phylum Chordata; class Mammalia; order Artiodactyla; family Bovidae; genus Bison; species Bison bison. Next base: position 15,196,140 of record NW_011494948.1, read on the forward strand.
TTTACTTTAAAATTATTAGAAGCATTTTAACCTATTCTTATACTAGCTTCATAAGTATTTTTCATGGCTGTATAGTATTTTGCCGGGGGAATTGGACATTTCCCATGCTTCCAGGCATTTAGATGGTTTTCATGTTTTTTATTGGAGAAGGAAATGGCAACCCACTCAAGTGTTCTTGCCTGGAGAATCCCAGGGATGGAGGAGCCTGGTGGGCTGCCGTCTATGGGGTCATACAGAGTCAGACCCGACTAATGCGACTTAGCAGCAGCAGCATGTTTTTTATACATCTCTGCTGCTGCTAAGTCACTTCAGTCGTGTCCGACTCTGTGCAACCCCATAGACGGCAGCCCACCAGGCTCCCCGGTCCCTGGGATTCTCCAGGCAAGAACACTGGAGTGGGTTGCCATTTCCTTCTCCAATGCATGAAAGTGAAAAGTGAAAGGAAAGTCACTCAGTCGTATCTGACTCTTTGTGACCCCATGGACTGCAGCCTACCAGGCTCCTCTGTCCATGGGATTTTCCAGGCAAGAGTACTGGAGTGGGGTGCCATTGCCTTTTCCTTATACATCTCTATTGACTGTTAAACTATGACTGCAGGATCCACAAATATAAGCTATCTTTCTGTGTAAATTACATGGATGTTTTTACTCAAACCTCAAACATCTTCTGGGTGTTGGTTCTGTGGTCCGAGACAGCTTGTATTGTCATCCACATCTTGGGACTTGGGGGTCAGGATCCTCCCAGTGGCTGCCACTGATGCCCCTGACATGGTTTAAGTTACTGCACTGGAAAGTCTTACCTTGGGAAAGTTGCCTGTTGGCCTACCCTTGTGATAACTGACCATATTTTGCTTTAAGTATGGTGTATTGTATTGATTGCCTAACAAGCAAGAATTATCTAATGTATTGTTCCTACCTCTAATGTGGGTGGCAGGGCATGTGTAGGAAGGTGATTCTGATCAACCACAGAGCTTCACTGAGGATCAGAGCAGTGGTCTGACATATTTTCACTTGACCATTCCGAAGAAACTTGCTACTAGGACTTCCTCTACTTATTTTCCTTGGGGAGTTTGGACTCATTTTAAGGGCCATGCGTCCATGATACCATTGGTTGTTCCCAACATATGCTGTCTTAAGTCATGAAGATAACAGTTAATTCCAGTGAGACAAATTGTTATTTGGGTCAAGGAAGTACATGTTCACTTGGTCATATATTCAAGGGCTTATTAGAGTCACACATAATTATTGTGTAACTCTGGCTTATCTTCATTCTCTCACACTATAATACTTAAAAATATATCAATATATTGATATTTATATTCATATTCTAAAATAAGATATATAATAAGTTACCTAGAGGGATTGCACACAACTTCCTTACTTTAAATTGAGCCCATGAAATCCTAACTTCATTACAGGATCAGTTTGTTTACCTTTTAATAAGACATTTAGTGGAAAAGTCATATTCGTGTAGAAAAGTGCTCAAGTAGATTTTTACAAAGGGAACATACCTATGTAGTCAGCACTTGGATTAAGAAAAAGAGCAACACCAGCATCCCAGAAGTCAGTTTGTTTTAATTCTGTGGAACTTCCCACTAACTGGTTGCAAAGTAACTTAAAACAGACCTTTTCCTCAACCTTTACTAATGGCTTCTTCCATTAAAATTCTATCTAAGGCATGATAGTCGTTCTTAAAGATTAGCCAAGCAGGAACAAGTCAAGTTCTGTTCTGACACCTTTTTGATCTAAATGATCTTTTCAAATGTAACTGCACCAAATGAAACAGTGTGCTTTTTTTTTGTGCCCTTTAGCTACCCTGCTGTCCTTGAGAGTTCTCCCAGAGTTTAAGAAGAAAGCTGTATGGACCAGAGCCTATGGTTGGTGAACAGCTTCACAGTAGCCAGCAGCATTCTCAGCTGGATGAGGAAAACCATATAGGCAGAAGGAATTTTTCAGAATTCGTGTCTGGGATTGCTTGCTGAGACATGATGCAGAGAGCTCAAGGGCATGAAAGGGTGGCCACAAAACTCACAGTTTGAACAGTGCATGCCTGGAGAGGTTGCTTTGGTATCCAGGCCAGTTGAGACTGAAATAAGAACTTGAATTTTATTTGGCTGAGATCTGAAGGTTTTCTTTTGTGAAAATTTGACTATCTCATCTCCTCCCTGCTAAATTCTAGTAAAACAATCTTGTGAAATCTGTGCATGTTGACTTTTGCTTTAAGGCATGGTGGAAGTTTAGCTCGCAAAACCAAACTATAGTGGTGACGGCGGAATCTGTTTCCCATGAAGTCTCTAGAGGATATTCATTGACTCAATAAGTTAGACATGTTTTCTTATTCTTACTGCTAAAACACTCTTAGAACTGCTCTACATGCTTAAATAATAAGCATGGTGTTAACCATTGCTAAATCAGACCCAAAAGTGGTGGCTATAATTTTTTATGCTTGAGTCTCTTGAATGCAAGTGAAAGTTACCCAGTTCAGAATAAGAAAGGAAAGGTGTCTTTGCTCATAGGTATGGTGGAAGCAGCATGGGGTGTAGGGGGCACTCTAACTGACCAGGCTTGGGCCATATGTCCATCCACCTGAACTGGGTTCCCCCAGAAGAAAGGTGATGGGATGCTAGGCAAGCAAAAAATGGCAAATAGCTCCTCGAAAGATCAAAAGATTATATGTTTTTAATACGTACAAATCTCGATCTTAATTAGGGTGACTGGTGGCATAATGGCTAGTAAATGAAGGAATGTGACAGTATCCTTAAGGGTTGGATTTTACTCAGGGGCTCAGAATCAGCCAGGAATTTAATTTTGCTCTGATTGCTAATTATTATTCCTTCATGCAGCCATTAATCAGGGCAGTCTTTAGCCAATCATATAAACACAGTGATACAAGTGTATATGGCATTACTGGGGAGAAAAGGTGTGCCACTGGAATAATATAGCTCTGTGGCATGTACCTTCATGTTGTCACCAAGCCTACCTACCACTTGGGTTAAAAACAGCTCTACTAAAGTTCCAAATATATGGATTTATGATTCCAGGTGTCAAATATTTGTGGTTCACTGGGTAATTCACACTCTGTTTCCAGGTCACAGCGCTTTCTTTTGCTGAACTCCATAGGGTGCCGAGACACTTACAGAAAAGGAGAAAAGGAAGTACTTAACTCAGGTAGTACTTAACTACATCACCAGTATTTCATTTCTATTACCTCCCTAGAGGCTGAGCCACAGGGAAATGAGTTTTAAGGAAGCAGAAATTGAGAACATTTCTGTGAGAAGCCAGTCTCTCCCTCTCTCCCACCCACCTTGACTCTCTCATATTTCCTACCAATGAGAGGCTGAAATTCTTCTAACATTTATTACTAGGTATCAAGAGTATAAATGACTAGAGTTTCTCTTGCATTATCTTATTTTACCCTTACAATTACTAATAATACTATAAAGAGGCATTATTCTCTATTTTTAAATGAAGAAAACATCTAATACATAGCTGAGCTACTACCCTTAGGAATCATGGTTCTAGAACCCCAGGCCCAGAGCTTTCTACTGCATCAGGCTTGTCAGCACCCACTTTCGGATGAAAATTCCCACCAAAGATTACACTTCATGCATGCTAAATATAGATTGCTAGAATCAGATAAAAGAAACCCCCTGCCTCATATTAATAAGCCTCTGGAATTGGGAAGCTCGGAGTTACAGTGTAAAAGAGCAGGTCCTGAAGGACATTACATTTCCAGCCAGCTGGCAAACGTGGGTGGCAGTAAGAATAGTGAAGAGGAAGTGGGCGCTGACCAACTACTCTGACATGCCCACCCCCTACAAGTCAGCAGAAAGACTTGCTGATGCTCACGAGAGGGATGAAGAATCAGCCCAGTCTTCCAGACCCAGACTGCCTTGTTCAATTCGGCCCAGTTTCTTCTCAATCAGGCTTTGTCCTTGCTCCTGCCCTGACAAGAAAACAGAAGAGTACAAAAGGGAGGAAATAAAATCTATCTGTATCCTGTCTTCCCTAGCTCCCCTCTTTGTTTTCAGCAGTCTTATGTTTAAGATTCATAGGATTTTCCTATTCATGGGAAGCACTAAAGAGTCTCAACTGTCAGATTCTAAATCTGAAGCTTTAAAGGTTCTAAACTCCAACTATTCTAAGGATGTAGCCCACTGGTATAATAAGACCCTTTTCTCCTGGTTACCTGTCTCACCTCAGGTAAGAATGAAGGTATTCCTTTAGGATATTTTAGTTTGTTCTCCAAAAGCCAGAAGTCTCTGCTTTTTTGAGACCAGTCTATATACAAAAGGAAAAGCTCCGAACTATATACAAAAGGAAAAGTTTCCTTGTAAGTCATCTTCTGTTAGTTTTTGAAATCACAGTTGCCAAGACAAATAGTATGCTGGGGTATACTAACAAAGCATTGTGTGGGATTAAGTCTGTGTTGTGTGTCTCGGATGTACCCAAACAGTCTGACCCTTGATTTGAAAAGTATATGTTTGAGACAGATGTTGGGATCCATGCAAGTGCCTAAAATCTTTGTGTTTTATTTGTAATGTAATGGCTCCATGGTAACTAACAAGCTGTTAATAACCTTTTTTAAGTTAATTGCCACAAGTTCTCCAAAATGATTTTAACAAAGATGATATTATAATTCTATAAAGGGTAAGTCTTTGTTAAGGACACAACTGCTATCTTGAACTATCTTAGTTACTTTGAAAGCAAGAAGTAGTTTTAGATTTGGGGTAAACATTTTAGCAAATTGCTGTTTTAGAAGAGAAATCTGAGCATGTGGTTAAGAGCCTTCATTAAAAGCCAGAGTTGTAAGCCCAGTCTTTAGGTCTCTGCCTTCAACCAGCCTATTGGAAGCTGCAGGCATTCCGAATGGAACCAGAGGACAGAATGTGGCAGTGACAGTTCACAGCCTTCACCACTCTTCTGGAAAGATACCTCACAGCATCATCCTCAGGTGTAAATCACTGCTGTGGTGCTGGACAAGATAATTTGCTTTTATATTTTCTGGAAAGAAATGCTTTATTCTAATCCTAGAAACTTTTAAGTCTCATCTTTTTAATATATGATGCAGTGTAATCTATTAATCTTCATAAAACAAAATTCTTTGAAACTGCAATTTAGAAAGAGCATCGTTTCTTGCCAGACACAGGGAACTTGTGAAATAATTTCCAAGCTGTTAGAAATGGTAATGAATAAAAATGACATTGATGACTCCATGACTTTGGTTTTACTTCTCATATGAAAGAAGTAACCCACCTAACAAAGTAGTTGTGAGAGCTGAAAGAATTCAGAAATATGCTTCATAAATTCTAAAATGTAAAAGAAATGCTTTCATTTTTGTACATTTCCCTGACAATAAATAGTAGCTATAATGCTTGAAATGGGCCTGACACCTTATATGCTGGGACTTGGGAAGATAACGGAAACATCTTAAGTAAATACATTCTGTTAATAGAAGCAAGTAGCACATTAAAGAAAGATTTACATACGTTTCTTTAAAAAAAAACCCTCTATATTGTGTCTTCTGAACATGAGGTGACCTTTGAGATAAATCCAAAAAAATCACCTAGTTAATCTGATATGTTTACTAAAATGTAGTTTTTTCTGGATATTGTAGTAGTAATCCATAAACTCAGAGTTGCACAATTGTGTCTACTATGTACCACAGTACAAGGTTCTGGAGTACAAAATAAACAAGACATGACATTTTTTGCCCTTGTGGAGTTTACATTCAGAAAATATAAATCAGTAAAACATCATGTAATAAAAGCCTCTACTGCTAAGTCACTTCAGTCGTGTCCAACTCTGTGTGACCCCATAGACGGCAGCCCATCAGGCTCCCCCGTCCCTGGGATTCTCCAGGCAAGAATACTGGAGTGGTTGCCATTTCCTTCGCCAATGCATGAAAGTGAAAAGTGAAAGTGAAGTCGCTCAGTCGTGTCTGACTCTTAGCAACCCCATGGACTGCAGCCTTCCAGGCTCCTCCATCCATGGGGTTTTCCAGGCAGGAGTACTAGAGTGGGGTGCCATTGCCTTCTCCGATAAAAGCCTCTAGGAAACATAAATTTCCTATGTCTGTATGGCTATTTATAATTTACAAAGATTTATTTACTTTACCATATTTCATTTGCTCTTTACAACCTTGGGCAGTTGAGAAAATTAGAACTCAGTCATTCAGTTAGTAAGTACTGGGTCTGCATTTGAAATCACAACCAATGTTCTTGAGAGGACTGTGCAGGATGGCAGAGCAGAAGGACCCTAAGCTCACCTCCTCTCACAGGTGCACCCAAATCACAACTATGTGCAGAACAACCATCAGTGAAAAAGCCAGAAGCTACCAGAAAAGGTATTTTACAACTTAATATATAAAGAAGGAGCCATAAGACAAGTAGGGATAACAGAACTGTGATACAGTCAAATCTCACAACAACCCCCCCTTCTCGGTTAGGTGATCCAAAAACAGAGTAATAGCAATTGCAAAGTTTCTCCCAAAGGAGTGAGAGGTCCCACATTTAGCTCCCTAGCCCAGGAATCCTGCACCAGGAAGATAAGCCCCCAGAGCATTTGGCTTTCAGGGCCAGCAGGGCTTACTTTAGGGAGTCCCAGGGGGCTGGGGGAAATAAAGACTTCACTCTTAAAGGGCATACACAAAATCTGACACCTTTCCTGGACCCAGGACAGAGGAAGTAATTTGAGAGGAGCCTGGGTCAGATCTACCTACTAACCTTGGAGAGTCTCCCAGAGAATTAAGGGGCAACTGAAGCTCACCTTGACAAAGACATTGCCATTGGCATCTTGGGGAACTACTTCTATCACAGGGACTCTGGTGCTGGTGGGTTGCCACTGTGGAATCCTTCCTCTATCTAGCATATTAGCTCAGGACCCACCACACCTGGTCCAATAGTCTGTAGGCACCAGTGCTGGGACATCTCAGGCCACGAAACTAAAGAAAACAGATGGTCCAAAACATAATGGATGCAGCAAAAGCAGTTTTAAGAGGGAAATGTATAACAAAACAATCTTACCTCAAGAAAAAAGAAAAATCTCAAAACAACCTAACCTTACACCTAAAGCAACTAGAGAAAGAACAAACAAAATCCAAAGTTAGCAGAAGGAAAGACATCATAAAGATTAGAGCAGAAATAAATTAGGCAGAGATGAACAACAGGAAACACCAATGAAACTAAAAGCTGGTTCTTTGAGAAAATAAAATTGATAAATCTTTAGCCAGACTCAACAAGGAAAAAAAAGGGAGAGGACTCAAATCAATAAAATTAGAAATGAAAAAGGAGGAACTACAACTGACACCACAGAAATACAAAGGATTATAAGAGACTATCACAAACAACTATAAGCCAATAAAATGGACAACCTAGAAGAAATGGACAAATTCTTAGAAACATACAACCTGTTAAGACTGAACCAGGAAAAAACAGAAAATATGAACAGATCAATCACAAGTACTAAAAATGAAAGTGATTTAAAAACTTCCAACAAATCAAAGTCCAGGACCAGATGGCTTCACAGGTGAATTCTATCAAACATTTAAGGAAGAGTGTTTAACATCTATCTTTCTGAAACTTGTCTAAAGAATTGCAGGAGGAGGAAATTCTGGAGTTCATTCTACAAGGCCACCATCACCCTGATACCAAAACCAGGCAAAGATACCACCAAAAAAAAGAAAATTACTGGCCAATATCATTGATGAACATAAATGCACAAATACTCAACAAAATACTAGCAAACTGAATCCAACAATACATTAAAAGGATCATTATTCCAGAGATGCAAGGATTCTTCAACATCCACAAATCAGTGTCATACAACACATTAACAAACTGAAAGAAAAAAAAACAATAGATGCAGAGAAAGCTTTGAAAAAATTCAACACCCATTTATGATAAAAATACTCCAAAAAGTGAGAGTAAAGGGAACCTACCTCAACATAATATAGGCCATATATGGCAAACACACAGCTAACATTCTTAACAGTGAAAAGCTAAAAGCATTCACTCTAACATCAGAAACAAGGCAAGGATGTCCATTTTCACCACTTTTATTCAATATAGTATTGGAAATCTTAGTCACAGCAATCAGACAAGAAATAAAAGGAATTCAAACTGGAAAAGTAAAACTGTCATTGTTTGCAGGTGACATGGCTAAACAGAAAATCCTAAAGACACCATCAAAAAACTACTAAAGCTTATTAATGAATCTGGTAAAGTTGCAGGATACAAAAGTAATAAACAAAAATTGGTTGCTTTTCTATACATTAACAGCAAACAGAAAAAGAAACTAAGGAAACAATCCCACTTATGATCCTATCAAAAGTAATAAAATATGTAGGAATAAATCTTCCAAGGAAGTAGCAATAAGAGACCTTGGAAAACTATAGGACACTGAAAGAGATTGAGAACAACAAACAGAAAGATATATTGTGTTCATGTTTTGGAAGAATATTGTTAAAATGATCAAGGAAATCTACAGTTCAATGCAATCTGTATTAAAATGCCCAAGACATTTTTCACAGAAATAGAAAAAATAATTTTAAAATTTGTATGGAAACACAAAAGGCCCCAAATAGTAAAAACAGTCTTTATAAAGAAGAACAGAACTGGAAGGATCTCACTCCTTAACTTCAGACTATATACTACCAAGCTACAGAAATCAAATCAGTATGGCTCTGGCACAAAAACAGACATGCAGATCAATGGAACAGACTAGAACCCAGAAATAAACTTATGGTCAATCTCTGATAAAAACAAAGGCAAGCATACACGATGGAGAAAAGGCAGTCTGCTCAATAAGTGATACTGGTGAAACTGGACAGTGACATGTAAAACAACTAGAACATGTTCTCACACGATTACGAAAATAAAATGGATTACAGAACTAAACATAAGACTAGAAACTATAAAACTCCTAGAAAGAAACATATGATGAAAACTCTTTGACATAAATCATAACACTATTTTTTGGATCTGTCTCCTAAAGCAAAGGAAACAAAAGCAAGAATAAACCATTGTCACCTAGTTAAACTTAAAACCTTTTTGCACAGCAAAGGAAACCATTGACAAAATTTTAAAAAAGGCTGAATGGGAGAAAATATTTGTAAATGATATGACCAATAAGGGGTTAATATTTAAAATAGATAAACACCTCATATAACTCAATATCAAAAAACAATTTGATTAAAAATGGGCAGAAACCTAAATAGACATTTTTCCAAAGAAGTCATACACATGGCCAACAGGCATATAAAAAGATGCTCAATATCACTAGCCATCAGGGAAATGCAAATTAAAACCACAATGAGATATTACCTCACACTTGTCAGAATGGCTGTCATCAAAAAGAATACATATAACAAATATTGGCAAGGATGTGAAGAAAAGGGAAAGCCACATACTCTCTTTTTGAGGATATAAACTGATGCAGCCACTAGCGAAAACAGTGTATCAAAAAACTAAAAACAGAACTGCCATATGACCCAGAAACTCTACTCTTGGGTATTTATCCCCCCCACCAAAATCCAAAACACTAGTTAAAAAAGATACATGCACCCCACTACTGAAGCCTGTGTGCCCTGGAGCCTGTGCTCAGCAACAAGAGAAGCCACTGCAATGAGAAGCTTGTGTACCACAATTAAAGAGTAGCCCCCACTCGCCACAACTAGAGAAAAGCCCTGCAGCAACGAAAACCCAGCACAGCCAATAAATAAAATTATTAAAAATAAAGATCAGTTCAGTCAGTTCAGTCACTCAGTTGTGTCCGACTCTTTGCGACCTGATGAATCCCAGGACGCCAGGCCTCCCTGTCCATCACCAACTCCCGGAGTTCACCCACACTCATGTGCATCGAGTCAGTGATGCCATCCAGCCGTCTCATCCTCTGTCGTCTCCTTTTTTCTCCTGCCCCCAATCCCTCCCAGCATCAGGGTCTTTTCCAATGAGTCAACTCTTCGCATGAGGTGGCCAAAGTATTGGAGTTTCAGCTTCAGCATCAGTCCTTCCGATGAACACCCAAGACTGGTCTCCTTTAGGATGGACTGGTTGGATCTCCTTGCAGTCCAAGGGATTCTCAAGAGTCTTCTCCAGCACCACAGTTCAAAGGTATCAATTCTTCGGCACTCAGCTTTCTTCACAGTCCAACTCTCACATCCATACATGACCACAGGAAAAACCATAGCCTTGACTAGACGGACCTTTGTTGACAAAGTAATATCTCTGCTTTTTAATATGCTGTAAAGATAGACACACCCCAGTGTTCACAGCAGCATTATTTACAATTGCCAAAATATGGAAGCAACCTAAATATCCAACAACAGATGAATGGATAAAGAAGGTGTAGTATATATATACACTGGAATTCTACACAGTCATGAAAAACAATGAAATTTTGCCATTTTCAACAACATGGATGGACTTGGAGGGGTTTATACTAAGTGAAATAAGTAAGATGAGAAAGATAAATTCTGTATGATATCACTTATACATGTAATATAAAAAATAAACTAATGAATATAACAAAAAAGAAACAAATTTGCAGATAAACAAACCAGTGGTTACCAGTGTGGAGAGGGAAAGGGGAAAGGGCACAACAGGGGTAGGGAATTAGGGCTACAAACGACTATATATAGAACAAGCTATAAGGATATATTTGTCTAACACAGGGAGTGTAGTCAATGTTTTATAAGGAGAACACAACCTTTGAAAATTGTGAACCACTCTATTGTATACCTGAAAATTATATAATATTGTACACCAGAAAATTATATAATATTGTACATTAGTAAGAAGCAAAAACAAAAAAAACCAGTGCTCTTACCTCCACATTATGTATCACAGGGCCCCATGGTTCAGCTGAATACCATGACAGATTCCTGCATTTCTCTGATGAATTAAGATGTATTTTTACTAATTGATTTTCATATATTAATAAAATTGACTGGAACCTTTTTTTAAGATGAGATGTGAAACTCTAGCTATTCTTAGCAAAGACAGACTAATTTGTTAATAATTCCTATTTAGTGGGTTCAAAACTATACAAGAGAAAATGAATGCCCCATCATCTCAGTTGTACAGAGAACTACATTCTATGATGTCTTTTATATAAATAGTTCTTGTTAGCAATTTTCTCTCCACACTGAAATACATTAGACTCAAAAGCAGTGGCTGTCAAACTGTAGTGAACATGAGGCTCATTTGAGGAACCTGTCAAAATGCAGGCTCCTATGTTCATTACAAAGCTTCTGATTCAACATATCTTTCATGGAGCCCAGGAATCTGGATTCTAAACAGGTACTCTTGTTAATTCTATGACTCCTGCTTCCTGGAATTACTCTGAAAAACTGTCCTGGAGAAATGCCATATCAAAATTAGCTTATCACTTAGACCCAGAAGAAGAAAGTAAAACTTATCTGAAAGAAAGGAAGACATGATGTTTTTAAAACCAAAATAAACCAATGAGAAGAAGTTGTCAGGGAAAGGAGAGTTTTAATTTTAAATCACTTTAATATTTTAGCACAATAAAATACAACTTTTCTTTGTACATAAATTTAAATAAATGTATGATTCTTTCTTTGGAGAAACAGATATTGATGATATTATTTCCTTCAACTTTTAAAAGAAATACAGGTTCTTGTAAGTGATGGATTTGCTCAAGATAGCAAATGTAATAAAAAAAAAAAAAGTTAACTTTGCTTAGGAAGGTTAGTGAGACCTAGTACATTTGTTGACAGCAAACCTGTGTACAGGAAGTCTGGTAAAGATGTATTATGTGCTGTACCTGACATACTGCAGGCACAAAATAAGTTTCTTGAGTAAATACAGGCATTTGTATACAGCCAACGAGGGACCAACTCATTCTATTAAGGTTAACCTTTCTATTGAATGAAAAGACCACGATAAGAGTGTTTCTGAAAAAGCATGCTGGGAGTAAAATAAAACACATCTGAGCTGAATGGATGTGTTTTGAAGTGTTAATTATTGGTTTTCATTCAACTGTCTTCTTAAAGGAAAATCTCAAGGACTCTGATGATATTATTTGTGTTTCACTTGTATTTTTTGGTAGACTTTTGCTAAGTGATGAAATAAATTCTCCAAAGCAGTTTTGATTCAATTAAGTTTTACCTTTTTTTTTTCCTTAGCACCAGAAGCACTGCAGATGTATTAATAAGTATTCTATAACTTGGGTTACATGGAACCTCACACAATACAACTTTGCACTTGAAATTCCAGAAAGTTTATTTAAAAAGTTATGTCTCCTACATTCAAAATATCTGGTTTTTCCAATTTCATCTATATTAACTAGATTTCAGAAGGTATGCCTTTGATAACACTGAACAAAATTAAATGAGGATTTGGTAGACGTGGTTAAAACAGATAGCCAAAGGTAACAGCTTTGCAAATTGGGTAACATCTGATTAAATGTTTACTGTCTCAGATTCTTAATCTTGGGAACACAAACTTGAGTGGGAAAAAAACTACATCCTGATTTTCACCAATCTCTATCAAAATGTATTTCTTTCAGTAAAGACAGGCAACCACCCACAGTACTATAAACAATTGGGGAAAAAAGTAAATCACAGATTTTTTTTAACGTTATAATTGTTGCACATATCTCAAATTATTGTGAATCGTTATCTCTGCTCCAAAATTACCAGAATTATAAATTTACTGTTTGGTTTTATACTTGGAGAAGTAGGAAGGTTCTTAAGGTAATCTGGTTTAAAAAGTAAAGTTATAAAATTTTAATTTCTTACAGTAATCCCATCAAGTTTGCTGCTGCTGCTGCAGCTAAGTCGCTTCAGTCGTGTCCGACTCTGTGCGACCCCACAGATGGCAGCCCACCAGGCTCCGCCGTCCCTGGGATTCTCCAGGCAAGAACACTGGAGTGGGTTGCCATTTCCTTCTCCAACGCATGAAAGTGAAAGTGAAAGTGAAGGTAGCTCAGTAAGTGTCCCACTCTTCGTGACCCCATGGACTACAGCCCACCAGGCTCCTCCGTCCATGGGATTTTCCAGGCAAGAGTACTGGAGTGGGGTGCCATTGCCTTCTTCGCCCATCAAGTTTATTTTATCTAATGCTTTATCCTCATCTTAGTGAGATATATTTCATATATAATAACATATTTCAATTGACATATATGCACTGATATTTTATACATAGTTAATGGAGAAGGCAATGGCACCCCACTCCAGTACTCTTGCCTGGAAAATCCCAGGCAAGGGTACTGGAGTGGGGTGCCAGCCTGGTAGGCTGGAGTCCATGGGGTCTCGAAGAGTTGGACACGACTGAGCGACTTCACTTTCACTTTTTCACTTTCATGCATTGGAGAAGGAAATGGCAACCCACTCCAGTGTTCTTGCCTGGAGAATCCCATGGACAACGGAGCCTGGTGGTCTGCTGTCCATGGGGTCGCACAGAGTCAGACACGACTTAAGTGACTTAGCAGTTAGCAGTATACATAGTTAATACTATGTGTAAAATAGGTAACTAATAAGAACGTACTGAATAGCACAGGGAACTCTGCTCAATGCTCTGTGGTGACCTAAATGGGAAGGAAATCCAACAAAGGGGATATGTACACATAGAGCCCTTTCACTTTCCTGTACAGTAGAAACCAACACAATATTGTAAAGCAACTATACACCAGTAAAAAAAAAAAAAAAAAAAAAAATTAGAAGTGGGGGACTTCCCTGGCAGTCCAGTGGTTAAGACTTCACCTTTCATTGCAGGGGGTGTGGGTTTGATCTCTGGTCAGGAAGCTACGATCCCACATGCCTCATGGCCAAAAATCCAAAACATAACAAATAAACATTTTTTAAGTGGTCCATATTTAAAAACTCCTAAAATTTTTTTAGAAGTGAAATAAGCAACATAAAAGCAAAATAGAGAAAGGGGATCAAGGTGGTGGAATATGAGGATGGATGTGGGGCTCACCTCCCCCACAAACACATCCAAACTACATGTATATGTAGAACAATTCTCATGCAAAACTAGGAACTGGCAGAAAAATCCCTATACAACTGAGGCTGCAAGACATTTACCTTTTGGAGTAAGGAGGGGAAGACCCACAGACCTGGCATCCCAATCTTGGGGTCCTATGTGGAGGAGACAAGCCCCTTGGCTGCTTGGAGAAACACTGACAGAAAAGCTGGAAAGGCCTGGACTCCACTGGTGAGGAGTGCACGGGTGCTGGCTTGCCAACAGAGCAAAGACAGTCTGCCTTAGTGGGTGCTGCTGCTGCTGCTGCTAAGTCGCTTCAGTCATTTCCGACTCTGTGCAACCCCATAGACGGCAGCCCACCAGGCTCCCCCGTCTCTGGGATTCTCCAGGCAAGAACACTGGAGTGGGTTGCCATTTCCTTCTCCAACGCATGAAAGT
>NW_011494948.1:15210625-15229931 GCF_000754665.1 Bison bison bison
TAAAGTTATAAAATTTTAATTTCTTACAGTAATCCCATCAAGTTTGCTGCTGCTGCTGCAGCTAAGTCGCTTCAGTCGTGTCCGACTCTGTGCGACCCCACAGATGGCAGCCCACCAGGCTCCCCCGTCCCTGGGATTCTCCAGGCAAGAACACTGGAGTGGGTTGCCATTTCCTTCTCCAATGCATGAAAGTGAAAAGTGAAAGTGAAGTCGCTCAGTCGTGTCCAACCCTCAGCGACCCCATGGACTGCAGCCTTCCAGGCTCCTCCATCCATGGGATTTTCCAGGCAAGAGTACTGGAGTGGGGTGCCATTGCCTTCTCCGTCTCACCGAATTCCCCTGTCCCAGCTGAATGGACACCACGGCCCTGCTCACTCCACACCACAGCATGGCACTGGATCTAGGGCAGCTGGTTCCTGGGAAAAGACTCCACCTAGGGGTACAGAGGCAAACTGGGGGCCTCAGATGAGGTCCAAGTAGGGCAGTGGCAGCCACTGTTGGTGGTGACTCAAATAGCACCCCAGAAGCAGTCCAGACCTCTGACAGAATTCCTGTAACCAATACACTGTGACCCCGCCCCCCCAGCTGCAGCTGAGCAAGTGCTCCAGCACCGCCCACTCCATGCCGCAACACAGCGCTAGATCTGGGTCTACCACAACAGGGGCAAAGATGCAACCTTGGGCTGCATCTGAGCAGAGCTACAGACACATATACAGGTAGCACATCTTACCTCTATAAGCACATAAGCCCCACTTATTTCAGCACTCCCCTCCTTTGGGGCAAAGGCCTCAGTGGAGGGAGAAGAAAACATACTTAAAGGGAACAGACGGAGAAGGCAATGGCACCCCACTCCAGTACTCTTGCCTGGAAAAACCATGGATGGAGGAGCCTGCTGGGCTGCAGTCCATGGGGTCGCTAAGAGTCAGACACGACTGAGCAACTTCACTTTCACTTTTCACTTTCATGCATTGGAGAAGGAAATGGCAACCCACTCCAGTGTTCTTGCCTGGAGAATCCCAGGGATGGGGGAGCCTGGTGGGCTGCCGTCTATGGGGTCGCACAGAGTCAGACACGACTGAAGCGACTTAGCAGCAGCAGCAAAGGGAACAGAACCAGCTCAGGCCCAACTATCTGGGCATCTGCTCTATCAATTGGGATCAGACCCTGCCCCTGACAGGGCAGTCATGGCCAATGAGCATAGGAAGTCCTGCCTCACAGCACACACAGACTCTTGCTCCTCCAACACCAGCCACATGCCATACCAAGGTGATAGTGGACAGCACAAGCTGAGAAGAATGTGACTACTATCCACGTTAAATCTAGCCCTCACACCAAAGATACTGGGCACACAGTCTACAAAGGGACACTTTCACATAAAAATGCCCCTTAAGGACCATAATAGATAAATGTTTCACCTAAATCCATAGAGACAGAGATGGCTAAGTGAAAAGGAAGAGAAAACTTCTGAAAAAAATAATGAAACTGGTAGATCATTAGTCTACTAGACAAATTCAAAACATTGGTAATAAAAGTGATAACTGAATTAGGTGACAGAATTTATCTAAGCACAGGTTATTTTAACAAGGAACTAGAGACTATAAAGAAAACCAAATCAAAAATAGATAACTGAATTATCCATTTTTGATAAGGGCTTCCCTGGTGGCTCAGATGGTAAAGAATCTGCCTGCAATGTGGAAGACCTGGGTTCAATCCCTGGGTTGGGAAAATACCTGGAGAAGGGAGCAGCAACCCACTCCAGTGTTCTTACCTGCAGAATTCCATGGACAGAGGAGCCTGGCCAGCTACAGTTCATGGGGTCTCAAACAGTCAGACATTACTGTGCGACTAACACACACATTTTTGATACAGCACTCTAGCAGTACTGAATCACAGACTAAATGACACAGAAGAAAGTATGAGTGACCTGGAAGACAGAATAATGGAAATCACCCAATCAGAACAGCAGACAGAACGATAAATGAAAACGAAAACAAAGCAACATACAAGATCTATGGTACCACATAAAAAGTGCCAACATTCACACTGCAGAGGTTCTAGAAGAAAGAAGAGGATCAAAAACCTATTTAAAGAAATTATGGCTAAAAACTTCACAAACCTAAATAAGGAAACAGATACCCTTATATAGAAATCACAAAGGGTCCCAAGCAAGAAGAACCCTAACAGACTCACACCAAGACACAACATAATTAAAACAGCAGAAGTCAGAGAGAGAATTCTAAAGGCAGCAAGAGAAAAATAAATAGTCATATACAAAGGAACCACCATAAGGCTATTAGCTGATTTCTCTGCAGAAACTTTGCAGGTCAGAAGGGAGGGCATTATACATTCAAAATCCTAAAAGGGAAAAAACCTGAAACTTAGAATACTCTACACACCAAGATTATCATTTAGAATAGGAGAGATAAAGACCTCAGACAAGTAGAAACTAAAAGAATCCACCAATATGAAACCTAAAAGAAAAGTTAAAAGAAATGTCAAAGATCTACTCTAAATGGAAAAGAAGTAAGAATATATAGGAAAAGGAAAATCCCAATAAGAAAGGCAAATATAAGGATAAAGATCACTTAAATAAGGCAGTACATAGATCAAAACAAAAGTAAAAAATTGTAAAAGCAACTATAATTGCAATCAACAGTAAAGGGTAAGCATGAAGATGTAAAATATGACTTCAAAAACACAAAATGTGGGAAAGTGAAAGTAAAGTCACTCAGTCGTGTCTGACTCTTTGCGACCCCATAGACTGTAGCCTATCAGGCTCCTCCATCCATGGGGTTCTCTAGGCAAGGATACTAGAGTGGGTTGCCATTTCCTTCTCCAGGGATCTTAATGTGGGAGAGGGGAGTAAAAAATGTAGATCTTTTCAGTTTAAAGCTAGTAGATACAACTATGAACCAATATATATGAACCCATAGTACCCATAAATCAAAAACCTACAAGATACAAAAACCAAAAAGAAAGGAACTTAAGCACACTAAAAAAGAAAATTATCAAACCACAATGGGAGAAACAAAAAGAAGTGAACACTGAAGAACTACAAAAACAACTGGAAAAGAAAGTAACAAAATAAGTACATAGCTATCAATAATTACTTTAAATGTCAATGGACTAAATGCTCTGATCAAAACACACAGGGTGGGCTCTCATATTAGAAGAATTAATACTATTAAAATGGACCTACTACCCAAAGCAACCTACAGATTTAATGCAATCCCTACAAAATACCCATGACATTTTTCACCGAACTAGAAAAATAATCCTAAAATTAACATGAAACCACAAAAGAACATGGAACCCAAACTGACAAAGCAATTCTGAGAAAAAAGACCAAAGCTGAAGGTATCACCTTCCAGGACCTCAGACTCTACCACAAAGCTACAGTAATCAAAACAGCATGGTGCTGGCACAGAAACATAGATCAATGGA
The DNA here is from genome assembly GCF_000754665.1 of Bison bison bison. Lineage (NCBI taxonomy): Eukaryota > Metazoa > Chordata > Mammalia > Artiodactyla > Bovidae > Bison > Bison bison. Next base: position 15,214,070 of record NW_011494948.1, read on the forward strand.
ACAGAATACAGAGCCCACATACAAACCAATGCAGTTTTGGTCACTTAATCTATGACAAAGGAGACAAGAATATATAATGGAGAAAAGACAGTCTTTTTAATAAGTGTGTATGTTTGAGTGTATTAGTCACTCAGTTGTGCCCGACTCTTAGAGACCCCATGGACTGCAGCCCAACAGGCTCCTCTGTCCATGGGATTTTCCAGGCAAAAATACTGGAGTGGTTTGCCATTTCCTTCTCCAGGGGATCTTCCCAACCCAGGGATTGAACCTGGGTCTCCTGCACTTCAGGAAGATTCTTTACCAACTGAACTACCAGGGAAGCCCCTTTAATAAGTGGTGGTGGAGAAAATGGGCTGCTATAGGTAAAACAATGAGATTGAACATTTTCTCACACTATTACAAATATAAGCTCAAAATAGATTTTAAAGAACTAAATGTAAGACTGGAAACCATAAAACTAAAGAAACATAGAAAGACACTCTTTGACATAAAACAGCAATATTTTTTGCTTTCTCCTAAGGCAAACAAGGAATGATGCTAAAGCTGAAACTCCAGTACTTTGGCCACCTCATGCGAAGAGTTGACTCACTGGAAAAGACTCTGATGCTGGGAGGGATTGGGGGCAGGAGGAGAAGGGGACGACAGAGGATGAGATGGCTGGATGGCATCACTGACTCGATGGATGTGAGTTTGAGTGAACTCCAGGAGTTGGTGATGGACAGGGAGGCCTGGCATGCTGCAGTTCATGGGGTCGCAAAGAGTCGGACACAACTGAGCGAGTGAACTGAACTGAACTCAAGGCAAACAAAAGCAAAAATAAACAATAAACAAATGGGACCAATTAAACGTAAAGCTTCTGCAGAGCAAAGGAAATCATCAAGAAAATGAAAAGACAACCTACTGAATGGAAGGAAATATTTGCAAATGATGTGACTGACAAGGAGTCAAAATCCAAAATATACAATCAGCTCATACAACTCAACATCAAAAAACAATCCAATCAAAAAATCAGCAGGATTTGAATTCCTATTGGTAGGAATGTAAATTGGTGCAGCCACTATAAAAAAGAGTGTGGAGGTTCCTTAGAAAAATTATGAATAGAACTACTTTATGACCCAGCAGTTCAGCGGTAAAGAATCCACCTGCAATGCAGGAGATACAGGAGTCATGGGTTTGATCCCTGGGTCAGGAAGATCCCCTGAAGGAAGAAATGGCAATCCACTTCAAAATTCTTGCCTGGAAAATCCCATGGACAGAGGAGCCTGGTGGGCTACAATCCATAGGGTCGAAGAGTCAGACACAGCTGAGCAGGCATGCACACACACATATGACCTGACAATTCAACTCTTGGGTATATACCCAGAAAAAGTAAAAACACTAATTCAGAAAGATTCATGCAACCCAATGTTCATAGCCACACTGTCTACAGTAGCCGAGACAAAGAAGCAACCCAAGTGCCCATCAACAGATGATTGAAGAAGGTGTGCCATACATATTCTTACGGCACACCTTCTTAATTCAGTCATCATACATATCGGAGAAGGCAGTGGCACCCCACTCCAGTACTCCTGCCTGGAAAATCCCATGGATGGAGAAGCCTGGTAGGCTGCAGTCCATGGGGTCGCTGAGGGTCGGACACAACTTGAGCGACTTCACTTTCACTTTTCACTTTCATGCATTGGAGAAGGAAATGGCAAGCCACTCCAGTGTTCTTGCCTGGAGAATCCCAGGGATGGCGGAGCCTGGTGGGCTGCCGTCTATGGGGTCGCACAGAGTCGGACACGACTGAGCGACTTCACTTTTACTTTTCACTTTCATGCATTGGAGAAGGAAATGCAACCCACTCCAGTGTTCCTGCCTGGAGAATCCCAGGGGCGGGGGAGCCTGGCGGGCTGCCGTCTATGGGGTCGCACAGAGTGGGACACGACTGAAGCGACTTAGCAGCAGCAGCAGCCATACATATACAATGGAGTATTAGTTAACCATAAAAGAATGAAATACTGCCTGCCACCTGGATGGACCTTCAGTATATTATATTAATACTTAGTGGAAGTAAGTCAGATAAAGACAAATACTATGATATCATTTATATGTGGAATCAAATAATGCAAATGTATGTATATGCAAAACAGAAACAGACTCACAGACATAGAAAACAAACTTGTGGTTACCAAAGAGGAAAGGACTGGAGGAAGTAACAAATTAAGGGTATGTTAAATTCTTTGTTAAAGAATTAACAAACTACTATAAATGAAACAGTTAAGCAACTGTGTGGCACAGGGAATTATACCCATTAACTTAAAATAACCTATAATGGCAAATAATGCAAAAATACTGAGTCACTATGCTGTACACTTGAACTAACATATATTTTAAGTCAACTGTACTTCCAATAAAAACAAAAGCAAAATAAAATGTAGCTTCTTACAAGGATAATTTTAACATTTATTTTAAAATTCCAAAAATTATAACTACATAAATACACCAACTATCTTTAGTAATACTCAATTGTTTCTTTTTAAATATTTTATTTAGTGGAAATAAGTTTACCCATTATTATAATGACATCCCCATTACTTGGTTCTTATTGTTAACACAATATTTAGTACTCTTTCTCACATAGTTACTTGGAGAAGGAAGTGGCAACCCACTCCAGTATTCTTGCCTGGAGAATCCCATGGACAAAGGAGCTTTGTGGGCTACAGTCCACAGGTCGCAAAGAGTTGGACACGACTGAGCGATTTCACGTTCACTTTACATAGTTACTGGATAATAAGATTTTATAATTCTTTCAAGAAAAATGAATGATATACTGAAGGTACAAAAATTCTATTAGTAAATTATTCACATATATTTTAGATCTTCAAAGAAAGGAACATTTTTAAAAACTGTAAGTGATGACATATGGTTTATAGTAATTAGCAATAATTCAGTAATAATCTGAAGCATCACTAGTTCTCAGTTTTCTTTAAATTGATTTATTATATTTGTGTACCTTTTATCTCCGTGTAAGGTATGTATATGGCCTGATTAAATCTTCCAAGAAAGGAATATGGGGCATGATTTGTGAAACAAAGTCTGTTCTGTTTTCCTCAGGGTCCTCTTTTAAGACAGCAAAGTCCAAACAACTTGTGTAATATTAACAATACTCTTTCAGTGTTTGGAAAAATGTTTTATTTTCCAAGTTTGTCTAATGTTTAAGGTGGGTGTTAACTATGGGCACAGTGATATCAGTCTATAAAATAGGCTATTCTAGAAAAGTACAGGGCATATTACACACCACTCCCCTCCCACAGATTAGCTGCTACATGGGAACTCAGAAGTGAAAAGAAATAGATGTAAATAGATGTCATTTAAGTTAACAACTTTGGTTTCTTAGTTTAATTGAATCTACTCCAGTTAAAATCCTATTTCTCATTAACTTTACAGGAAAATAATCAGGCTTCACACAATACAAACTTAACTTGTGTAAAATTCACAGCTTTGGTGAAACAGGTTGTGAAGAGTATATGAACTAAAAACAATGTGTGGGAAAAACAGACTGTGGTGTATGTCAAGAGTTCTGGGGAGGAGTGCAATTATTCCATGTTATGGATTTTTGTCAAATACTAGATATCTGTTCACCAGAATACTTCCTGTGTTGTGTTTCCTGCAGCTGACTCCACAAGCCTCTTCTTTCTCATGTCACATCCCAGTGCTATGCTTCACATTTTCTTCTTATTGGGAAACACTCTGAGGATGTCTCGTCTTTCTGAATAAAGATGATTGTAGGTGAAATACATTCCTAAGGTAGAGAAGAAAATGGCAAAAGTAAGATTGATTAACCATCTCTTTGGAGAAGGCAATGGCATCCCACTCCAGTACTCTTGCCTGGAAAATCCCAAGGACGGAGGAGCCTGGTAGGCTGCAGTCCATGGGGTCGCTAAGAGTCGGACACGAGTGAGCAACTTCACTTTCACTTTTCACTTTCATGCATTGGAGAAGGAAATGGCAACCCACTCCAGTGTTCTTGCCTGGAGAATCCCAGGAACGGGGGAGCCTGGTGGGCTGCCGTCTATAGGGTCACACAGAGTCGGACACGACTGAAGTGACTTAGCAGCAGCAGCAACAATTTCTTTGGAAAGAACCATGGTTTTGAAATACAGCGTACTGCCTGGAGTCCAGGAAGAGGACACTTGCAAAGGAGACTCAAAGAAGAATACTTAAAGAGTGATCAGATCTTCTGAAGAAGGGGAAGTAAATTCCTCCATCTTACTGTTCTGCATATTACAAAGAAGGAACTTTTCCCCGTTCTTTAGCTCTCTCCATTCCCCCCAAAGTTTCACATTTGTCTTCTTTTTTATGTGTTGTTCTTACATACCTGATAGTTGTTATCTTCTAGAGGTAATACTTATCTTAAGGATGTATGAAGGTTAGAGCTGATGAAACTAAAATTTAACAACAGAAGTCTGTTTCTCGATTTCCTGGACAGATTAATTAATCGATCAGGTTTTCTCAGCTCCATATATTTTTCTTGAGTCTTTAGCACCTACTCCCACTTGCCTGCTAGGAAATGCTAGCACATACGGCCAAACAAACAGGAATCAGAAACAGATACAAATGGGAAATCCAAAGATAGCCAAGTTTACTTAGTTTGACATCCTGATTTTCTTTGTAGATGCTTGTGTCTGTTGGTGAAAATTTCATACACAAAGCAGTTACATTTTCTGCCAGTAAAACTCTTTTTGTTCATACAGTGATATATTTGATCTCATAATGCCCTGCAAAAACCATTAGAAATAACTTCTAAGTGCTTTACTAATAAGTAATAAGGTCCAGGTCATCGTTCCAGGTATCCTCTATCATCTCTTGCACGTTTACAGACCTTTCTATTGATACCAAGGTAGATGGCAGCACAAACCAAAAAGCACAGGAAGAATGCAAAAACAGAACAGAAAAGCCACTTACCTACAAACAGCATCATGAGATATATTTTCAGCACATATGGGAAATAGAAGGATAAGTCAAAGGGCAGCTTTGTGGAGTAAGTGCCAAATGATTCGAAATAAGGCAGCGACTGATAGATGGTAAATGCTGTTTAAAGAAAAAACGAATCATGAAGGTTTCCCTTCTTACCTTGCTACATGGATATGTATGTATGTTAGCACAATTGAAGGATATTCTGAATTTGATAATGACAATCCTGTGAAAACTGCTGAATCCTTTTGCCAAAGCTATAATTTGGTGTGGAAATGCACTGAAGATCAGATTGGCAGGGCCATTACAGCAGTGGGATCTGCTAAATTTTTATCCTTGTTTTATTTTATTGTGCCTACATAGAAAGAGTTTACTGTGTTTCTCTGTTTATTGAGGTATAGTTGATGTATAAGTTTCAGGTGTGCAACAGAGTGATTCATGATTTTGTATAGTGAAGTATAAACGGCTATACTCCATTTATAGTTATTATAAAACATCAGCCATATTCCCTGTCTGTATAATATATCCTTTTAGCTTATTTATTTTATACATAGGGGTTTGTACCAAAAATGGTATCTCAAAATACCTGTCCTCTTAGCCACAAGTAGTGGTGATAGATGAGTGAACATGGAAAATGCTTCATATATTTTCCTCTTAGAGTTTCACAACACACATTGGTAGAATGGAGATTCTGTCAAGTTCTGCAATAAAGAAACTGGTTTCACCCATTTCCTCAGTTTAACTGGTCTTGGAAGAGCTGCTTCTTCTTCCCCATCCCCAGCAGTACTTAATAAAACTTCTGAGGAATAGTGTGAGAAATGCTGGCCTCCAATTACTTTGAAGGAGGAGGCTCTTGTCAAATAAAGAGTTGAATATTCTATGGAATTATACCCCATATATAGACCTTTAATAACATTTCATGGGATAAAAAGACAATGTACTACGGTTTGTAAGATGTTGTCATCAAGGTAAGCTGGGTGAAGGTACATGGCAACAATGCACTATTTTTACAACTTATTTTGAGTCTAAAATTATTATTTTTAATTTCTTTCCTTAAAAGATGGAGGAAAAGTCAGGTGCCTACAGCTTTTATAGCCAGACAGTGGCATCAGCATAGAGTCTGCACTTGACACCAAAAAAAAAAGGAAATATATAGAAACGTACAAAATTGCAGTCACCTACATTCCACCACCCAGAATTAATCATTATCGATATTTTGTTATATATGCTTTCAAAATGTTTCTGCATATGCTTTTCTTAATTGCAAGAATAAGTATACGAATCTAATTTTAATAAAAGAATATGCATTTTACAGCAACCATATACAAAGCTTTCCTAAGAAACAAGAAGGCTTACAATTACGGAATAAAAAGAAAAGTCTGCTACATATTTATTCGTCCTTTATTCTTAGGAAAATATTAGTCATATTTCTACTTTATTACTTTATATATTCTTTACAGTATTTTTATATTATCTAACAAATGAAGGTACTTAATAAATGTTTCAATGAGTGAGGGATTTTGTTCTCAAATAAATGTGCAATCCATTTTTTATGGTTTTTAAGATTTTCTAGATTCTTTTGGCATAGTCTAATTTCAAAACTCAATAATTCTTCCTTTTGAAAACAAAACATATTTTAAGATGATACTTAATATGATTTACTAGAATATAAGCTCTTTTTCTCTGGTCATTGGTGGATAGAAAACATGTGGGTATCATATATACTTGACAATTATTATCAATGTCACCATCATTTTATGTTAAATATTTCTATATGTTTTCCCTTAGTTACCTTAACATGTGCTCTCTTCATTTCTTTATGCCTTTGGTTTTCAAAAACTTTTATCATGTCCGTTTCAGAGTTTCCTGTCTCCTAAATCTATTACAGAAGGAAGCATATATTCCACAAATATCCTCAAGCTCTTTGCAAATAGATGTTTAACCACTTGATTTTAAGCTTAAGTTTTACATTTAGGCCTAGTAATCAGCTTACTTCACATTGTATTTAATAATTCATTGTTTATTGATTATGTACATTGGGTTCATAAGAGAAAGGAAGGAAGAAACAAAGACAACCCCGTATTCCTGTGAAGCTTAGAGACTAGACAGGGAAATCTATATTAATCAAAGAATCATGCAAATGTCTAATTACTGCTAAGGTTTTACTAAAGAGACTCATAGTGGGAACTGGTGTAGATGAGGAAGTTGAGAAATGTTTCCCTGAGAAACCGATGATTAATCTATATGTAGAGTTCATTGTCTCTGGCAAAGTAGGCTGCACAATAGCTGGTAAGTGGAAAGGCTAGTCCTGCTAGGGGGAACTGAATTTCTATGCATTAAAAATAATCACTGAGTCACTAAATGTTAAACCCCGTTTGGATGAGGAAACAGAAAGGTTAAATGATTTACCCAAAACTCAGCGAGTTAATGAAGGTAAGGGCCTGCACTCAGATGTCCTCATTCCTCATCCAATGTTTTGTCTACTGTGCAGAACTGCTTCCTCCTCTAACTTTGCTTTTTAATGCTTTGCTTCTTTGCATCAAGGGAAGTATGCCAGGAGAGAGAACACTGAGTCAGCTGAACAGTGGCAAAAATAGTAATTTAATCATCAGAAAGTGTTGTGAACCATTATTGCTTTGTCAGTAAACAATACAGAAAGTCACTCTTTTCCTACCTTCAGCGAGAACACACAAAGGATAAATTGGCATCCACAGGGTTTGACTGAACCATGTCAAGACAGCATAGGATATTCCAATGACTGACAACATGCTGTAAGTGTACCTGAAAGGAGACAAGTTTGCTCATCAACATTTGCTGCTGGTGTCTGGGAAATAACAGGAGAAGAAAACACTTTACTTTGTAACTGAATACAAAGGTAAAACCAGAGAGCATGCAAATTCCTTACTTTATTTCCTGTAATGTAAGCAGGAGAAGAGGTAAAAAAACGGATGGAGAGGAACCATGTCAGTCTGGCTTGTCTCGTGGGGTGGATCATAGATAATTATAGAGGTAAAGAGGAAAAAATGTAACTCTTGTCCCTTAGCAAATTACAGTTACAAGTTTCCTCAAATAGTGACTTCAATTTCACTTGGAAGCCAAACCCATTTTATACAGCAGCTAAGTTTCTTAAGACAGACAGACCTATAAATATCTATGGAAATAATTTTAAAACTTTTTTTTAAAATGGGCCATCCTGTGTAAACAACTAAATAACGGGCCTTAGGAGCTTGTGTTGAGTACAGGAGGTGATTTTAAACCTGCCTTTGTGATGTAACAGATGAAGTAGTCAATATCTTTTTATTTCTCAAGCTTAAGCATACATCAGAATCACTCAGAGGGCTTGCTAAAGCACAAATTGCTAGGCATCTCCAGAGCATCTGATTCAAGGGACCTGAGAATTTGTATTACAAACAAGCTCCAGGTGATGCTGAGGCCACTGGCCCAGGGACCACACTTAGAACTACTGGCGCAGGCAGTGCATACATATGGCAAAACAAATCCAAAACTTGGAAAACATGAATGCAGTAAAGTAAATCTTTCACTCACTCCAGGACCCTCCTTCCATTTCTCAGAGGCAATGTCCAATGCCAGTTTCTTATATACTCTTTCCAAAATCCTTTGCCTATGCTTATCTCTGTGTATACACTATATATAATATACATCAGTAGTGTAAGCACTCACCAACATGTTATCATGTTATCAAACTTTTTGTTCTTTACCAATACAAGGAAAAAATGGCATTTCACTACTTTGATGTTTTTTTCTCTTATTAAAAAAGTAGGTAAGAATCTTTGCATATGTTTAGAAATCATTTCTGTAGAAGTCCAGTGTGTCTCTTTTTTGCTGTTGCTTGTGGTTTGGGTTTTAAACCTAAAAATCCATTGTCAAATCCAAGATCAAAAACATTTACCCTTATGTCTTCTTCTGAGTTTTATAGTTCTAGCTCTTCTGTTTATGTTTTTAATCCATTTTGAGTTAATTTTTATATATGGTGTGGAGTAACAAACCGAATTCCTTCTTTTGCATGTAGATATCCAGTTGGCCCAGCATCATTTGACTGAAAGATTATTCCAAAAGACTATTTTTCTCCACTGAATGATCTTGGCATCTTGTCAACAATCAACTGACCATAAATTCGGAAGTTTATCTCAGAATTATCAATTCTATTCCATGCTATATCTTTATGTCTGTATCACACTCTTGATGTGTGCAACTTTTTTTACTTTGTAGTAAGTTTTGAAATTGAGAAGTGCGAATCTTCTAACTATGTTCTTCTTTTTCAAGATTCTTTTGGCTACTCTGGTTTCTTGAGGTTTCCATATGTGTTTTAGGATCAGCTTCTCAACTTCTGCATTGAATCTGGAATGCAGAAGATCAACTTGAGAACTGTTCCATCTTAAAAACATTGTCTTCAACTCACAAACATGGGACATCTTTCCATGTATTTAGATCTCCTTTCATTTCTCTGAACAATGTTTTTAGTGCACTACTTGTGCACATCTTTTGTTAAATTTATGTCTAAGTACTTTTTAGATGCTATTGTACATGGAATTGTTTCCTTAATTTTATTTTAGGATAGGCCCTTGAAAATGGGTAGAATACATTTAATTTTTGTAAAGCTGACCTTTGAAAAACACAGATTTGAACTATGTGGGTCCACTTACATGAAGATTTTTTTCAATAGTAAGTACTGCAGTGCTACACTCGCTGGTTAGTTGAATCCAGACACAGAACTGCAGACAGAGAGGAACTCTATATATGAAAAGTTATATATGGATTTTCAACTGTGCAGAAAGTCAGCACTCCAACCCTCACATGTTCAAGGGTCAAATGTATATCCATTTTGTATTCTACAACTTTGCTGAACTAGCTTATTCTAGTGCTTTTAGTGAATTCCTTATGATTTTTTAACATAAAATTGTATCATCTGAGATAATTTTACTCCTTCTTTTCTGATGTAGATGACTTTTATACCATTTTCTTGCCTAACTGCCATGCCTAGAACTTCAGTGTAATGTTGAATAAAAGAGACAAGAGTAAACATTGTTGTCTTGTTCCTGATCTTTGGAAGAAAGATCAGTCTTTCACCATTAACCATCATGTTACTGTGGAGTTTTCACAGATACTTTCATCAGTTTCAGGAAGTTGCTTTTCAAAACATCATTCTAAGGTAAACTTGGAAGTTAATTCTACCCCCATTTTACACAGGAAAAAAAGAGTTTCAATATGGTTAAGCAGTTAGGAATTTCACTCCTAGGTTAAGAGAAATGAAAACATATGTGCACACAAAAGCTTGTACATGGATGTTCATAGCAGTATTCCTCCTGACCAAAAAGTAGAAACATCCCAAAGTCCATCAGCTGACAAATGAATGAATAAAAATTGGTATATCGATGTAACAGAATATTATTCAGCCAAAAAAGAAATAAATATTGATACCTGTTACAACACGGCTATACCTTGAAAACATTATACTAAGTGAAAGACACCAATCACAAAAAGCACATGTCATGTGACTCCATTTATATGAACCATCCAGAACAGGCAAATCCATACAGACAGTATATTAGAAGTTGCCAGAGGCTGGAAGGAAGAGGGAAGGGGGCATGACTGCTGATGGATTTGGGGCTCCTCTGGGGGGCAATGAAAATGGTCTCAAATTAGATAGTGGTGATTGTTACACATATCTTTGAATAAACTAAAACCAACAAATTTTATACTTTAAAAGGGTAAATATTAAGGTCCATGAATTATCCCACTGCTGTTATTTTTAAGATTATGTGATTTGTCCAAGCATAAGTAGTAGAGGTGAGGTTCATCTTGAGATCTTCTACTTCTATGTCCCAAAGTCTTTCCATCACATCACAATACTACTCTCAATGCCAAAACTACTTTGTTCTCTAATGGGTCTACTGAACTTATCTGAGACTGGACTGATACTGAAAGAAGTGAGCATACAGAGAATAAAACATCAGAAAGCCACAGTTCCCTGGGACATCCCTGGAAGTCCAGTGGTTAAGACTTCCCCTTCCAATGCAAGGAGTGAAGGTTTAATCACTGGTCAGAGAGCTAAGATCCCACATGCCTTGTGGCCCAAAGGACAAAAACATAAAACAGAAGCAATATTGTAACAAACTCAATAAAGACTTTAAAAAATGATGTACATTAAAAAAAAACAACAACAAGAAAGCAAGACACAGTCCCAGATGAGGCTCCATGTCTCATAAACAGGAACTCACAGGCTATAAAAGTCCCTAAAGTTTGTCCCAAGTCCACAAATCTTTCAGGTAAAAGTGAGAAATAACTAAGTTATATATAACAAAGAATTATAGTCATTTTAATTCAACAAAATATTTCATTTTAATCATTCTACTTAGAATATGTTAACTCAGCCAAGATTTTGACAGAAAGAATTTATATAACCTCTGCTAAAATGCTGTGGACTTTTGTTACCCATTCACATCCAGGTCTTTCCAGCAAGAGGGACAGTTCTCAAGAAGTAGCAGTTAGGAACCTCTCCAAAGTGAGCCACTGTGCAAAGAGGCTATTTTACACCATTGCTGGTAGAGATACTACTAGGCTCATCTTATTGCAAAGCTTTAGAATTTTGAAGTCAACATAACACCAACTAGGACAAGGATTCTAAACCTGAGGTCCAAGGATTCCCAGTGGGCTCATGAACGAGCTTCAGTTATTTGAACCTGCTGGAGCTGTATACACATGTTTGTGGAGGTGTGTTTTTCACCCCAGAGAGATAAAGCCCTATATTTAAAATACTCTTGAAACCAACTTTGTAAATTGTGACTATGATAGAAAAGTCTGGCTTTGTTTATTAAAGTAACATGTACTGGAGCAATTGCAGAGAATGCCTTTCATTAGCAAACAGCTGTGAGGTTTATTCCCAATTGGTGTTATGCCTGAATGCACTGATTTGCTTTTGTAATACCATGGTAGGTTTTCATTATCTTTGATATGCCCATTATGGAGAGCATAAAAAATACATTTCCATATCAAGATAAAATAATATGAAAAGAGGTCATGTACTTATCTCCGAGCAATCAAACACAGGCAACTAATACTGGTTTCACTGTAGAAAGTAATCTGGCTTTAAGAGGTTATTTTGCCTCCTTACCTAACCATATCCAATAGATTCCAAAAGATGAATAACACACACACCACGTATTTCTCTTGGACTTCTTCTTGACTGGTGATCACCATAAAGAGGACAATTATTCTTTCTGTGAGCTAACAAAAGAAATAGCAAAGTCAAGAATTAGGATCATCTGTATAGCATGTAGGTAATTTTCTAATTTTAAAAACCAAAGTTCCTCTTAATAAATATGCTTTAACTCTAAATATGTATGTTATACAATTAATATTATCTCTGGGGGAGTAAGGTTATGGATGAATTTCATTTCCTCCTTTTTGGTTTCTTTTTTTCTGTATTCTCCAAATTGAACGTAATGGATAAAAACATAACAGATATTTCATCTGAATCACAGCATGTCCCTTCTTGTGACACATGAACACATGGTTTTACTCACTTTGACAAGCTTTCACTGGGTGTCCACTATATATCAGGTGCTAAGACAACATATACAATGAAAAGCCTCATCCTGGCTACACAGGGCAGCACCGGTAAGAGAATGTGGGGCAGTCACTACAGCACAGTGTGAATAATGCTGTCATTTAAAGGGCCATGTGTGGGAGGAGAGGTGGGGGAGAGACTGTGTGGGAAAAGGATGCAGAGAGATACATGGAGACAGGCAACATTTCAGCTGGATCTTGAGGAATGGACAGGGTTTATCAGGTAGACTGGATAGGAGAGTGGGCATCCTGGGGAGCAGCCAGAGCAAAGACGTGGAGGTGTGAAAACACAGCTGTGCTGGGGGCCAAAACATCCCTGAGGGCCAGAAAGGAAGTGCACAAACAGAACCATGGGAGATAAAACTGAAAACATGCTGCTTGTGAAGAGTTTTGAATGTCAGGCCAAGAAATTTCCATTTCATCCAACCAAGAAGCCACCATAGTTTTTTTTGGGGGGGGTGGGGTGGGGTGTGGTGCAGGGGTGTTGAGAGTTGAGAGGTGGGAAATAATATAATCCTAACCCTCATACGCTAGTGGAAAGTGAAAAGAATTCACAAATTCATATTTTTTCCAAGTCAGTAAGCATTTGTAAATCACTGAGAATTCACACACTTATGGCTTAGCTCCTATTACTGACCTCAAAATACACATTCCTCTTTCCAATCTAAATATATGTATTCTTATGCTGTATTAATATACTTCGTATATTCTGCATTTTTGTTGGCTTTTAACAGAATATTTTACTTTCCTCACAGTGGTCACAGGAAACTATCCCTGAGATTGCGAGAGCATATTAGTGATAAAGACGAGGGCTGACTTGTGTCTTTCAGTAGCTGTCTTTATTTTTAAAGTGGATCAGGGAGAAAAGACTTGGATAATCTGTGACTTTGAATCACAGCCTGTTAGTCCTGGAAAATCACCTAGTGCAGAGAAATCCAAAATTTGCCAATATCAGGCCAGAGGATCAGAAATTCACATGTAGAAGCTGTATAAGCGTGCTTATAACCACATTGGTGAGTCAAGAGGGCCCTTACTTAGCTAAGGAAATTAGACACAATTCAAACCTTAATCAATCGATGGAAGCTACCTACCTGGCAGTTTTTCTTTTGTTAATCTTTCTTTCAATGCTCTAGTTTCTTGACTTAACCATATTTATGTAATGAAGTAGACGTAACTGAAATGATTAATTACTGAATGACCCGAGCTTGCTGCTGTGACATACAGCAACCTTCAGATAACAAGATCTTAGCAGCAAACAAGTACTTAGGCACTGCCTAATCTTACATTTCATCAGTGTCTGCTAATTGGGAAAATTATCTAATTTTTGATCAAAATCTCAGGAGATAAACACATGAATGCGTGCACACAAACACAGTTCTAATTACATGGCTGACTACTGAAATAAAGAACATAAAGTGAAAGTGAAGTCGCTCAGTCGTGTCCGACTCTTTGCGACCCCATGGGTGGTAGCCTGCACCAGGCTCCTCCGTCCATGGGATTTTCTAGGCAAGAGTACTGAAGTGGGTTGCCATTTCCTTCTCCAGGGAATCTTCCCGACCCAGGGATCGAATCCAGGTCTCCCACATTGTAGACAGACGCTTTACCATCTGAGCCACCAAAGAACATAAGCTACTTCTGATAAGACAGATCTCTAGGAGCCCTGCTAGATACATACCCAACCCCACCTTTTTACAAACAAGGAAATTGGGAACCAGAGAAATCAAGTGATTTGCCCAACCTAGAGGCAGACCTGGAAACATATATATCCTGAGTCTCCTGGCTTCCAGAGTTGTAATGCCAGGCTGCCCCTCAATTGATGAGTAGGGAGGGAAAAGACTCTCCTACAAGGGGCTGGAGCTGCACAAAGAAACACTGTTGAAAATAATCACTTAAGGGACTGCGGTACATCGGTGATGGAATCCCAGCTGCATAGGAGAGGCAATAAGCATGCCCCCTGAACACAACCACATCCATACAGGTATGTGAAGACCCATCACCCCCTCGACGATATCCATCTAATTAACAAATTATCTGATGGTTATTTAACTCTATCTTGACCATTCAATGGCAAGACAATGGGAGAATATAGTTGGCAATATTCCTAAATTGGTAAAAAAAAAAAAAAATTACTGGTTACTTTGTGCCTGTGTCTAAACACATGCCATCTCATTTAATCTCCATAACAACCCCAGGAAGTGCTACTGCCATTTTCTGCCTTTTACAAAGAAAGCGCTCTTTGTAGTCATTTTACAAAGTGAAAATGACTTGCTACAGATGTGGAAGCAAAATCTAGACCATGTCATTCTAAATTCCTTGTTCTGACACACTGAGACATTTTCACCTTTGCTTTTTAATGGGCTAGAGCCATCCCACATTGAAGGTCAGGAAGGGCGGCGGTGAGGAGATACACCTCGTCCAAGGTAAGGAGCAATGGCTGCGCTTTGCTGGAGCAGCCGTGAAGAGATACCCCACGCCCAAGGTAAGAGAAACCCAAGTAAGACGGTAGGTGTTGCAAGAGGGCATCAGAGGGCAAACACACTGAAACCATACTCACAGAAAACTAGTCAATCTAATCACACTAGGACCACAGCCTTGTCTAACTCAATGAAACTAAGCCATGCCCGTGGGGCAACCCAAGACGGGCGGGTCACGGTGGAGAGATCTGACAGAATGTGGTCCACTGGAGAAGGGAATGGCAAACCACTTCAGTATTCTTGCCTTGAGAACCCCATGAACAGTATGAAAAGGCAAAATGATAGGATACTGAAAGAGAAACTCCCCAGGTCAGTAGGTGCCCAATATGCTACTGGAGATCAGTGGAGAAATAACTCCAGAAAGAATGAAGGGATGGAGCCAAAGCAAAAACAATACCCAGCTGTGGATGTGACTGGTGATAGAAGCAAGGTCCGATGCTGTAAAGAGCAATATTGCATAGGAACCTGGAATGTCAGGTCCATGAATCAAGGCAAATTGGAAGTGGTCAAACAAGAGATGGCAAGAGTGTATGTCGACAGTCTAGGAATCAGCAAACTGAAATGGACTGGAATGGGTGAATTTAACTCAGATGACCATTATATCTACTACTGCGGGCAGGAATCCCTCAGAAGAAATGGAGTAGCCATCATGGTCAACAAAAGAGTCCAAAATGCAGCACTTGGATGCAATCTCAAAAACGACAGAATGATCTCTGTTCATTTCCAAGGCAAACCATTCAATATCACAGTAATCCAAGTCTATGCCCCAACCAGTAATGCTGAAGAAGCTGAAATTGAACGGTTCTATGAAGACCTACAAGACCTTGCAGAACTAACACCCAAAA
>NW_011494948.1:15230031-15230786 GCF_000754665.1 Bison bison bison
CTGAAGAAAAATGTACAGCCTAAAAGTTGCAAGCTGTTTTATTTGAGGCCTTACTGAGAATTATAATGAAAAGGACATTATAGGGGACTGGAATGCAAAAGTAGGAAGTCAAGAAACACCTGGAGTAACATTTGGCCTTGGAATATGGAATGAAGCAGGGCAAAGACTAATAGAGTTTTGCCAAGAAAATGCACTGGTCATAACAAACACCCTCTTCCAACAACACAAGAGAAGACTCTATACATGGACATCACCAGATGGTCAACACCAAAATAAGATTGATTATATTCTTTGCAGCCAAAGATGGAGAAGCTCTATACAGTCAGCAAAAACAAGACCAGAAACTGACTGTGGCTCAGACCATGAACTCCTTATTGCCAAATTCAGACTTAAATTGAAGAAAGTAGGGAAAACCACCAGACCATTCAGGTATGACCTAAATTAAATCCCTTTTGATTATACAGTGGAAGTGAGAAATAGATTTAAGGGCCTAGATCTGATAGATAGAGTGTCTGATGAACTATGGAATGAGGTTCGTGACATTGTACAGGAGACAGGGATCAAGACCATTTCCATAGAAAAGAAATGCAAAAAAGCAAAATGGCTGTCTGGGGAGGCCTTACAAATAGCTGTGAAAAGAAGAGAAGCCAAAAGCAAAGGAGAAAAGGAAAGATATAAACATCTGAATGCAGAGTTCCAAAGAATAGCAAGAAGAGATAAGAAAGCCTTCTTCAGCGATCAATGCAAAGAAATAG
>NW_011494948.1:15230886-15231464 GCF_000754665.1 Bison bison bison
GCTCGATAAAGGACAGAAATGGTATGGACCTAACAGAAGCAGAAGATATTAAGAAGAGATGGCAAGAATACACAGAAGAACTGTACAAAAAAGATCTTCATGACCCAGATAATCACGATGGTGTGATCACTGACCTAGAGCCAGACATCCTGGAATGTGAAGTCAAGTGGGCCTTAGAAAGCATCACTACGAACAAAGCTAGTGGAGGTGATGGAATTCCAGTTGAACTTTTCCAAATCCTGAAAGATGATGCTGTGAAAGTGCTGCACTCAATATGCCAGCAAATTTGGAAAACTCAGCAGTGGCCACAGGACTGGAAAAGGTCAGTTTTCATTCCAATCCCAAAGAAAGGCAATGCCAAAGAATGCTCAAACTACCACACAATCACACTCATCTCACACGCTAGCTAGTAAAGTAATGCTCAAAATTCTCCAAGCCAGGCTTCAGCAATATGTGAACCGTGAACTTCCTGATGTTCAAGCTGGTTTTAGAAAAGGCAAAGGAACCAGAGATCAAATTGCCAACATCCGCTGGATCATCGAAAAAGCAAGAGAGTTCCAGAAAAACATCTATTTCTC
>NW_011494948.1:15231587-15231694 GCF_000754665.1 Bison bison bison
AACTCCAGGAGTTGGTGATGGACAGGGAGGCCTGGCATGCTGCAATTCATGGGGTCGCAAAGAGTCGGACACGACTGAGCGACTGATCTGATCTGACTCTCATATAA
>NW_011494948.1:15231794-15243834 GCF_000754665.1 Bison bison bison
ATGAAAGTGAAAGAGGAGAGTGAAAAAGTTGGCTTAAAGCTCAACATTCAGAAAACGAAGATCATGGCATCCGGTCCCACCACTTCATGGGAAATAGATGGGGAAACAGTGGAAACAGTGTCAGACTTTATTTTTCTGGGCTCCAAAATCACTACAGATGGTGACTGCAGCCAAGAAATTAAAAGATGCTTACTCCTTGGAAGGAAAGTTATGACCAAGCTAGATAGCATATTCAAAAGCAGAGACATTACTTTGCCAACAAAGGTTCATCTAGTCAAGGCTATGGTTTTTCCTGTGGTCATGTATGGATGTGAGAGTTGGACTGTGAAGAAGGCTGAGTGCCAAAGAATTGATGCTTTTGAACTGTGGTGTTGGAGAAGACTCTTGAGAGTCCCTTGGACTGCAAGGAGATCCAACCAGTCCATTCTGAAGATCAGCCCTGGGATTTCTTTAGAAGGAATGATGCTAAAGCTGAAACTCCAGTACTTTGGCCACCTCATGCAAAGAGTTGACCCATTGGAAAAGACTCTGATGCTGGGAAGGATTGGGGGCAGGAGGAGAAGGAAACGACAGAGGATGAGATGGCTGGATGGCATCGCTGACTTGACGGATGTGAGTCTCAGTGAACTCCAGGAGTTGGTGATGGACAGGGAGGCCTGGCATGCTGCAATTCATGGGGTCGCAAAGAGTCGGACACGACTGAGCGACTGATCTGATCTGACTCTCATATAATGTCTATCAGTGAACCAGTGAAGTTGCTCAGTTGTGTCCAACTCTTTGCGATCCCATGGACTGTAGCCTACTAGGCTCCTCAGTCCATGGAATTTTCCAGGCAAAAGTACTGGAGTGGGTTGCCATTTCCTTCTCCAGGGGATCTTCCCAACCCAGGTATTGAACCCAGGTTTCCTACATTGTAGGCAGACACTTTACCACCTGAGCCACCAAGGAAGCAGATATAAAGTCTAAGTCACAGTCTATTAAAAAAAAAAAAAAAGCCTCTCCTGAAAAGTTAAAACTTAAAAGAATCTCCTTGATTTTCTGAATCAACACCAAAACAATTTTCAAGAATATATTTTTAAAATTTATTACTTTCTTTACATATAATAGTTGACTAGTTATTTAGAGCTTTATCCTTGGGACAACTTAGCACTTTGTAATTTTAGACAAATCCTATGAGAACATGACAATTACTAATACAGGGTCTGTGATATTTTGTGCAACTCAAACAGGCAGAATAAAAGCACAGTGAAAACACTAACTTGGGCCACATTAAACATGGTGGTAATGTGGCCAACTCAAAAATATGGTAACTATAAAACTATTTTGCAGTTTTATGTTCTGTTTGGGAATTCTGAACTCCAGATTAAGCCATGACTAAAATTAAAGTGTTCTTTGTCAAAGAATTTAATTTGTTAAAATTAAAATGTTACTTTTTAATGGCAGCTAACAAATTAGTTAGAAACTATTGAAGGGGTAAAAATCATCCTTCAACTATAGAGAGACTTTCTCAGTCTTAAAAATCAAGGAGTTGTTTAATTAGTCTTTGAGTAGTAGCTTCAAAGACTATTACATTACTAAAAGGATAACCCAAACTACTTTAATCCTATGAACTTTTGTTGAGAACTTCAGAAACATACCCTTAAATGTTGAAAAGTCACCAATTATTTTCTGTAAGACAAAAGTATTTAAATACTATTTGTATATATTTATTTATTCATCAAACAATAGATATTTATTGAGTGCACTATTCTGAATCCCAGTGGACATGGCAAGATGAACAAGATCAAATCCCAGCCTATGAAGTAGGCTATGTCCCAGCCTATAAGGACATAGGTACTTATAGACAGATACTATAAACAAGTGTGGCATAATAGTTGAGTGTTCAGGAAAACGAACCCAAATCCAAATTTTTGCTCCACCATTTACAATTTTGTGAACTTGGGTAAGTCATTTAACTTTTGTGTTAAGTCATTATACTGAAGATAAAAATAAGTATAATTTAATGTAGTAATTAGTATATTTATAAGAAAATATGTTTTTCTTGTAGATAGTCAAGACTATCAGTAAATAAAAAAGTTAATCTCAGCATCTTTAAAATTATACTGTGACTAAAACTCTCTGATGATGGGAAAGATTGAAGGCAAAAGGAAAAGAGGCAAGAGAGAATGAGGAGTTTGGATGGCATCACTGATTCAATGGACATGAGTTAAAGCAAAGTCCAGGAGACAGTGAAGGACAGGGAAGCCTAGGGTGTTGCAGTTCATAGGGTCGCAAGGAGTCAGACATGACTTAGTGACTAAACAACAACAATAGCTTTATAACTATCACACTGAAGAAATTCCTGATCAAATACAAAAGGTACAAAAAAGAAAAAAAAATCCTACCTACAGAGTGAACTGTGTATATAATTCATTTTCAGGAAGCAAAGCTTTGAGAATCTCATAGCATGACACTATCCTCAGTACAGTTTTCATCTCTAACAATATAAGCCTGTTCCCAACTCAAAACTGGAGAGAAAATTATATGATTTCATGGGGGGGGGGGAATTATTTCATCTAGCAATGCAAAGAAGCACCTGCTTCATGGATTAAAAGAGATTAGGGTGAAACTTTGCTGTGTTTCTAAAAGGGTTTGTTTTAAGACACTCTCCTTGGGGACAGACTTTACATTTTTTCTTACAAAATCTGCGACTGTGAAATCTTTGGAGTGGTTTCTGACAACAGACTCCTGTTTGTCCTTATCAGAAATAGGATGTGCTATTGGCAAAAATAAGGATTGTTCTTGCAATTTGAGCTCACAAATGGAATTTCTGTATCACAAAGTGGAATTTCTGTATCACAATAATGTGGGGGTGATAATTCCCAGGATTTTGATTTATAGATTTAAAAACTGTGTCAAATGAATACATGTGCAGCAGTGTTTATTGTGATGCAAAGGTCAGGGGACAGAATTTAGCCATTTTAATTCAGTTGTGTACAAAGTCTTTGCATTTCAAGCCTCTCTCAAAAGCTAAAGGAGTAAAGTGGATAACTTTGAGGGTTTCCTAAAGGCACATCAGCCTAATGTCAATAAGAAAGGTTAATTTTGTGGATTATTTTCCCCTCTCCTTGAGTTGAAACATCCTAAAGCTATTACATATCAACAAAAACCTCTTTCTCAGGCTTCTACACAAGCAAAGTCAGAATAGAGTCCTTCAAAATCAGTATTTCAAGGCTGATGGTATTTCCGCTCCATAAAAGCCAAGTTGTTTTGATTAAATCTACTAAAATACTAGTTTCCAATTCAACTTTTTAAAAAAATCAAGCTAATAAAATATGCACACTCATTTGAGAGCAAGGGACTGGAAAGCAGAGATGCCTAGTTTTCAATTATCACTTTTAACTATAGTTATATGCTACTTTTGGACCTTTTTACTTTCCCATTTTACAATTTTAAAATATCAAAAAATTTTTTCCTGATATAATTTTAATTGGCTTGTGTTTACAAAAATGGATGTATGTAAACAACTATTTGTTGCGGTTTTTCTCTTTTCCCCTAAACTGTATTTTTAAAAAATATATAAAATATACATCTCTGTCAAACTATCATAGTGTTACTGTCAATAGGTTTTACCCCCTCTTTCTCCTTTAGTTAGTGTTAGTGTGTTAGTCGCTCAGTCGTGTCTGACCCTTTGCGACCCCATGGACTGTAGCCCACCAGGCTCCTCTGTCCATGGGATTCTCCACGCAAGAATACTGGAGTGGGTTACTATTTCCTTCTCCAGGGAATCTTCCCAACCCAGGAATCAAACCCAGGTCTCCTGCATTGCAGGCAGCTCCTTTACTCTCCAAGCCACCAGGGAAGCCCTTTCTCCTTTAGCAACTGTAATATTAGAAAATCACAACGGCTTTTCCCTGTCAAATAAAGATGTGTATAAAACATTTTAAAATGTACAGAAGAAAACAAACATATTTTTGTGAGATACAAAAATATATACACACACACATATATATGTATATATACACACACACACATATATATGTATATACACATACCACCATCAATTGATATTATACCTGTGATCCTAATTGCTCAACTAGCTAATTGTTCCTACTGCTTTGGGGAATTACTCATCTTCATATTTTGGCAAAGCAGTTTACAAAAAGGACAATTCCATTGTGACTTACCAGTGTCACAAAGGTAATGTCAAAATATTAACACACATGAGCAGAATTCTCTTCAATCTACTTCAAAGTAGCTAGATATTCTGCATTTTTTCAAACTACTGTATGCAATCAGCTATGAGTACTGTATGAGTAGCTTAGCCACATTCTTAACTACTGTTTCTTCATTTAAAGATGGGGAAACAGGAAAACCAAGAACGATTACACAGCTTTAGAGTTTTGTTTGGTTACTTTAAAGAAGGGGCCTCAGAGTCATCTTATAATGTGGGAATTCTTCTAGTTGTCTGCAGAATTCTAAGGAAGGGGGTTAAAATGAAACTTTGGACCTGACCACATGGGTTTTTGAAGCTTTTTCGAACATCATGTCTATTCTGAAAACCATAGAAAAGATAGTAAATGAACAAAAGAAACAGAGGACAGATAAAATCTCAAAGAGATAAAGAGGAAGATAAACATAACAAAAATTTAATAATAATCGGCCCAGGATGAGAATAACTGTCTTCCCTACTATGAGGATTCCCTGATTCCTCCCAACAACAAAGACTTAAAAACCATTTGAGCCCCATCGACAGGAGACTTGGCCTCCTCACATTCAAATAAAAGTGCCAATATATACTTGCCATTATTTTTTAATTACCAAACCAGGATACAGTCCAATTACAAGTGATCATACTTCTATAAATCAATAGAGTTGCAATTAATAGGGATTAAAATCATGCTTAAATATCCTGGAATTTCTAGAACTGCAAGAAATCAGATTCTAATAACAATTTCTGTTATTGGACAAGCCTACATACTTTTGGAAAGCAGAAATACTGTACAGATTTTTGAAACATTTTCAAGGTGCTTTTCTTTCTTACAAATTTACCTGTCCAGTTTCTCATTTGCATTTCCTACTTTGGAAATAACTTTGAAACTGTTTTACCATAAAATTAGTATTATCCACTTTAGCCTAAAAAAGTAAAAGTCCAAAAAGGTATGCCAAAAGAAAATATGACTTAGATTCAGATGAATTTGATCATAGTCCAAGAAAAATAATTCCATATGCTAGAATACAGCTTTCACTTAACCTGGGTTAATTCTGTTGTCTAAAATTAGCATTTAGTTGCTAAATTGTGTCCAAATCTTTTGTGACTCCATGGACTGTAGCCCACCAGGCTCCTCTATCCACCAGATTTCCCAGCAAGGATATTGGAGTGGGTTGCCATTTCCTTCTTCAGGGGATCTCCCTGACCCAGGGATTGAACCCATATCTCCTGCTTTGGCAGGCAGATTCTTTACCACTGAACCACCTGGGAAGCCTGTAAATTTAATGTTAAGCAATGCTATATGCATCTTAAGTTGTTTACAGGTAATACATATCAATAAATCTTGTTCCTAAATAATATGCTTCTTCTGGGACAGATGTGTACCCCTTTTCATATTGTAAGGACATACATTTCAGGTAATTCCATCTATGTCTTAGCTAGCTAACTAACTATTCTTAGTTTGTACTCTAGATATTGCCCCAATTTTTACTTTACATTTGATATTTCAACACTAAAGTAACTTCATCCTAATACTATTTCTCCACTTCTAATGAATAAGCAAAATTAAAAATCTCCCATCAACTTGTAATGCAGAATTCTCGATAGGCTCCTTAGGTTTATACTCTGATTTCCATCTTTTAAACTTTCATGATATTTCAGCAAATTTTAATATAAGGATCTATGCCACTATTTCATTCAACAAAATTTAAGGTGTTTATGTTCTAAGCGTTTTGCTAGGTGCTGGCAATACAATCAGATTCTAACATTTTAATCATTTTTAAAATGCAAATTTGTCACATTTAGTTATCAATTTTTTTAATTTATTTTACAAATTGTTAAAATTATACTAATGAAAATACTTTTTTCTGTAAATTTTAAATGTATGTTCATATAGCCACCTAACCCTTATCTCTCCTTGTGGAAAATATCACTTTTTAATTTTTCTTGCCTTAATTCATTAATGCTTTCCTATACTAAATCTCTATCAGTGAATTTCCCATCTTCCTTCAACCTGCCTTTAAAAGGAACATGGTCATCTAGGGCTCAAGACATGGCAGAGGAACCAACGATACCTAAAATAACAGCAGCAGCTACCAGGTATTGTATTCTTAACTAAGTGCTAGGAACTTATCCCACCCACTTTCTCAGTTACTCCAGAAGATACATGCTATTTGCATATCACATGAGAAAATGAAGCTCAGAACAATTACATTACTTGTTTAAACTTATATAACTAAGAGATAGAACTGGAATTTGAAGCCAGTTCAGTTCAGTTCAGTTGCTCAGTCGTGTCTGACTCTTTGTGGCCCCATGAACCGCAGCATGCCAGGCTCTCCTGTCCATCACCAACTGCCAGAGTCTACCCAAACCCATGTCCATTGAGTCGGTGATGCCATCCAACCATCTCATCCTCTGTCGTTCCCTTCTCCTCCCGCCCTCAATCTTTCCCAGCATCAGGGTCTTTTCAAATGAGTCAGCTCTTCATATCATGTAGCCAAAGCACTGGAGTTTCAGATTCAACATCAGTCCTTCCAATGAACACCCAGGACTGATCTCCTTGCAGTCCAAGAGACTCTCAAGAGTCTTCTCCAATTTGAAGCCAAGTCTACAGCATTCCCAGGTCTGTACAAGTAGTGAAAGTCGCTCAGTGGTGTCCGACTATTTGCAACCCCATGGACTATACAGTCCATGGAATTATCCAAGCCAGAATACTGGAGAATCCCCTTCCCTTCTCCAGGGGATCTTCCCAACCCAGGGATCGAACCCAGGTCTCCTGCATTGCAGGAGGATTCTTTGCCAGCTAAGCCACAAGGGAAGCCCCTGTACAAGTAGATGCTATACTAAATAAACACGAAAGACCACTCCTTTGCAACTGCATTCAGTAAAAGGGGCAGAATGAACAAGAAATGGCTGGGGAGTATTCTAATCTTGGACTTGGATGAAGGGTACCTTTTTTTTTTTTTTTTGCAAATTTATTCTTTTCCAGGTAATGTATGTGGCATCCTTTTCCCTAAAGAGCTAGATGATGGTGGTTAATGTATCCCAGTGTAGGTAGAGGAGCCAGGCACCAAACCCCAAGTCTGAATGGCTCCCATCCTATGCCCTTCCTCTGTACTACACCGCCCAAGGCCGTGGCATAGTAAGACTGGGCAGTGGCTATGAAATCTCGTCCCAGCAGAGGATCACTATAGTGCTGCACAAAGCAGCAAGCATCATTTCTCTGAATGCTTCCAACTGGCAATTCTGACTGTGCAGTGTTTTACGATGAGGTCATTTTTTCATGGAATTCTCCATGTTAGTGACTTGGGTTGCACATTAGCAAAGGTTGGCTTTTTCACTGTCACAAAGTCGAGTGGCTGTAAACAGAACAAAGTTACGTATGCAACAGATTCTACAATATAAATAACGTGATTAAGACCTACCTGCAAAATCCTAGGAAGAAGATGGTTTGATTCAATGCCAACATATATGTGCAGCAACTCCAAGAGGGAAATAGACTGGCAAAGTTGCATCACAAGTCCAATTGCATAAAAAGTGTCAACCATTGAATCTGTGTCCAGTGAATTAAAAATACAGACATAGTAAGTAAAATCTAGATCACAACCCAAATCCAGGAAGCAGTTTGAAATACAACTGAGATTCCTTACTTCATTTTCCTTTGTACATGTGAAAAATTTCCTAGATTTCTAAATTACAAATACTATGTAACCAAAGAAAGCACGTCATATCATTGTACAGTTTAATTGCTCCTCTTCCAAAAAGAATTTAAAACTTGAAAAGGAAGGCTCTATGACCAAAGCTAAAGCATTTATTCCCCATTTATATGATTCTAAAGGAATTCCAGCATAAAAGTAAACAGACTCTGGACTACATCAGTGAAAACAGGCTGAAAGTGAGTTTATTAGAGAAACTGCTGTGCCCACTCCTTGTCTATGGACAAGAAAATGACAGAGATGAGAAAATATGATTTCAGAGATTTATGAAAATGACATTAATGATGCCCTGATATCAAATAACATCTTCCATTTATATAGCATTTATGTCCTGCACATACATGGTGAGGGCTTTCTGGATTTTTGTGAGTAGGGCCCATTGCAGAGGGCTCCAAACAAATACTACATTTGACAGAGCTGAAATGGACGGAAACAAATGTCTCTCTAAATAGAATAAATGTGCTGGTTTTTAAATGAAATCCTGCCATATTAAGAAACATCTAGGGAAATCTTTATCGTCTTCACTCCCTAGTTATCATTCACATGATAGTAATTTATCAAAGGGTTTCTCTTCTCAGCAGCTCTATGAGGTAGACATTCTTATCATTCCCACTTTATAGATGATTCCTGAGGCATACACAGTCCTGCACTTGCCATAAAAGCATGATCAGTCACACGGCTCCCTGAAGGAAGAAGGAAGCTGGTGTCTATTCCAGGTGCTTGACTGCTGTTGAGCTATTTAATTTATATACTGATTTGGAAATTGTACTGACCCCCCACACAGTTCTTTTCAAGCTACCTTCTGTAGAAATGGGTTGTGTTTCTTTAATAAAATGCAACTTCTCTAATTATGGATGGCGAGATCACAATTAAGAAAAAATACACTGCTGACGAAGGCATTTCCCCCCACTGGAAAGGCCAGGCAGCATAAGAATAAATTCATGTCTTGTTACTCATATTGTGAATGGCCTATAACAGGCCCTTGAAGCCACAGCTAACTTCCAAGGTCTAGAAGTGATGCTTTTTTCCTAAAAACAAAAGGAAGTTTTCCAAACACCTGTGTTGTCCTCTGCTTGAGGACTCCCAACACTCAAAGTTGAAACACAAGCATCAAGTTATATCTTTGGAGGTTCTTAACAAAGGCAAGAAATTATCTGCAAATCTGCAGTTAAAAAAAAGCAACATCAAATAGTTTATGGTATCACAGAAATAGATTAATTTTCTCATGATATTGAAGGCTGAATTGATGAGCAGAGCCTGACTTATCCCAGATATATACTAATGTTTGTTTTTAGCTGAAACCAGCAATTGCTCAAATTGTCAAGTCATGCAACACTTGGAAACTGTGATGACCCTTATCCATGTGGGGATGGAAAATGAAAAGAATTTTATTTTGACAGTCATTTAATGATTTGTTTTTTTGAAAATTTAAATGCATTTAAAATCTTTACTTTCAGGAAACTGGAGAAAGCTTATGACTTAAACCTTTAGCACTAACTCCCCTATATGTGATGAGTCATCTACAGAATGTGTCATTTTCCTATGGACACATTGCCTTTTAAAAGGATTAAATAGAAGAATGGGGAATATAGAGTTTGTCTTTCATTTGTTAGTAGTTTCCAGTTACCTTAAACCTGGGGAATAAGAAACCAGAGAAGAACTGGTTAATTTCTAATTTCTATGCAAAAAAAAAAAAAGTTACACAGGAATTTACAGATTTCTTCAACACACACCAGATCTGCTAAGGTTTGGTGCAGAACCAAGAAAGGAAGAGTGAAATGGTACGCCTCAATGCCATGTCTATGTTTTCAGGGCAAATGCCTACTCAAGGAGAACGCACTTCCCTTTCCCTCATTTTACTTACCGCCTCCTCCAAAAAGGTTTTGGTTTTTGCATTAAGAATGAAGCATGCTTACTGAAAAAATATGGTCACTAAATTTCAGAGAAGTGAAGGATATTAAGTGAAGTTCACAGAAGTTAAATTATAACTAGGACTAGGTGAAAATGAGGATTAAAAGTTAAAAATTCAAAACTGTTTTGGGCTTTTACCTTTTCCAAATGAAAAGAATCTGACTGTCATATTTGTAAATATCCAGGAGTGGCCGCAGAACTGGATTAAGTAGTAGATGAAAAGATAGGCATTCTTCCTATACCTACAATAAATACAAGAAAATACTTCCTTTAAACACATTAAACACTTCCTTTATAATCACCTTTTCAGCATTATACACATGTATTTTAACTAATTTACTGGCCAATCTGAGCGAGCAAGAGACAATTAATCCATATCCGAGTTTTTAATTTGGATACCCTTCTAACCCCCATGAGATTTTGAAAGCACACACTATCTGTTACAGTGACCATCCTGGGTTTGTTTAAAGCCAGATATGGTTCTATTTCAACATTCACTTTCATCTGTGATAAACCTCTAACTTTGCTGCTCCCCAAGGGATAAAAGCAAGCATTGCAAAGTTAGCTTTGAGTATTTTTGAAAAGAAAATATGGATGGAGAGAGGCCCATGTGGTCAACGTGTTCCTGCTAAGTGCATAACTTGAAGGATAACTAGTTTATAGTTACAAGAAGGGAGTAGCAATGGCGGCATTCCCAGGCAGGGTAATTCAATCATGGAATGTCAGGTCCATGAATCAAGGCAAATTGGAAGTGGTCTAACAGGAGATGGCAAGAGTGAACATCGACATTTTAGGAATCAGCAAATTAAAATGGACTGGAATGGGTGAATTTAACTCAGGTGACCATTATATCTACTACTGTGGGCAAGAATGCCTTAGAAAAAATGGAGTAGCCATCCTAGTCAACAAAAGAGTCTGAAATGCAGTACTTGGATGCAATCTCAAAAATGACAGAATAATCTCTGTTGGTTTCCAAGGCAAACCATTCAATATCACAGTAATCCAAGCCTATGCCCAGACCAGTAACGCTGAAGAAGCTGAAATTGAACAGTTCTATGAAGACCTACAAGACCTTGCAGAACTAACACCCAAAAAAGATGTCCTTTTCATTATATGGGACTGGAAGGCAAAAGTAGGAAGTCAAGAAATACTACCTAGAGTAACAGGCAAATTTGACTTTGGAGTACAGAATGAAGCAGGGCAAAGGCCAATAGAGTTTTGCCAAGAGAACTCACTGGTCATAGCAAACACACTCTTCCAAAAACCCAAGAGAAGACTCTACACATGGACATCACCAGATGGTCAATACCGAAATCAGTTTGATTACATTCTTTGCAGCCAAAGATGGAGAAGCTCTACACAGTCAGCAAAAACAAGACTGGGAGCTGACTGTGGCTCAGATCATGTACTCCTTATTGCTAAATTCAGACTTAAATTGAAGAAAGTAGGGAAAACCACTAGACCATTCAGGTATGACCTACATCAAATCCCTAATGATTATACAGTGGGAGTGAGAAATAGATTCAAGGGATTAGATCTGATAGACAGAGTGACTGAAGAACTATGGATGGTGGTTCGTGACATTGTACAAGAGGCAGGGATCAAGACCATCGCCAAGAAAAAGAAATGCAAAAAGGCAAAATGGCTGTCTGAGGAGGCCTTACAAATAGCTGTGAAAAGAAGAGAAGTGAAAGGCAAAGGGAAAAGAAAAGATATAGTGATTTGAATGCAGAGTTCCAAAGAATAGCAAGGAGAGATAAGAAAGCCTTTCTCAGTGATCAATGCAAAGAAATAGAGGAAAACAACAGAATGGGAAAGATTAGAGATCTCGTCAAGAAAATTAGAGATACCAAGGGAATTTTTCATATAAAGATAGACACAATAAAGGACAGAAATGGTATGGACCTAACAGAAGCAGATATTAAGAAGAGGTGGCAAGAATACACAGAAGAACTATAAAAAAGATCTTCACGACCCAGATAATCATGATGGTGTGATCACTCACTGAAAGCCAGACATCCTGGAATGCAAAGTAAGTGGGCCTTAGGAAGCATCACTATGAACAAAGCTAGTGGATGTTGGAATTTCAGTTGAGCTATTTCAAATCCTAAAAGATGGTGCTGCGAAAGGGCTGCACTCAATATGCCAGCAAATCTGGAAAACTCAGCAGTGGCCACAGGACTGGAAAAGGTCAGTTTTCATTCCAATCCCAAAAAAAGGCAAT
>NW_011494948.1:15243934-15244244 GCF_000754665.1 Bison bison bison
CAGATGACACCACCCTTATGGCAGTAAGCAAAGAACTAAAGAGCCTCTTGATGAAAGTGAAAGAGGAGAGTGAAAATGTTGGCTTAAAACTCAACACTCAGAACACTCAGATCATGGCACCTGGTCCCATCACTTCATAGCAAACAGATGGGGAAACCATGGTAACAGTGAGAGACTTTATTTTGGGGGGCTCCAAAATCACTGCAGATGGTGACTGCAGCCAGGAAATTAAAAGACACTTGGTCCTTGGAAGAAAAGTTATGACCAACTTTTAATATGCTAGACAGCATATTAAAAAGCAGAGACATTA
>NW_011494948.1:15244344-15245019 GCF_000754665.1 Bison bison bison
TCAGCAGTGGCCACAGGACTGGAAAAGGTCAGTTTTCATTCCAATCCCAAAAAAAGGCAATGCCAAAGAATGCTCAACTACCACACAATCACACTCATCTCACACGCCAGTAAAGCAATGCTCAAAATTCTCCAAGCCAGGCTTCAACAGTATGTGAACCGCGAACTTCCAGATGTTCAAGCTGGACTTAGAAAAGGCAGAGGAACCAGAGATCAAATTGCCCATTGGATCATCGAAAAAGCAAGAGTTCCAGAAAAACATCTACTTCTGCTTTATTGACTATGCTAAAGCCTTTGACTGTGTGGATCACAATAAACTGTGGAAAATTCTTCAAGAGATAAGTATAGCAGACCACCTGACCTGCCTCCTGAGAAACTTCTATGCAGGTCAAGAAGCAACAGTTAGAACTGCACGTGGAACAACAGACTGGTTCCAAATAGGAAAAGGAGTATGTCAAGGCTGTATATGTCACCCTGCTTATTTAATTTATATGCAGAGTAAATCATGAGAAATGCTGGACTAGATGAAGCACAAGCTGGAATCAAGATTGCCAGGAGAAACATCAATAACCTCAGATATGCAGATGACACCACCCTTATGGCAGAAAGCAAAGAACTAAAGAGCCTCTTGATGAAAGTGAAAGAGGAGAGTGAAAATGTTGGCTTAAAACTCAAC
>NW_011494948.1:15245119-15246682 GCF_000754665.1 Bison bison bison
TGGAAGAAAAGTTATGACCAACTTTTAATATGCTAGACAGCATATTAAAAAGCAGAGACATTATTTTGCCGACAAAGGTCTGTGTAGTCAAAGCTATGGTTTTTCCAGTAGTCATGTATAGATGTGAGAGTTGGACTGTAAAGAAAGCTGAGCACAGAAAAACTGATGCTTTTGAACTGTGGTGTTGGAGAAGACTTTTGAGAGTACCTTGGTCAGCAAGGAGATACAACCAGTCCATCCTAAAGGAAATCAGTTCCTGAATATGCTGAAGATGAAACCCCAATACTTTGGCCACCTGATCGAAGAACTAACTCATTTGAAAAGACCCTGATGCTGGGAAAGATTGAAGGCAGGAGAAAGGGTGACAGAGGATCAGATGGTTGGATGGCATCACCGACTCAATGCACATGAGTTTGAATAAACTCTGGGAGTTGGTGATGGACAGGGAGGCCTGGCGTGCTGCAATCCATGGGGTCGTAAAGAGTCAAACACCACCAAGCAACCGAGCTGAACTGATTTCTGAATGCATTTTTGTGATTGGGGTCAGTACCTTACCACTGCCTACTATAGTTTGCAAGAGTAGATAGTTTCCTTCACCAGGCACACACAGAGAGCAGTTTAAGGGCCAGAAAAGGGAAGTGAAGCTGAGTTTGAAAATTGGTTGATGGGGATATGACTAAGAAAAGATGAACAGATACACGTTTGAGGGGGTCAGAGGAAGCACTGTTTGAAGTGTTGTCTCTAGTTCTAAAAAGTGGCGGGAGTGGCCGGATCAGGGTAGACAAGATTTTTTTCCTAGCTGGAGATATGAAACCTCTGAGAAATAAAGCAAATAAATTGAGAAGCAGATAAAATGTAGCTTGATGAGCGCACTCGGGTACCCCTACAGATGACTAAGGCACTACTAAAAAAGTAGGGGAAAGGACTGCCTCCCTGAAACCTACAGCAGTCACTTGGCTTGTGGGATAAACATAGACATCCCAGGCTCTACCCTCATATCACTGAATCAGTTTTTCTGGAACCGGGGCCCCTGAAATCTACACGGGTGCTTGGTGCTTCTGCAGCAGGTAGAGAAAAGGAAAGGGAAGCGCTCCAGGTCGGAGGAACGGGAAGAGAAGAAAGACCGCCGAGAGCATACAAAAGGAAGGGTGGCCACGCAGCCTGTCCTTTCTCTGCTGTAACATGGGGAAAATAACAGTTATTCCTAGGGTTGCCGAGAAAATTGTATTAGCTAGTATCTGTCCAGAGCCCCAGGGAACGTGAGGCGTAAGGCTGCTCCGGCGCTGGCGGGTGCTCGCCCCACGGAACTATGTGGGCACCACCCACACCCGCCCACCCGCACCCCTCCCGCTGGC
This sequence comes from Bison bison bison, assembly GCF_000754665.1. Taxonomy (NCBI): domain Eukaryota; kingdom Metazoa; phylum Chordata; class Mammalia; order Artiodactyla; family Bovidae; genus Bison; species Bison bison. The sequence continues at coordinate 15,246,475 of NW_011494948.1, forward strand.
GGCCCCTCCTCCCGACCCCCTCCCCACCCTCCGGGCCGAGCGCCCTACCTGGGCTGCAGCCAGGTGGGCAGCGCCACGGGTCCCATGGGCCGCCGCCACCAAGTCTGCCAGCGTCGTCCAGAAAGGAACACCCACCGGGGAGCGCGGGAGGAGTGGCTGAGTGGCTGGGCTGCCTGGCGCGGAAGGGCGGGGGCTCCCCGCCCTCACA
>NW_011494948.1:15246782-15338182 GCF_000754665.1 Bison bison bison
TTACCAAAAAAAAAAACCCAAGTCGTGCAACAGGCACCAGAAGAAAACCAAGTTCGTGAAGTTCCTGAGGCGGCAAGAGCCAGCAGCACCACGACTGCCAGCGGGGTTCGGCTGGTGCGCGAGGCTGGGCTGGGCTGGAGGGGACCCTAACACACCCTAGTCCCAAATTAAGGTTCACCAGGCTCCTTACCCAGCTTCCCAGTCTTTGGGTTGAGACTCCCAGTTGCAGCCTGGAGGAAGTCAATAGATCCCACCCCTGACCCCTGATCTCCAGAAGCGTGCAGTCAAGCAGTCCCAAAGCCTTCTGGGATGCGTGAGCCCCAGCTGGGCGCCTCTCAGGACCCTCAGCTGTGAAAGTCACGATTCGGCGAGGATGCCTGTGAGCGCGCCTTCCCTCACACCTTTTCAGTCAAAAGGCCTGATTCCTCAGGTATCAGACTCCCTTGCCGTTAATCTCTCCTGGATGCACTCAGTTCTTGCTCTTGGGGAGCGTTTGATCTAAAGGGGAAACTGATTTACAAGCGAACACTGGTGGCTAATCAGTCATCGGTGTCATCAGTGCCCAGGCCAAGCAGCAAGAGAGGAAGAAAGTCCTGGATGGCCTGAAGAGAGGGGAGAGAAGGCAGAAGGACTGCCAAGAGGGAGTGATCTTTTATCATTAAACACAGCCCCCATCTACAGCTCCTCCTCTTCCACAAGTCCATGGCATTTACCAGTTTCACCCCTCCTCCCGGTGCCATGTTGGACTTTGCTTGTGCCTCCCTCCTTTCTCTCTCTCTAGTTAGGTACCCTCCCCTCCTCCCCGTCCCCCACCCCGACTCTATTTCCTCTAAGGTCTAACAGGGACCATCTTTTCCCTTTGCCACCTCCTTATGCCATAGCACAGACACTTCCACATATGGTTTTATCTCCATGCCAATGACTGACTGTTTTTAAAACCATACATAAAAAGTAACAAAGTATACCATTTCACAGTGATCTTAAGAAAAATTAAATCCAGTGGTTGAATATCCTGAGTTTGGATATTTATCCATCCATCTATTCATCATCTTGTCCCTGCATTTTTTCCCCTCCCATTCCCTGGCAGTCTCATTTTTGAATGCCGGTACTTCCTGTGATATTCACTGAGAGCAGAGATTCTGGAAAAGCGCCCTATTGCCCCCCTTTTTCTTCCATTACCAACAAAAAGCTCTGTAAGGAACCAGTTATACTCTGATAACTTTCTATCCTGAATTTCCTGTTTATTTCAACCACTTGGAATTTTCAAGGACCACAGCCTCTCTCTCTTTCCACACCCAGTCCCATAGCACTGATTGGAAATTTCACAGGCTGCCAGATCCATGTAGAACTTAGAGATTATATGGTCCAGTCTCTTATTTCACAGGCATCAAAAATCTAGTTGAAGTTGTATTGAGATCTCTTTCTACAGCATTGTGAAAATTTTCTGCCATATTTGCCTAGTTACCTTACTTGGGCATTAATCATAGTCATTTATTGTAATCTTTGCCTGTACACACTCTCAGCCTCAATTATCATTCTTTTCCAGCTGATCCAAAGCATTGCTTCTGCTTCTCTGCTAGAACTTTAAACCATTCATCCTTTAAATGGCTTCTGTCTTTGCTATTCAGAAGACTAAACCTTCTACTTCTTGGACATCATTATTCCCCAATCTATCCTCTGTCTTATTCCAAGACAAATATGTTCAGTTGTGTAATTGGTTTATTCAACCATGCAGGAGCCATTATAAAAATCTCTTAGCTCACATGACTATGTTATTTTCCAGAATCTCTGCTCTCAGTGAATATCACAGGAAGTACTAGCGTTCAAAAACATCTCCTAGTTCACCATAAAGCACACTATGTGTGTGCTTCACAGTGCTTTCTAGGAGTTATCTCACTTAATCCTCAGAGTGACCCTATGAAGTGAGTGGGAACTATTCTTAACTAATTTTACAGGTGAGAGAAAAAGGTCAAAGCAGTTAAATATCCTGACCAAGGTCAACACTGCTATTTAAATGCTGGAACTGAGATTAAAACTTTAGTCCATCTCTAATCTAAAGAGATATGACACAAATGAACTTGCTTATAAGACAGAAAGAGACTCACAGACTTAAGAGAATGAATTTACGGTTGCCGGGGAAGGGAAAGTTAGGGAGCTTGGGATGGATGTATCAGTTCAGTTCAGTTCAGTTGCTCAGTCGTGTCCGACTCTTTGTGACCCCATGAATCGCAGCACGCCAGGCCTCCCTGTCCATCACCAACTCCCAGAGTTCACTCAGACTCACGTCCATAGAGTCAGTGATGCCATCCAGCCATCTCATCCTCTGTCGTCCCCTTCTCCTCCTGCCCCCAATCCCTCCCAGCATCAGAGTCTTTTCCAATGAGTCAACTCTTAGCATGAGGTGGCCAAAGTACTGGAGTTTCAGCTTTAGCATCATTCCTTCCAAAGGAATCCCAGGGCTGATCTTCAGAATGAACTGGTTGGATCTCCTTGCAGTCCAAGGGACTCTCAAGAGTCTTCTCCAACACCACAGTTCAAAAGCATCAGTTCTTCGGTGCTCAGCCTTCTTCACAGTCCAACTCTCACATCCATACATGATCACTGGAAAAACCATAGCCTTGACTAGACGGACCTTTGTTGACAAAGTAATGTCTCTGCTTTTGAATATGCTGTCTAGGTTGGTCATAACTTTCCTTCCAAGGAGTAAGCGTCTTTTAATTTCATGGCTGCAATCACCATCTGCAGTGATTTTGGAGCCCCCCAAAAATAAAGTCTGATACTGTTTCATTAGTCATTAGGGAAATGCAAAATAAAACCACAATGAGATATCATTACACATCTATGAGAGTAGCCAAAATGAAAAAGACTCAGCATATCGAGGCTGAGAAGAAACTCAATCCATCCCTTTGCAGCTTTGTTACAACCAGCCCAAATCTAAGGCAAAGTCAGCAGGCTAGGAAGAAGGTGACATACAAAGAAATGCAAAAGAGAAAAATCACGTTAGTGTAATTCCAAACTGTTATCCCTGTTATATACCATTAAGGTTTTATTTAAATTCACATACAATTTTCCTTTCTATTTATTCTTGCTCCATGCCATTGTCTATGATTACTAACAACTGCTCTCTTTAGATTAATTCACTTTCCAAGCTACTTAGAGGAGCCACTCACAGAAAACCAACTTAATACAGTAATTTTTCGATAAGGTTTAGTGTTCTAATGATGAAACATTATTTGGGTCACAGATATAAACACTTTTAAGATCATTTTTATATTGATCTCTTTAGATAAAATTATTATTGTTAACATATATCCAAATCACTTTAAAGACAGGGTTGCTTTTTGACAGTCTAGGGTAAGAGATTTTTGAAATGTATTCGGCTTTAAAATTTTAAGACTTTGTGATTGTATGATATACACAGAGTCAAAAAGCAAAGCTGCAACATTTTTTGGTAATCATTTTTTTGAATAAGGAAAGTTACACAACTTAAGGGATAAAGTTAAAGGAAGCAATTTAAACATTAATTTATCTAAAAGTTATTGAATTTTATTAGATATTTAAATAGATGAGCATAGCTCATAATGTGCATTTTTATAGCTTCATAATGGTAGGAAATGCTGGTCCCTAAAGAATACTGACTAGAAAGATTCCTTCCTTAAATAATGAGTTTCTGAAAAAAAAAGTCTTGCCTCTCAGATTGTTTTATTCCATATTGCCTTCTCAATGTTAGCTATTCTGTTAATTGAGGAGGATTAGATAAAAAGATCATAGAGATCTCCATGGTCTGGTTCTGATATTCTATAAACCCACAATCTATTCCTTATTTCAAATACTTTTAATAAGTGCTGTTCTTAGAAAAGCCATCAGCAGTAAGAGATGTTAATGTTCGTACTTCTTTATTTATGACTGATTTGATACTTTCATTTTGCTCTTTGTGTTTACTTTCCCCAGAATTAATGTTTGTTTATCAAAATATTTCATGCTTGACCTTGTACTATGGGAGTTCTTATTAGCTGTTTGGGAGATTGGATGCATTTAAAGACAGAAAGACACATTATCCATCCTCAAGTTGTTTATACACCTCAAGGTATTTTTTAATTTATTTTTTACTGGTGTACAGTTGATTTGCAATGCTGTGTTAACTTCTAATGTACAACAAAGTGACTCTGTTATATACATATGTACATCCTTTTTTATATTCTTTTCCATTATGGCTTATCTCATGATACTGAATATAGTTCCCTGTGCTATACAATAGGACCTTGTTTATTAATTCCATATGTAATAATTTGCAACTGCTTATCCCAAACTCCCTCAAGTCATTTTTAAATGGCTGTTTGGGGTGTTTTTTTTTTTAATCTATGCTCAGAAACAGAAATAAATTGTTTCAGGGAGCAAGGAATTTTCAGTCAGAAGACCTGGGTTCAAGTTTAGATTTCACTTCTGTGTGATGTTGGACAAGTAATAATCCCCTCTGAGTCTCAGCTCCTTCATTTTTTATGGTGAAAATAATATGATACAGACCCTAGTCAGCTTGCCTTGTCAGGACCAAATGTGATCATTGCCAAGCCTCAAACGCAAACAAAGTCAGGGTCCCTTGCCAAAGGCCAACAGGATGAACCACTTGCTCCAGCAGTTGAAGGTGGAGCCCTGGTTTGTTTGTTTGTTTTTCTAGTCACTAAGTCGTATCCACGCCTATCAAATTGGGCAGAAACCTGGGGAAGACAGAACAAGGGGATGGAGCAGGGAGAGTTGTGATGGTTGGAGAGGGGCCAAGCTATGGTGAAAGTGAAAGTGTTAGTAGCTCAGCTGTGTCTGACTATTTGCAGCCCCACAGACTGCAACACTCCAGGCTTCCCTGTCCTTCACCATCTCCCAGAGTTTGCTCAAACTCAAGTCCTTTGAGTCAGTGATGCCATCCAACCCAACTAGAGTGGGTAGCCATTCCCTTCTCCCTGCATTGCAATCAGAGTCTTTACCATCTGAGCCACCAGGGAAGCCCCAAGCTATGGTAGACAAAGGAATTAAAAGGATTTATCATCCTAAATGAAATTTGAGTTAGACTTCCAGCAATAAAATGTTCAGTGTATATTCTGGATTGGGAGCAAATTATAGAAGAGGTCATAGTAAGTGTATTGGTGGGATGGGGGTTAGTGGGTAGGAGGATTGAGAGGAAGAGGGGAGATCAACTCAGAAATAGAGAGTTCCATTGTGAGCCAGGTCAAAAAGCCAAATTAAACTCAATATGAAGTGTTGGTTAAATGAGAACTGTCTACACAGAAGCAGGAAACTGTCGTTAAGTCAGATGTGGTTGTGTTTGCCTGTTGTTCAGATAAAAGTCTGATTTCTCTGTGTCTGGTTGAGGGTATTGGGAGTAGTGGAGATTGGACCTGTGCAGGAGGTAGCAGTAGGGGGAAGACAAGATGGCTAAATTGCATTATTATCATATTAGATACCAGAGTCAAGAGAAGATAAAGGAAACTTCCCTTACTTAACATTATTGTTGAAGGCTAACCTTGCATTGAGATTTAGCCTGTTAATTTATAAGGTTTATGAGCCAAATCTAACCACATTTAAATGGCCATCCTTAGACTTTGTAATGATTTCTTATCTGCTATTAGAAATAATCTTTACTGCACAGATAACTTTTAAGACCATTGTAGAGATAGTTAATTGTTTTACACCAGGGGTATAAAAGTCATTCCATAATAGCTGAGATCGCATGAGTGATGTCTATCAGATTACCTGTGAGACAGGGTGAATCTGGTCCTCTACTGGATTGCAACCCTTAAGAAGCAGCATCCTTTCAGGCTAGCCTGAGGGACAAGTGTGGCATTGAATGATGACAAGTAGAATTCAGTCAAGGAAAAACAGAAAAGAACTGCAAAATAGTTGTCCAAATAAGAGAATAGACAGGTAAAGGATCTACCGGGAGACAGAAATTTAGAACAAAATTTGGGACTGAACTTCATTAATCCTAACTGATAATTTTGTTAGCTCAGGCTTGCCTTTACAGGGCTGGGTGATCTCATCCCACGTTTCCAAAAATCCAGCTATGAGCCTTAATTTAAAAAAAATTTAAATCCTTTCTCTATAAAAGTGATAATCAGTTTAAAACAAAATAGAATTATAATTTCATTCACAAAAGTAACAAAACTAAAGATACCTAATATAAAGAACAAAGATACATATTCTTTAAGAAGGAAGTTATAAAATCTTACTGTAGAAGACTGAAAAATGAAACATTGGAAATTATACCATCTTCTTAAATGGAATCCTTAATATCTCCCAAATTTAAATATTCTCTGATTAATCTATCAATGGAAAGCAATTATAGTTAGAATCACAAGAAAAGTTTTTATTGGAGCAAATAATCTTAAAGTCATACAGGGAAACAAATTTATAATAATAACCAAAAAATTAATTAGAGAAATAGTGAGGAGGATATGCATTGCCAGACAATAAAGTATAAGATACTGTATTGGTAATAGGAACAAACAAATTGAACAATGGAAGACAATCAAAATTCCAGGAATGGATTTCAACATATGTAGGAGTAAACAAATGATGTCATAGTCATCGGTGATTGCAGTCCTCTATTGGGAGCTGGTGAGCCCTGAAGAAACACAGGGCTGAAAAGAATACCTGCCATCTAGCAGCCATCAGACAGCAGCCTCTCCCTATGCTGAGCCCAGAGAAAACCCAAGATGGGAAAATACAGGATATTGGCACCAGGCTGCTGAGGTACATATCAAAAGAGTCATTTCAGTGAGCTCGGATTCTTGCATCTTTCCGTACACAGAAAAGCTCTAAATTCCTTAACTTGGCATATCTGGTTTCTTTAATTAACAGTAATATTTTGATGCTCCCAACTACCTGCCCTTTGATGCAAAATTCTTATATATTCTAGCTCCTGCCCTCACCTCATCAGAAAAGTTTCTTATGGCTATCTGAAAGCTGTCTTTAGGCTGCAGTCCTCATTTTTCCCCCAAACTCTCACATTGCGCATTTTTAAAATCAATACATGTAATGTCCAGAATAGAAAAAGCATGCTTAGGATTGGGATGATGCTAGGGTGGAAGACATGTTTCTGTCCCAGCTCATGTTTATGACTTATTGATGGTTAGGTTAGAATAGGAAAAAGGAGTCATGTTTATGACTTACTGATGGTTAGGTTAAAATAGGAAAAAGGAGTCCAGAATGGCAGTGGCTAAAAGACAAGGAAGGGAAAAGCCCGAGAAAATAGATCAAAGGAGAAAATAGATCAAAGGAAGTGACTGGAGTGAGGACTTCAGGTAGAACAAACAGCACTCCTGGCTAGCCCAAATTACATAAGGCAGGTCCAAGGGGAGGAGAAAAAACATATAAAAAGAGAAGCCAAATGGTGGGGGAAGGGGGGGTGCTCTCTGTCTCTCCCACTCTCTCCCTTCGCATGGTTTGGGTCGTCATGCCCTCATGCCTTGAGGATGCATTTTCCTTTATTTTCTAAATAAAACTGAGCTATAACTCGGAGCTGTGACACTGGTCTGTCCAAGAGCTATAATGCTGGTCTGTCGCTTCAAATTTTTGTTATGACGAGACCAAATCAAAGAAATTACACACTCCCCCGACACTTCCAAGAATATTAGGAGACATTCAGGCTTCAAAATGTTGAAGCTCCATTGTAGCATTTCTTGGATGGCCATGAAAACACATTCCTTTGGAAACTGGTCAACTTTTGAAACCTGAAAGAATCCAAAGTTGCTCCTGTCCTTTAGATATCTCAGAGGAAATTCCTCCTAGGTTTTCAAAATGTTGTAAAATCTTCCAGTTGCCCCTTCTACAAAAGTAACAGTCCAGCGAGTAGGCAGTCAGAGAGAGAAGTAGCATTCAGGACCAAGATGCCAAGCTCCAACTGGTCATCGTGGGCCCCTCGACAATGTACTCCTTCCTTGGAGAGAGCTTGGCTGTGGATTACCTCTGATTGCACCGTCTCCACACTTCTGAATTTGTATCTGTGGGAACTTTGGTTTTGCAAGACATTTCAGGGTCCCCCTAATTTCTTGTGATCTTTTCCACTTATTGTTTACTATTTTTCAATGATAAACAAAACTATAGCTTCTTTGGTCATCAATTCACACATTCTATTTTAGAATCACGATGAATATAAACTACCTCCTGTGAAAGACCAACAATCAGTCAAGCGAAAACAAAACTGAATGTTTTCGCCTTAAATATTCTATGCATCTCATCTCTCATCCCTTTCCTTCCTCTAGTTATGTTGCCTGTTCTTGTTCCAATCAAGCAAGACTGTCTCTTGGTGAAACACTTGTTTAAATATTTGTTATGGTTTTCAAGGCTTTGTTTTAGCTAATTGTGCTCTATCACAACCTTGCATTTTAAAGCTTTTCAAAAGTGATTGCATACATTGATATTTTTGTTCATTTCTTTTCCTAGAAAAATCAGAATTGTGAAATTTGTCTTTCTTCTCCTATCATGCCATTTAGCTGTGCTCATGTCCTTTCTACTCACCTCTTTTCCTTCCTAAGCAGTAGAGCAGCATGATGGAGAGAGCCAATGCTAAAGCCAGGCCATCTCAAACCCAAGCAGCTGATTAACTCTCTGAGCCTCAGTTCTTTGCTTATTCACATAAAAGGCTTAGGACAGTGGCTAGCAACTCTCGATGTTCAGTGAATCTTAGCTGCTCTTGTGATTAATGTTTATCAATCTCTATCATCCTGACCCACTCTCCACTGGCTACCATGATCCCTTGTGTGCTATGAACTAATGAAGACTCAAAATGCTAAAGGTCCCCACTCTTCCTTCTAATTTTATTGCAGATTAGCCATTGTAGGTCTCTGGATACAGACACAATGAAGAAAAGGAGCTTGGACCTCTGCCTTCAAGATGCTCACATCTTGACCAGAAGAGGGCAAGGACCTCTAGGGGTGTGATAAGAGCCATTAAATATAGTATGATGAGTTATAATAAAAGTCTGCAGAAAACTCTAGAAGGATTGAGTCATCCCTCTGGGAATGGAGATGGTAGTGAAGAGCCAGGGACATCCTTAGAGAGTAGCTGGTCTTGCGGGAAGTGAGCTAGAGAACATTGTCCAGGTGGAGAGAATATCCTTGTCAAAGGCATGGAATGGTCCAATTTGGAAAGGCATGGAGAGGTCAGTGGGTTAAAGCGAGGATGAACTATGCTCAGTGCGCTTGGAAATAAGACCACAAATAATTTCTTAAAGGTAAAAAGCCCTTCTGGTGAGACCAGTTGAGATACAGTTTTAAAATTCTTCTTTAAGGGCTTCCCTGGTGGTCCAGTGCTTGGGAGTCTGCCTGCCAATATAGGGGACATGGGTTTGATCCCTGGGCAGGGAAGATCCCAGGCGTCCCCAAGGGCAACTGAACCCCTGTGCCACAACCATTGAGCCCATGCTCCCTAGAGCCTATGTTCTGCAACAAAACAAGCCACTGCAATGAGACATTCAAGCATGGCAACTAGAGAGTAACCCTGCTTGCTGCAAGTAGAGAAAGCCCTTCTGCAGCAACAAAAACCTAGTGGAGCCAGAAATTTAAAAAAAAAAATTTTTTTTTAATTTTCTTTAAGACATTATGCTTTGTAATTTATTTAACTGGGACAGATGATAGTGTGACCACCAACAATTTATGAGTGAGTAACATTACTAGGAGTGAGTCACAAAAAGGTGGTGAGGGTGGGGCAGGGCTAATGTTTATCGGGAACCAATATGTGCAGGCTCTGTACTAAATGATGCACTACTGTGTAGAAGGCAGACCAGAATTTTTAGAAGGAGAAAGCCAATTATGGTAACAATTAAAGTTAATAGAATAAAACAAGGTATTGAATATATTTTCATTGTATTTTCATATACATTATCTTATTACAGACTCAGTGTGGATCTAAAATAATCCTCATTTTACAGGTAAGAAAAGCAAATCTCAAAGATCACATAACCAGTGGAGGCAAAGGAAGGAGCTACAAGATTAGGGGACTGTGCTCTAAATTGGAGATGACAAAAATAATTCATGGCAAATCAATTCGTCTTAGGCTTCTGGAGTCAGAAGGATCCTGAGGCTTCATCCGGGATGAATGGTAAGAATACTGTAATCAGCTAGCAATGTCTATCATGAGATAGGGGGAAGGTGAGTTGTCATCCTTGTGTAAATATCATGATACCGTAAGTGTGTGTCTTATTTGCTTGAGCATGAATGAAGTAGGCTTTAAGTCTGAGGTAGATGAGGGAGGTTACACAAAGGTGACCACAAGCTATAAAGGAGGCCGGGAAGCCCAACCTGGCACTCTCACTGACCTACAGGGGATGGGGGAGGAGAAGGCGGCTCAAGAAGGAGGGAATATAATTATGACTGATTCATGTTGTTGTACAGCAGAAACCAACACAACATTGAAAGCAATTTTCCTCCAATAAAAAAAATAAAGGAAGGTTGGAAGAATGATATAGGGATTTTTCTAAGTTAATACTGTTTTTACACCTGGTATTGTAAATATGGGGCTTCCCTGGTGGCTCAGCAATAAAGAATCCACCTGCCAACTCAGGAGACCTGAGTTTGATCCCTGGGTTGGAAAGATCCCCTGGAGGAGGAAATGGCAACACACTCCAGTGTTCTTGCCTGGGGAAATCCCATGGACAGAGGAGCCTGGAAGGCTATAGTCCATGGGGTCAAAAAAGAGTTGCACAGGACTTAGGGACTAAATAATAGCAACATCAACCTAGGAGGGACAACTGAGAAGCCTTGACTGCACACACATCTATTCACTATTCATCATAAACTCGTGAATTCTACAGCTTGTCATATGCAAGACATTTAAGACACAGTGCCTGCCCCCAGGGAGTTCCATCTCATTGGAGAAGACGGAAGTCAGGATGGTAGCCTCGGTCACACAGGTATGAGAGAGTTGCGGAAGTACAGAGAATAGAGAACAGTCCTTGGCACACATGACTAGATTCCCTATCTGGTGAAGCAAACAGAAGCAGTTTGAGCCCATGAATTTCAGTTCTATCACTCAAAGATTTCCTATTTTACCTGGTATTCACCTCTCTTTAAGATTATAATTGAATGTAAAAGACTTTTCCTGCAGTTTTTAAATAGGTTTAAAGCAAAAGGTCTGGATTAATATATATCTACATAAGAATCCTTATATTTATGTCTTATGTAGATATGTCTACATAAGAATCTTTATATTTATATTGTATTTAAAAATAATCCTTATATTTATATTTATGTCAGATTATATTTATGTCCTTATATTTATAAATCCTTATATTTATATTTATCCTTATATTTACTCCTTATATTAAATCCAAATATTTAAATCCTTATATTTATTTATTAAAAAATCCTTATATTTATGTCAAAATTATGTGACTTTGGACAAATTTCCTAATCTCTCTGAGGTTTGGCTTCATTGCTTTAAAAATGGGCTAATGATATGATATCACTTATATGTGGAATCTAAAATATAAGACAAATGAATTTATTTCCAAAATAGAAACAGACTCACAGACATAGAAAATAAAATTTGTGGTCAGCAAAGGGCAAAGGGGGGAGAGAGATAAATTAGCAGTTTGGGATTAGCAGATACAAACTACTATATATAAGATGGATAAACAACAAGGTCCTACTCTATAGCATGGGGGGTATAGTCAACATTCTGTAATAAACCATGGTGGAAAAAATATGAAAAGAATATGTATATATATATATATATGTATAACTGTATCAGTTTGCTGTATACCAGAAATGAACGCAACATTGTAAATAAGTATGCTTCAATTAAATAAATTAAAAAATGGGCTAATGAAATGATCTCTCTCTTAAGATTTAAAATATGAGACATTCTAGCTAAATCTCTGGTACAATTCATGATACATACATATGAAGTGCTAGACAAATATTACTACTGTTACCATTGTCTACATCAACTACTCACCTCTACTCAAACACAGATTAAGCCCCTGTAGTAAGAAAATACATAAGACTAAGAAGAGGAAAGCTGAAGTTTTCATTAGCACATACGTCTTCATTATTTTAAATACAAACTGACTTTCATGTTGATGGCAAGCAGGAATAAAGGAATTGATGGCAAAAAGGAGAAATGATTCTCAATTAGAATCTCCTGATACCATCAAAGAAATTCTTAACACATAAGAACGTTAGAGTTGTCTTTTCTTATCATTAGTCAGAAGAATTTGGTTTAAAATATGTAACAGCAACCAAAACTTTGAATGCTCTAATGAAATCAACTCATTTCATGATAGTAGTTAAACAATGATTTAATTACAGTGTTTATTTCAGTACATTCTTTACTGGATAAATAAATGGTTCCATGCAAAAGGCTTCCTCAATAAATCGCATCTAAACAGTTTTAATACTTAGGCTCATACAAAAATTGCCTGTGATTTGAGATAGACAGCTGTTTTTTTAAGCAGCACTTGAAAGTGCTCTTGTAACTTAACCCCCAAATTCTGATTTTCAAATGGACAGCAGGGGATTTACCAAATATGTGATGAAGAACCATGTTTTCATGTTCTTTCATTTTGGCAGGAACTCTTGTTTCAATTGAAAACATTCCCTTACCATCGTGGAAACCCAGAGGGCAATCATGAGTTTAGACCTGAAAAATAAAACTGAGAGAAAAGACTGGAACAACATCTGGTTGTCATTCTGAAGGCCACAGAGAGGGGAAGTGGTTTTCCACTGCTAGTTAAGCAAAGGCAGGCACACGTTCCACATAATGTGGAGGCCAGACAGTAAAAATACAAAGACACGGAAGCTCCTCTTTCATTCACCATGAATGAATCAGGTGCTGACTGTGAATGAAGCATTTAGGATTGCTTAGCTTAGGATCCTGATGATATTTTATATTTTTAATGTAAAGATTTTCTGTTTACATTTGGGGCCTCTCACAACCACTTTGAGAGATATGGCCATGTCACTCAATTGGGCTCCTCCACCATAAAGATGAACCTTAGTAGATCCCCAAAGACCACAATTAGAAATATGATTAAAAATCACTATCTCTGAATTTTCAGCCTCACAAATTATTCTATGTCTAGAAAGAAACTAAGGAAGGAAGGAAGGGGAGAGGGAGGGAGGAAGAAAGGGGAAGAAGGAAGGAAGGGATAAAGTGATGCTTTTGTTTCAAATACACATTTACAATTGTTGTTGTTGCTGTTTCATTGCTAAGTCGGGTCCAGCTTTTTTTTGTGACCCCATGGAGTATAGCCCGCCAGGCTCTTCTATCCATGGGATTTCCCCAGCCAAGAATACTGGAGTGGGTTGCCATTTCCTTATTCAGGGGATCTTCGCAACCCAGAGATCAAATCACATCTCCTGCATTGGCAGATGGATTCTTTACTGCTGAACCACCAGGGAATCCCCCCTAAAAATGTGTACTAAATACAGTCCCTTTGTTGTCAAAGTAATGTCTCTGCTTTTTAATATGCTGTCTAGGTTCATCATAACTTTCCTTCCAAGGGGTAAGCGTCTTTTAATGTCATGACTGCAGTCACCATCTGCAGTGATTTTGGAGCCCCCCAAAATAAAGTCAGCCACTGTTTCCACTGTTTCCCCATCTATTTGCCATGAAGTGATGGGACCAGATGCCATGATCTTAGTTTTCTGAATGTTGAGCTTTAAGCCAACTTTTTCACTCTCCTCTTTGACTTTCTTCAAGAGGCTCTTTAGTTCTTCTTCACTTTCTGCCATAAGGGCGGTGTCCTCTGCGTATCTGAGGTTATTGAGAGTTCTCCTGGCAATCTTGATTCCAGCTTGTGCGTCTTCCAGCCCAGTGTTTCTCATGATGTACTCTGCATATAAGTTAAATAAGCAGGGTGACAGTATACAGCCTTGACGTACTCCTTTTCCTATTTGGACCCAGTCTGTTGTTCAGTGTCCAGTTCTAACTGTTGCTTCCTGACCTGCATACACGTTTCTCAAGAGACAGGTCAGGTGGTCTGGTATTCCCAGTATGGTTTTTCCAGTAGTCATGTATGGATGTGAGAGTTGGACTATAAAGAAAGCTGAGCATTGAAGAATTGATGCTTTTGAACTGTGGTGTTGGAGAAGACTCTTGAGAGTCCCTTAGACTGCAAGGAGATCCAACCAGTCCACCCTAAAGGAGATCAGTCCTGGGTGTTCATTGGAAGGACTGATGTTGAATCTGAAATTCCAATACTTTGGCCACCTGATGCAAAGAGCTGACTCATTTGAAAAGACCCTGATGCTGGGAAAGATTGAGGGCAGGAGAAGAAGGGGGTGACAGAGGATGAGATGGTTGGATGGCATCACCAACTCAGTGGACATGGGTTTGGGTAAGCTCTGGGAGTTGGTGATGGACAGGGAGGCCTGGCGTGCTGCAGTTCATGGGGTCGAAAAGAGTCGGACAAGACTGAGTGACTGAACTGAACAGAAATACAGTCCCATCTCCCTGTTAGGAAATAAAGAATTTGGAGCTTTCTTGATGGCCCAGTGATTAAGAATCTGCCTTGCAATTCAAGGGACACCAATTTGATCACTGGTCCTGGAAGATCCCACATACTGTGGAGGAACTAAGCCCGTGCATCATGACTACAGAAACCCATGCACCCTAGAGCCCATGCTCTGCAACAAGAGCGGTGGAGAAGCCTGTTTGCACCACAACTGGAGAGTAGCCCCCACTCGCCACAACTAGAAAAAGTCCTGAGCAACAACAAAGACCCAGCACAGCCTAAACAATAAGTAAATAAAAATAAATTTGAAAAAAGAAATGAAGAATTACTGAATAATACCATTGTCTGAGCCCATTAAAGTTTTGCAGGTCTTTGAATCTTGCCGCTACTACTTATTCACCACTAAACTACTGAAGTTTGGAGTGTTCAGATCCCTAATCTGCTCTTTTTTGAGCCTATATATATATTTTTAATTATTATAAAATGCTGTTTTGAAAAAGATGTGATACATCCAAAGGGCTTTGGAATTACATGATTTTGACCAGGAGGGAAACAGTATTACAACTAGTTAAGGATCACAGTATATTTTAGAGCCCCTGCAAACCTTGTCACTATATGATCAGACCTGGGGAAAAGCCCATAAAAATATGTTTTTCTCCTATTTTGGCTGTTGATGGTGGGCAAGATCTCTGATAGGTTGTTCTCTACTGGAGGCAAGATGTGTTTCACACACAGCCAGGTAGGTGACTACTTACTGTCACAGCCAGGTGCATTTGGACAATGGGTTCCATAGGGGATATCTTCTCCAAGTTGATCAGTGACAAGTTTATTAAGATCAACAAATCAGAATTGTAAACTGTTCTCCCACTGCTTCCCTCCCCTATGGTTTTCTCTGAGTTGTTACCATTTACCACTTTCAGCCAATCAAAAGAAAAAAAGAATAAGAACAAAAAGTCAGGAGTTCTTAAGACTTGTTGATGAAAAATGTGTCATTGATGAGTGAGATGATGTATCCTTGGAAGTTATTATGGCTTAATAGTCCATCATCCTTGCTCAGAACCTTCAAAAGCCTTTTTGGTTCCATCTCAGTGTTTCCTAGGGCTTCACAGCTGGCAATAGTGGAAAAGAACCCATCTGCCAATGCAAGAGATGTAAGAGATGCAGGTTTGATCCCTGGGTTGGCAAGATCCCCTGGAGGAGGGGATGAAAATCCACTCCATATCCTTGCCTGGAGAATCTCCATGGACAGAGGAGCCTGGCGGGCCACAGTCCATGGGCTTGCAAACAGTCGGACACAACTGAAGCGACTTAGCACGCACACATGCACGGTGTTTCCCAATCACTCAGCCTGTGGGCTGCCTGTGTTTTTCTATTCCCAGGTGATGATCAGAGAGGGAAATAAGACAGAAAAGGGAAGAGAGGCTCATTAGAAACTGGTAACAGCTCCCTGTGACACGACATCTAAAAATGGAATGCTGTCTCTGTCATCTTTTTCACTGTGGCATTTATTTGGCTGTGCTGTCAGGGAATGGGGAGTGAGAGTCAGCCTGAAAGTCCCATGTGGGGCACCAAACCTACAGTAGTTTCCAGTGGGAGGCTGGGTTCATGCAACGATGTCTGTGAAATTGTATGATGAAAGGCAGAGAGTCAGAATAAAACAAGTCCAGCTCAATTTTTCTTTCTAAAAATACATTTGAGATTGTCATGGCTTCATACTAAGTTCTGTCTTAGTGGCCAACCAACCATGCTGTTGATTTTACTGACATAGAAGAGAGTAATTGAGCTATCTGGGACTTTATGCAAATTTTATGAAATTCTATTTTGCCGTAAAGGTGGTGGTGCTTTGTAATAAAGGCTCCCATGCTTCAGCAAGGGAAGACAGATGGTAACAGTCAGTAAAGAAAAAAAAAATCTTCCATCTTTAAGCTCTTATTTGTACTTAACAAGTGCCACACAAATAGTGATGCAGAATGCAATAGTACACCACACCCACTTCACACCTGCCTCCCCAGGACTGACCCTGGGGTAAAACCAAAGTGATCAGATGAAGCAGCTTAAAAATGGAAACTTCTTTGTTGATCATCACAGAAAATATTATAATGTAGCTCAGAAAGGCTGAGCTTACTCTTGGCTTAATAAATCCAGGGTTATTAGCCCTAAGAAATAAGAACAAAGTTAAGTACATAGAAAATATCTTTCATGCAGGACACATTTATCATTTCAGGGGTAGGGTGTACAGTAGGAAATCAATCCATGGGATTCAACTATGTTGGATTTTAGGAGGGTTCAAGTTGCAGACCGAGGTGAAGAAGCTAGTATTGAATGTTATCCCCCTCCCTACGTGTGGTTCCCCTTCCTCAACAGTTGCTAAGATTCACACAGAGCCCAATTGGTCTGAGGCCCATTCCTCAAATATATTCTGGTCTTTTAAATTATAAAGTTTACAGCATATATGATGGAAGGGATGATATTAACAGCCTTTGAAGATTTTTATGGCATTTTAGTTGACCATTTTTCCTCTTGGCTTCCTAGCAGCATTTTAAGGAAAGTTGAAGTTGTCTGTGCCCCTGTCTATTGCAGCTAGAGGAAGCTGAGGTGGGTGGCGCCTCTTTCAAAGGCAAGATCCAATAGAAAAATTGATAAACTTCCTTCTGCCCCACACAAAGAAGTACCTAAGAGAGTAGGGGAGAAGACACAGAGGTACTTTATCTTCTGTATTATGTGTTGATATGTATCCCTAGTGGCTCAGATGGTAAAGAATCTGCCTGCAATACGGGAAACCCAGGTTTGATCCCTGGGTCAGGAAGATCCCTTGGAGAAGGAAATGGCAACCCACCAGTACTCTTGCCTGGAGAACTCCGTGGACAGAAGAACCTGGCAGGCTAATGCACATGGGTTTGCAAAGTGTCAGACACAACTGAGTGACTGGCACTTTCACTTTCCCCTAAATTTAAATGTTGAAATCTTAACCCTCAATACCTGAGAAGGTGAACTTATTTGGAAATAGAGTCATTGAGGATGTAAATAGCTAAGTTGAAATGAAGTCATTTACTAGACTAGGGTGGGACCCCTAATCCAATAAGACTGATGTCCTTATAAAAAGTGAAAATTTAAATACAGACATGCACACAGAGGGAACAGCAGAGAGAGATAAAGGCAGAGATCAGGATGATGCAGCAGAAACTCAGGAATGCCAGAGATTCCAACAAACCACCAGAAGTTAGGAGAGAGGCACAGGGCTAAGATTCTCCTTAACAGCCCTAAGCCAACACCTTGATTTTGAACTTCAAGCCTTCAAACTGAGACAGTATATTTCTGTAATTCTAAGCTACCCAACGTGCAGTACTTTGTTATGGCAGCCTTAGCAAATGAATACAACCTGCCACCAAACTCTGAATTTCACCAGGGTTAAGAGAATGTCATCTGTAGGTGAGAAAGGAGACATTAAATAGAACTATCATAGCCTTGTTGGATGAGCTAAAGAGCAGACAACATGTCCTATACCATCAGCTGAAGGCTTGGCAAAACCTTCCAGTGAATAGGAAAGCCTTCTCAGTGCTCCTAAGAACAGCAGTTGAAATGCAATCAGACGGGAACAACACTTTTTTTTTTTCTTGGCTGCACTGCACGGCATGTGGGACCTTAGTTCCCTGACCAAGGATTGAACCTGCACCTCTTGCATAAGAAGTGTGGAGTCTTAGCCACTGGACCACCAGGGAAGTCCCTACTCTGTGTTGTATAGAGATAGCTTTATACCCAGTACGTATATAGAGGATGGTGATCTCTTTAGGTGGCTCCCTGTGTCTAGCCGGTCATGCACAGTTCCGGCTTTAGAGATCCCTCACTAACTTTGTGGTGAGCTGAGAAGAGGTTCTAGGGTCATGAAAGTAAAAGTGAAAGTGAAGTCAGTCAGTCGTGTCCAACCCTTTGTGACCCTGTGGACTGTAGCCTACCAGGCTCCTCCGTCCATGGGATTTTCCAGGCAAGAGTACTGGAGTGGGTTGCTGTTTCCTTCTCCAGGGGATATTCCTGACCCAGGGATCGAACTCAGGTCTCCCACATTGTAGGCAGATGCTTTACAGTCTGAGCCATCAGGGAAGTGATTCTAGGGTTACAGGGTTGTTTTATTAATAACACCAACTGTTGCTTCTCAGTCTGATTGAGAATTATAATTTCAGTCATTTCAAAGATTAATCCCTGTGATGCTGGCAACATTGGAGTGAAGTTGTGAATATGAAAAGAGCATATTAAGGCTGACAGGATTCTATAAAAAAAAATTTCCATCATAGGTGTCTATAAACTGACCCTTTCTCAGTCCTAGTTCAGCTACCATCTCCCCATGCTGAGACCCTCAGTAGCCTCTTGGCTTCCAGCCCCAACCTGCTCTAATCCACCCCTTCCAGCCATGACCAGAGTCTCCTCTCATAAAAAGTTCTGACCAGGTCACTCCTCTCTTAAATACTCGACTCTCCAGGCCCTCAGCATCTACACCAATTTGAATTCCAGCTTCAGTTCCTTCTCACTCTTACCCAATTCCTGTCCTTCGTGACATTCCCTGAACAGGTCACTTGTTTCATGATCCTTCTTTTGTTCAGGTTGCTCTTTTCTGAAATGTTCTCTCACCCATCCTTTTTATTTTTAAATGCTACCATGTCTTCAAATCCAAGTTTGAACAGTTTCTCTGTGAATGCTGCTCAAGTCCTGTCAGACAGAATACATCTTGGCTTCTATAAGAAACTGTTCATTATGTTAAAATGACATTTATCATCGTGCTATCCTTTTTAGTCATATAATTACCTGTTTCTTTCCTTGAAAATGAGCTTCTTGAGGATAGTGCCTGTACCTTGTTTGTGGATGTAAGCCCAGTGCTTAGCAGTGTCTGCTGTGGTGAGGTTGTCGGAAGTCTTCTAAGTCACTGACTTGATTAGTGTGTAAACAGCAGCTCACACCGGACACACAAGGAAAAGGTCAGCCAGGTAAGCACCTCTCCTCACTTCTAAGGATGGGCAGACCTGCCTGCAGAACTTCATGAAAATTAGAGTGAAGCAATGTATAGATGGGGTTACTGCCAAAAGCAGGGGAGATTGATGAGGGAGTGGGTGGGTTTCTGGTTTCTTTTCCAGCCCCCTATTTCAAGGCTCAGATAAGAAACACTTAAGAAGGTTCACCTGGCTTCAGGTGTGGCTGAAACAATATATTCAGGAAGGTGTCATCATCTATCTCTCCCTTCTGCTCTCCTCTGAGTTGGTTTTCTTCCTCAGCGTTTCTTCCAATGTGGGACATGTCAGACTCACCAGAGAAGGGCACCATCTAAAGCTGTGCAGAATGTAAGTTGTGCAGCCAGAAGTGGCAGTCCTGGTCCCAAGCTTACACTGAACCAGGCACCCGCTGCCATAGACAGAGGCTCCTTCTTCCTCAGCATTCCAGCCGGAGTTCTCCTTGTCACTCTCATGCCCTCAGCTTGTGTCACTTAGCTCCTCCTCACCTGAGTCACTGTGGCCATGATGATGCCTGTGCTCTCAGCGCCCCAGCCTGGGTCAGAGGCCCATTCACACAGCTGGGCATGGCCCCTACCCGCACCTGTCAGTGGTGGTCCTGGATGCCAGGTGGGCCATAACAGATGTCCAGTGTAATAGCTGAGCACAGTTCAGGTCATCACAGGAGATTGACAAAGGCTGGCTCTTCTTCCTATTCACCCTTTCCTACAGTCTTCTACCCATCTCTTTTCTTGACATTTCAAAATTTGTAAAACAATGTCTTGTTTCTTAAGACCTCTTTGCAGAGGCCACTTACAGAATGTTGAAAGCCATTTTAGGAGTGTCTTATTTATACTTTGTAATCAGAGATGCTGAATGTTCTTTTCCAATATCTGTACATATGACTTTGGTAAAAATGACATTCATTTATTATCCCAAAGGACTTGCCTTTTGTGTGAGATTTGGGGAAGGCTGCTCCTTAAACTCACTTAATTTTATGTGAGAAATTTCTACAATCTGGGGGACTTCCCTGGCAGTCCAGAGGTTAAGACTTCACCTTCTAAGCAGAGGGTGCAGGCTCAATCCCTGGTTGGGGAGCTAAGATCCCAAATGCCTCACAGCCAAACAGCCCAAACATAAAGCAGAAGCAGTATTGTAGCAAATTCAGCAAAGACTTTAAAATTGGCCCACATCCAAAAAATCTTTTACAAAAGGGAAATTTCTACCATTTATATTCATGTGTAATTAAGTTAAACACTGGGCACCTTCCACAGGCTAGGCCATGTGCTAAACTAAATCATACATCCTGGACATTTATTCCTCAAAAGTTTGAGATATGACTATCCCCTATTTGCATAACTTGCCCAAGATGATACAGCTAGAAATTATCAGAACCCTCATTAGCTCTCAAGTCTATAAAACCTGTGCTTTTTTCACTAAAATAAGCTTTTTTTGAATATTTGGATTTTTAAATTCACAGATTGCCACTTCATTATTTTCTGGATTAGTAAATCATTTTCTGCTTTGAAAACTATTTACCTCTGGGTTTTCCTTAAAAAAAAAAAAAAAAGAAGAAAGAGAAGGAGCCAAGTTAAAAGGTAAAAGGAAAGAGAAACTTTGTTGTGTATTTCCATTAAACAATAGGGCACGGGCCATTTTTCTTACACATGCCTATGAGATAACGAAAGCCACTGGTATGAGACTTGAAAAGGAAACTGCATGAGGAGCCTTCTTGCTACAACAAGAATTAAACCATAGTGGTTGAGAGAAGGAAATGCAGCCTCACCAAGGAAAACTGTGACTCACCCTTCAGACAGCTGCCTCCAAACACCTCAAGAGAAAATATTCTCTGTAGACGCTGGTGAAGAGCGGATGGGAATTTCCTGCTAATCTCCATAGAGCAAGGGAGAGAAAGTCCTTTTCTGAATGGGTGGGGCTGGAAGGGAGCCAAACTTCTTGAGAGCAGGGAGCAGCCCTTCTGCAGAAGGTCCTGATAAGCCCTTAGAGCAAAGCCAGGAGCTGGAGCCCCTGGACCATAGAACTCCTTGTGCTCTCTTTAAACCACAAGATCAGTGCTATGATGTTGCATAAACGTTAACAGTTTGACCAATTTGACAGATAGCTCCCAGGTGGTTCAGTGGTAAAAGAATCTACCTGCCAATGCAGAAGACACAGGTTTGATCTCTGGGTTGGGAAGATTTCCTGAAGGAGGAAATGGCAACCCACTCCAGTATTCTTGCCTGGGAAATCCCATGGACAAAGGAGACTGGTGGGCTACAGTCCATCGGGTCGCAAAGAAGGACGTGACTGAGCACACACACACACACACAGATGATTACAGGGAGCTGAAAACATGGTTTCTGGTCCCAAATATATCTCTCTTCTTACCAACTATAGACTTAGGTAAGTTACTTAATCTTACTGAGTCTTGGTTTTCTTATATGCAGAAAGAAGACAGTAATACTTTCCTCTATGGTTCTCAGCAACATTAAGTAATATGGTATACATTTATAACACATTTAGCAGAGTCCCTTGCAGAACAAATGTCCTTAAGAAATGTAGTTGTTATTGCTGTGTTTGCGTTATGCTATTATAGAAGATATTCACATATTATAAAGACATAAATATAGTTACCTTGATGATTCCTCAAAAATTGAATATGGAATTACCATATGATCTAGCAATTCCACTTCTGGTTAAACTTGTGTTTTTATGTAAATTACCCCAGCCACTTAGCTACTGAGGTCTAAAAGATCACTAATGCAATAAATTCAGGTTATCATACTCAAAGATTTAGAAAAAATACAAGTGCCTGAGGCTCAAATAGATATTTTCTCACTCACATTTATAGCATCATTAATCAAAATAACCAAAAGTTGGAAGCAACTCAAAGGTCCATCAGTGAAGGAATGAATAAACAAAATGAGATATATACTTACAATGGAATATTGTTCATCCATTAAAATGAAGGAAATTTTGATACATGCTACAACATAGCTGAAACTTGAAGACATTATAAGTGAATAAGTCAGTCACAAATGAAATAAAGACTACGAGTCCACTTAGATAGGGTACCTAGAGGGTCCAAATTCATTGTTGTTATTTAGTTGCTAGGTCGTGTCCAGTTCTTTTTCAATCCCTTGGAATGTAACCTGCCAGGCTCCTCTAGCCAAGGGATTTCCCAGGCAAGAACACTGGAGTGAGTTGCCGTTTCCTTCTCCAGGGGATCATCCCAACCCAGAGATTGAATCACGTCTCCTGCATTGCAGGTGGATTGTTTACCACCGAGCTACCTGGGAAGCCCCATTTGAATTCATAGAGATAGAAAACAAAGTGGTGATTGCCATGGTTGGGAGGAGGGGAAATAGAGAACTAGTGTTTCATGCGTATAGAGTCTCAGCTGGGAAAGATAAAAAAAAACTCTGAAGTTGTGCGGTGATGGTTACACAACAGTGGAAATGTGTTTAGTGCTATAAAACTGTACACTTAGAAATGGTTAAAATGGTAGATTTTATATTGTGTATATTGTACCACAATAAAAGAAAAAAATAGTTTGGTCTTTGTTTTCTGCAGCTTGAAATGCAGTTGGTGCAGGTGTGTAACGGAGAAAGTGCTCTGGGCTTTTTTCCAGAGTTTCGGTAGGAGAGGATCAACTTCTTGGGCAACCTTTTAAAATATGACAGACTATTGCAATGTGACATAAAAACCTCTTACAATCTAACTGCTGACAATGTTGAACTTAGACTGTAAGGGCCTATTGGGGCTTCTCTGGAGGCTCAGTGATAAAGAATCCACCTGCCAATAGAGGAGATATGTGTTCAATCCCTGGGTTGGGAAGATCCCTTGGCGAAGGAAATGGCAACCCACTCCAGTATTCTTGCCTAGGAAATCCCATGGACGGACGAGCCTGGCAGGCTACAGTCCATAGAGTCACAAAGGAGCCGGATATGACTTAGTGATGAAACACACATCACAAGGGCCTATTGATTTAATCTTATCTTGGAATCTTATTAAGAGATATTAGGCCATCAAACAATGTATACTGATTCTGAAAAAGGGACATGAGATACTGTGGCTTCATTTTATATTTCTTCCTTCTTATCTGTTTTTAAGAACTTTAATGAAGCATAATTGATATCCAATAAACTGCATATTTAAAGTGAACATTTGGTTTTGACGCACATGTATACTCCTGAAATCATGAACACCAACACAGAGAACATATTCACATCCTTCCACAAGTTTCCTCATGTCTGTTTGTTATTCCTACCTCCATCTGGTTCCATGGTCCCACCACACCCATCCTCAGGTAACCACTGATCTGCTTTTTGTCATTATAGCTTTCCTTTCTAGAACTTTGTATGAATGGGACAATACAGAATGTATTCTTTGTCTGTCTTATACTCAGCATAATTTTGAGATTTATGCATGCTATTGTGTGTATCAAAGATACATCCCTTTTTATTGCTGAGTATTATCTGGATATACTACAGTAATTTCTTTAATCATTCATTTGTGATGGGCATTTGAGTTGTTTCTAATTTGGGGATATTAGAAGTGAAGTTCCTACAAACATTCATATACAAGTGTATGTATAGAAAGATGCTTTCCTTTCTCTTTGGTAAATGACTGAGTGGAATGGCTGGGTCATATAGTAGGTGTATATTTACCTTTTTAAGAAACTATAGAATAGTTTTCCAAAGTGATTCTGCCATGTTTTACTTCTACCAGCAGTGTGATGAGAGTTCCAGTTCTTCTATATCCTTGCCAATGATTGATAAAGTCAGTCTTTAACTTTAGCCTTCTGATAAGTGTGCAGTGATGTCTCATTGTGGCTTTTTTTTTTTCATTGTGGCTTTAATTTGCATTTCCTTAATGACTAATGATGTAGATCGATCATCTTTTTCTGTCCTATTAGCCAACTTATTGGGTTGACCCAAAAGTTCATTCGGGTCTTTCCATAAGATGTTATAGAAAAACCCAAACAAACGTTTTGGCCAACCCAGTATCTTCTTTGGTGACATGTATTCAAGTCTTTATCCATCCTTTATTGGGTTGTTTTACTGTTTCTGAAATTTGAGAGTTCTTTATCCACTGAAAAATCCTTTACCATGTATGTGTCTTAAAAATATGTCCCCCAGTCTGTCATAGATCTTTTCATTTCCTTAAGAAGGAAGGAAACTTTTGAAGGGAGCTCCATTTTTCCTTATTCCCAGGCTAATAATGAAGTTTGAGTTTCCTAAGAACATGCTACACAGGGAATTATAAACCAAAGCAGAAATTTTGAAACAGAATGCCAACTGAAGCCAAATTTACTAATAATTGTTTGATGGGAACAAGTTTCTGGAGTATTATCCATCAAGTCAATTAACAAGGTAAGTGATTAACTTGGCCCTGCTAAATTAAGAGAGTATATTTCTGTGCTGGCAATTCTAGTCCAATGGCAAAGTTTAATTATTTTAAACTAACTAGTCTAAGAGATTTTAGACAATTAAA
Source organism: Bison bison bison (assembly GCF_000754665.1). Classification (NCBI taxonomy): domain Eukaryota; kingdom Metazoa; phylum Chordata; class Mammalia; order Artiodactyla; family Bovidae; genus Bison; species Bison bison. The sequence goes on from NW_011494948.1 coordinate 15,271,704, forward strand.
CTGAGGTTCATAAAGCAACAATCTATGTTAAGAAAAACGGATAAATTCATAAACTGTTACTTTTTCAAGCTCAATAAGCATCAGTGCAACAGATTTAGAGAAAATGTTTGCAATTAGCAAGACCTGATTCTGGGTGCCCTCCACCTCCCAGCTGCACTACCAGCTTCTGGCTCTCTGTGTATGTCTCAGACCAGTCAAAACAGAAGTCCGTAAGCAGTGAGGGCCTTGCCTATGGCTGGACAGACCTCAAGTATGTCACTTGTAGAACTGCACCGGGATGGCTAGTGGAAATTCCGCAGGAAGGGTGGTGGCTACGGTCGGTCCTCATGTAATCAAATGGGTTCCTGTGTAATCAAAAACCATTTCACACTCATTATCTGATCTAAACCACCCACACACAGCATGAAGCAGGCTTTCATGTTTCCTCGTACTTGTTTGCTATTCATTTATCTCTTTGGTGTAGCATTCATTCAAATATATCACCCATTTTTATTGGGTTATTTTCTCATTGTTGAGTTGTGAGAGTATTTTAAATATATTTTGGATACAAGTCCTTCATCAGATATGTGATTTGTAAATACTGTCTCCCAGGTTGCGGCATGCTCTTTTCATTTTCTTAAGAGCACTTTATGAACAAGTCCCTGCATCAGATACATCTGGGACCTAAAAGTGCCTGCTGCTGCTGCTAAGTCGCTTCAGTCGTGTCCGACTCTGTGCGACCCCATAGACGGCAGCCCACCAGGCTCCCCCATCCCTGGGATTCTCCAGGCAAGAACACTGGAGTGGCACCCAAAATTCCTAAACACCAGCTTTGTTAAGTGCAAAAACTACCATACAAATGTACACTGATATTACGCCCGTATCTACGTGTCCATTTGGTTAGGCAATATTTAAGTACTTACGTTAACTGAGATGTTTGCCAGGGCCTCCTAACTGCTTGACCCCTTAATCCATGTCTTCTGCATGATTTCCTTGGGAGGTAGAGGAGTGGGAGTGGGAAGCGGCTCGGCCTTCTGTCCCCACTGATTTGGTTTGTGTACAGATGTCTAGACACCCTCTGCTTGCTTGCCATAAGATTTTACCCCTGAACATGTGAGGCCTTTGTGTGGGCAGACTTCTCCACTGAGGTTCTGAAGAAGATGGAGGTGATGATTTCATCACATCAACGCACATGATTTCAGGTTGCCTGTGAGGCAACTTTATTTACCCTCGCTAGAAATTTTTCACTGCTGGCTTATTCCAGTGAGCATCACAGCTCCAAGCATTTCTCTCTCTTTCCTCCTCAAAACAGATGCCCCAAAACATGCAATGTATTGCAATATCTTTTGTGTTGCCATAGGCACCACTTTGTTTTGCAAGAGGCCCATTTCGTATTTTTTCCCAAGAACCAACACTTTCCTAGTGAGGTTTTCTGGTACCAGCTAAAATAATTACTTCCCTCCTAATATGTAGCGGTCTATGAAGACATGCTGCCTTATATGTGGCATAGCTGTTTAGCATAGGCAAATACAAATGCAGTTTGGGGTTAGCCTCCCTGATTCTTATTAGAATTAATATTAATTTATCATTTATCCTCTATGATGATAAAGATACTGTTAAAAAAAACTTCTTTTGGCTGCACTGGGTCTTTGTTGCTCCACACGGTCTCTTCATTGTGGGGAGAGGACTTCTCTCCTTGCTGCGCACAGGCTGTAGAGCTCCTGGGCTCGGTAATTGCAGCACACAGGCTCAGCTGTCCCACAACATGCTGGATCTTAGTTTCCCAACCCAGGATAGAAAGTCTGTCCCCTGCACTGGAAGGCAGATTCTTTTTTTTTACTTTTTATTTTGTATTGGGGTATAGCCAATTAAGAATGTTGTGATAATTTCTGTATACAGCAAAGGGGCTCAGCCATACATATATATGCATCCATTTCCCCCAAGCTCCCCTCCCATCCAGACCACCACATAACATTGAGCAGAGTTCACTGTGCTATACAGTAGGTTGGAAGGCAGACTGTTAACCAATGGAGCACCAGGGAAGTCTCATGGACATACTCTCGATATTCTGGATGGACCAGCATGCTCAGCTGTGGCACAGTTAATTCTGCAGAAGAAGCCTCTCCTCTATCGGCTGGTCCCCTGCACACACCCAGAGCAGACCTTTCCAAGGCTGCCCAAGCCTCTGGCTTTCTCAGTCGATTTAGCCGTTCGGCCCAGGAGAACTTTGGCATCCTCTTGACTGCTCTAGACAGCCCTATCACGCAGCATTTTGAGGTCCGGACTTGTTTTTAACTCCTAGAAGAAAGGAAACATGGGTGCAGAAGGGCTTTTGGCAGAGCTGAGCTGTGGAGTCGCAGACTGTGAGGAGCTGGAGGGGGAGGGAAAGTTTATAGACCCCAACAACAGACGCGCTTCTTGGTCCCACAGCTGGTGTCTTACCCAACTTACGTCAGAAGGGGGAGCTCCGAGTTCATTGTCTGCACAGTAACTTGCCTAACATTTCTTTTCAAAGCTGAATCCCTTAAAAGCAAGGCAGACTCCTAGGCATTTACTCCAGAAGAAAATGCTCAGCACAATGCATGGATGGAGGCAGCTAATGACAGGAACAGTCACCAATTCAGGTTCTCGAAGGGTTCAGTACAAAGACAGTGTCCCAGCCATGCTGGCCAGGCGCCCCAGGAGCTCATAGGGAAACTGTATTTTCCCAGGGTAAGCCCTAGGATAAGTGAGCGCCCCCTCTTCCCTCCTGAACTTCCCTTTCTTCCCTGCTTTCTGGTTTTTCCTTTGGCCTGAAACCACTACATCTGTTACACCTGTCTTGGATTTGGCTTTAGAGAGAATGTGGTTTCAGAGTTGCAGAGCAGCAGGAAAAGCAGATAGGATAGTCCTGTATGAACAAGGAAGGGGGCACGAGGAGCAGACTCGCTTTTCTGGGGGGAAAAATGAGGGAAAAAAAACTAATTAGATGGCGGGGGTATCAAGCAGAGTCTTTTTTCCCTCTGGCCTCTATGCCCCGGAAGCAGACAGAGACCCCAGCTCTCCTAAGACAACCATACACTTTGGCTGTTTCATGAAGAGTGCAATAAAGGGACTGCTACTTAACAGTTTCACGGAAGTGCCAGGGAACTTCTCACCCGTGGGCATGGCTGGGGGGTGGGGAGGGACATAAATGTTTTAAAACCCTATGGATGGGGGATGTGGAAAGGAAAGCAGGACACCCCACAGAGAATAGGGATGAATTAAGGGCAAACACAAGAGTTGAAATATTCCTCCAGTTACCCTGACAGCCAGGCAAATTCTACATTGAGGGCCAAAGCACCTGGGGCAGAGTGCAGAAAGTAGGCGCCCCTGCTTCTAAGGCCACAGTCATCTGCTTGTATCTACATTTTAATACTGTAGAGGCTCAGGCCACAATTCTCCTCCTAAAATCACTTCCCTTACCATCTTTTACCTTGTATATTCCACATGACTTCCTTTCATTTTAAATTCATTGAGGGCAGGGGCCACAAACTCTACAACTCGGCAGGCTCATTCTATAAAGAATGTCTCCTACGTGCTCTGCAATTTTAGTAATGTGTTGTCACATAAATCAAGTTGACATTAAAACTGCCACGTTGACTTTCGTTTCATAAATAATTTATTTCTCATACAAAAGTTTAAATAAATAAATAAAGCATAAATCAATTTAAAAATAGCTTAGTCTTTAACTGTCCATTGAAATCCAGTGCATTGCATTGTTAGTTACTTTAATTTAAAGCTTCTGCTGGCTGAAGAGTCTCACCTCAGTCACATTGTCCATACCCAGAGCTACAGGTGGGAGATGTTCAGTCACGGAGGTAACCTGTTAGTCTCGTCAGGAAAGAAAAATTCCTGAGTATTTGCACTCGCACGACTGTCCAGGCACACCTGTTGTACTCCTTGGACTTCAGGTACTGCACGAGGTTGAAGTAATATTTCCTCAGGTGAAGAACAGTCGTGTCTCCCATAGTGGAGTTTTGCTTCTGCATTATTTCCTTCTGGATTGGCTGCAGACGATTCATCTGCCCATAGAGTTCCTCAAGGAGGTCCTCGATGATGGTCTCAGACCAGCCAGTGCTGGAGAAGTCTCTGGTGAGAATGCCAAAGATCTGCTGGAGCATCTCATAGATGACCAATATGGCATCTTCCTTCCGGAACTGCTGTGCTTGCTTCATCTCCTCAGGCATCTGGAAGTCCATCCTGGCCTCGAGGCAATGTTGAGGAGTTGAAGGTAACTGCCACAGGAGTTTCTGACACACTGCAAGGCTCCGCCTTTGTTGGAATCGAAGCAAGCTGTAGCTCCTGGAAAGAGCTGTGGTGGAGAAACACAGCAGGAGAACCATCTGGAGGAGGCACCGGTGGGTCATGGTGAAATCAGGCACAGGGCTACCTGTTCTGCTAGTAGGTGCTGAAGCTGAGTCTTCAAGGGTTTGCAGAGTGAATGGCCTTCCTCCTTGAGTGTGGGCTACTTATACAGATGGCCCTCCATTCTTTCTATTTGAGAGGAATTTCCCACTTTCAGTTCTCCCTTTCAGTTTTCCTGTGTCATTTAAATTATTAATTGCCTCTAAAACTCTTTTTCTTTAAGCTCCTTGCTATTTTAAGTTATATATACCACATGGAAAAAAGATATCGAAACTGAGAATTTCTAATATTTTTTAAAGTTTCAATGAATTGCTAAATGTTAAAGAAAATTATAAGCCAAATCTTTTGAACTAGATTATTATAAGATTCTTTTATTTGGAAAAGATTTTTCTTTTTCTCTTTTCATATTATGAGATTTGGGGAGAGAGGGCCTTGTTTGTAAGAGAGTTTTCTTTTTCATAAAAATTAGGTTTAATTCTCAATTCTGCTATTACCAAACAATAATACTTGCAGTTTATGATTTTAAAAGAGACACCTATTTTTTCTACCTATAAGAGAATAATGTTAAATTAAGTTGATGAACAATAAATACATGATATATGTATGATTTAAAATAAAAATATGCAGTTTATAATTTTTAAAAAGGCACCTATTTTTTTCAATCTAAAATAGAGTGACGTTCCTAGAGGGGTGGGAAGGGGCAGGAAGGTTCCACAGGCAGGGGATGTATGTATACCTGTGGCTGATTCATGTCAATATATGGCAGAAACCAACACAATATTGTAAAGCAATTATCATTCAATTAAAAATAAATATATGTAAATAAAAAGAAAAAATAATGCATATAAAAAACAAAATAGGATGATGTTAAACTAAGATGATCTGAATTTTTTGGAGGCCTTAGCTACAAGCAGCAAGACATTACATAACTTTATCCACCTTGTTGTTGTTTTTCAGTCACTAAGTCGGGTTCGACTTTTTGCGGCCCCATGGACTGCAGCACACCAGGCTTCCCTGTCCTTCAGTACCTCCCAGAGTTTGTTCAAACTCATGTCCATTGAGTCAGTGATGCCTTCCAACCATCTCATCTTCTGTCATCCCCTTTCCCTCTTGCCCTCAATCTTTCCCAGCATCAGGATGTTTTATAATGAGTCAGCTGTTTGCATCATTTGGTCAAAGCATTGGCGCTTCAGCTTCAGTATCAGTTCTTCCAATGAATATTCAGGACTGATTTCCTTTAGGATGGACTGGTTTGATCTTCTTGCAGTCCAAGGGACTCTCAAGAGTCTTCTCCAGCACTACAGTTGGAAAGCATCAATTCTTTGGTGCTCAGCCATTTTTACGGTCCAATTCTCACATCCATATGTGATTAGACAGACCTTTGTTGTCAAAGTGATGTCTCTGCTTTTTAATATGCTGTTTAAGTTTGTCATAGGTTTTCTTCCAAGTAGCAAGTGTCTTTTAATTTCGTGGCTGCAGTCACCATCTGCAGTGATTTCAGAGCCCAGGAAAATATTGCTTTATCTCAACTATCCAGAAAATAGCTGAAAACTAAAGACTAAGTAATATTTCTAAGCAGACTAAATAAATGTTACACTGGCCACGCATAAAAGTCCATGGTTCCTCTTGTAGTTGGCCTTTGTGACCAGTATTGAGGGTCAATGAATTTTTATTTTGTACATACTTGTAACAATCTAGTCTGATTTTCCATTCTCATGCAAATACATACCACCTTTAAGAGGACATCTAGAAGGAAAATGGAAGAAAAAAATACTAAACAATCAGGGGATTGAGACAAGGGGTTCTAGTTCAATATTTCCAAGACTATTTTTGTGTTTATGTGTAGGTACTGATGCTGATAAGAAAGGAATCAGTAAAAAAAAATCAAATTATGATTTTCATGTCTGGCTTATATAGATGGGGAGATGTACAGTACATTTTTAAAGATTTAAATATAAAACTAAGTTCTTCTAAGTATGCTATTTAATACTTAATTAATAATTTTCAGTCTTTAGCAATACTTGCCTTATCTTTCAACCTGAATTTACTAAATTTACACAATATGCAGCTGTAGCACGAGACGATGCAGACTGTGACCCTCACTCTCCTGGGTTATATACTTAAGCAGGAGAGAAGAACATTAATCAAAGACATACACAAAAGTAAAAATGCAATGAGCTTCCCCAGTGGCTCAGAGGTAAAGAATCTAGTAAGGGAGACACAGGAGATGCAGGTTTGATCCCTGGGTCAGGAAGATCCCCTGCAGAAGGAACAACCCACTCCAGTATTCTTGCCTGGAAAATTCTGTGGACAGAGGAGACTGGTGCACTACAGTTCATGGGGTCGCAAAGAGTTGGACATGACTGAGCAACTGAGCAGAGCACAGAAATGCAATGGTAACCAGTGTTACAAAGGAGAGGTATGTAGTACTGTGGGCACCTGTGATATAAGGACATAATGTAGTGGAAGAAATCAAAGAAGACTGTCCTGAGGCAAGGACACTGGAGCTAAAATCAGAAGGAAGGTCAGATGGGACTGCATGTGCTAAGGCCTTGTGGTGGGAGACACATGTCAGGGTAAAGGACTGGACTTAAGGCCACTGTGACTTTTAAGTCAGAAAGTGGTCAGTGAATGATCTGAGATGAGGCCAGAAGGCAGGCAAGAGCCAGACAGCACACAGGGTGTAAGACCATGGAAGAAGTTTTTCCTTATCCTTAGAACAGTAGAAGCTAAGGAAAGGTTTTGGTGGAGCTAGGTAACTTAATTAGATTTGAGGGGAAAAAAAATAATCTCTCTACAGGAAGCAATAAGTAAAGGACAAAGAACAGAATGAGTGCAGGCAGAGTAATTAGGAGATTTACCTAATTGTAGGCCTAGGCACTAGTGGTAGAGAAGAATTAATTCATTTCTGTGAAATCTCTCATTTCCTGACAGGACCAGAAGCTGAAGAAATTCTCCATCATTTTACAGTTACCTCAGTACTATTGGTTATTATAATTTTAATGTCTACTTAGTGTAAAGGAACATTACTTCTATTGTACCAAACTGAAGTAGAGGCTGGAAGTATCTGGGTAAATGTATAATCCTGACCTCCAGGTTTCTCATCATCAATAGATCTCCTGTCTTCTGATATTTACAATTTGCTGAACAAACTATATCTCCCGAATCTCCCAGAGAGGACTATCTATTGGTGATGTCCAAGGTATTGCTAAGAAACTACTTGTGCTTGAGCTGTGCTGATGCAGTGTGGAGTAGAGAGGAAGCAATTCATCCTTCCTTCTAAACTGGGTGAGTGGGAAAGATGCCTGTGTCATTCCCTCAAATGAGTGAAGAGTACTAAGAATGGAAAAAATAAAGCAACCAATCCAAAAAATGATTCTGGGAAGATGACAGTGGCGGCGGTATAATTTTAAATTTCTATGAGTTCTCACAAAGAAACAGACATTGCCACCAGATAGAAACAAAAATCCTACTGAGCATGGAACTCATGGATATGAGCCACAAAAATGCAAGCAGATGAGGACTAATCACCAGTTGCCACAGGACCAGCCTAAGAGGAGCATCCATATGGGAGAAAGCAGAGGAAAGCAATGGACCTAAGAACCCCAAAGTAGCTAAGAGGTATTTACTGGAAAGCCATCCGGGCCAATCTGAAAACAGCAGCTGAAACCGGAAGGGATTTGGCTCAATGTTATAGCTTTTGAGTTGTGATGATACTTCGGTAAGCTCTGAAAGGTAGTGAAATAGTCTAGGAGACCAGCAAGGTTCAAATCAACCAGGCACAGCTCCGCTTTGGAAATGGATCTACACTGAGGAGTAAGTGCTAACAATGGGATCAAATTTTAGCAGGATATAAACAGGAGAGACAAGAAAAGAGAAGACCAGACCAGGGTGAGAGGTGGGAAACTCAGAAAGCAAGCAGGCTTATTTTTTAACATTTTACAGAAGCAGCAGAAGGGGGAGCTCTGTCAAACTAGAAAAGTCACCCTGAACTACTTCTATTGTAGAAAATGAGGAAGCATAAACTTGTAAAATCAAGCAACAGAATAGTAGTATTAAGATTAAATTTCATACAGGTTATTGTTAGAAAAAAGAGAGTAAGGTGCCGGACTAATAGCTCTACAGATAATGAAAATATACCAGGAATACATGCAAATGAAACAGATTGAATTAGCGTTGCTGCTGCTGCTGCTGCTGCTAAGTCTCTTCAGTCGTGTCCCACTCTGTGGGACCCCATAGACGGCAGCCTACCAGGCTCCCCCGCCCCTGGGATTCTCCAGGCAAGAACACTGGAGTGGGTTGCCATTTCCTTCTCCAATGCATGATAGTGAAAAGTGAAAGTGAAGTCGCTCAGTCGTGTCTGACTTAGTGACCCCATGGACTGCAGCCTACCAGGCTCCTCAGTCCATGGGATTTTCCAGGCAAGAGTACTGGGGTGGGGTGCCATTGCCTTCTCCCAAATTAGCATTACCAGAGAAGTATTTAAACATTTAAAAATTACATAAACAACATAAACAATATCAGACAAATGCAGAAATGAAGTAATATATAGACAGGAAATCATTAGAAATAAAGGAAAAAACTAAATTTTGTTGAATAAGACATAGTCACAAGATAAGTTTTGAAAAATCTGTTAATTGAGAAAAGTTTTAATATGGAAAAATAAAACAAATCAACGGCATATAAAAATATCATATATTGATCAAGGGGGATTACTTTTAGGAAACTGAGAATGTCTATATTATACAATTCATAGTGAAAAAGACAAATTAAATATCGATCAGTAGGGAATTGACAAAGTAATATTATCATACAGACCAAAATGAAATACTTTATAGCCATTAAAAGGAAGGTCAGGTGATATATAGACATACATTCAAGAATATTTAATAAAAAGAGCAATATCACACGAAATGCTAGGCAGGATGAAGCACAAGCTGGAATCAAGATTCCCGAGAGAAATATCAATAACCTCAGATATGTAGGTGACACCACACTTACGGCAGAAAGTGAAGAACTAAAGAGCCTCTTGATAAAAGTGAAAGAAAGTGAAAAAGCTGGCTTAAAACTCAACTTTCAAAAAACGAAGATCAAGGCATCCAGCCCCATCAATTCATGGCAAATAGATGAGGAAACAATGGAAAGACTGAGAGGCTTCATTTTGGTGGGCTCCAAAATCACTGCAGATGGTGACTGCAGCCAGGAAATTAAAAGACACTTGGTCCTTGGAAGAAAAGTTATGACCAATCTAGACAGCATATTAAAAAGCAGAGACATTACTTTACGGCCAACAAAGGTCTGTCTCATCAAAGCCATGGTTTTTCCAATACTCACGTATGCATGTGAGAGTTGGACTATAAAGAAAGCTGAGCGCTGAAGAATTGATGCTCTTGAACTGTGGTGTTGGTGAAGACTCTTGAGAATTCTTTGGGCTGCAAGGAGATCCAACTAGTCCATCCTAAAGGAAATCAGTCCTGAATATTCACTGGAAGGACTGATACTGAAGCTGGAACTCCAATACTTTGGCCACGTGATGCAAAGAACAGACTCCTTGGAAAAGACCCTGATGCTGGGAAATATTGAAGGCCAGAGGAGAAGGGGGTGACAGAGGATGAGATGGTTGGATGGCATCACCGACTCGATGGACATGAGTTTGAGCAAGCTCCGGGAGTTTGTGCTGGACAGGGAAGCCAGGGGTGCTGCGGTCCATGGGGTCCCAAAGAGTCAGACACGACTGAGCAACTGAACTGAACTTAATAATGGACATGATATTATTATTAACTTTATAAATTAATAAAGATACACATATATATGCTGATATATGCCTGCAATTTTTTATCACTGGGCAGTTTCACTCATCTATTGGTAGTAGATATCCTAAATAAGAATGCAACAGAAGGAAAATTCTTTCACTTTGTGCCTTTAGAACTGTTTGTACATGGATTTTTTTCCCATAAAAAGAGAATATCTTGGAGATAGGATTCTCAGGCATTTTTATCACTTAGTGCAATTTATCTGCAGGAAAGAATAAAATAAATGTTACTAAATGTTTAGCTTTCTTTTCTCACTTTTAAACTTTTTCCTATAATGAACACATGTTGTGTGATTACAAAATAAAAAGCACTTAGTTATATTCAAAATCAGGGCATAAAATTATATATACAATGCAACTATGTAAAAGCATGTAGAGAAAAAAACTAATTAAAGGAAATATACCAGTATTTTAATAGGGATTATGTTTGATTAGTAAAAGTAAAGGGTGATTTTTTTTTTTCTTTTTTTCTTGCAAGGTTTCCAACTTTCCAACCGGTGAATGTATTCTTTCATTATTAAGTAATCTGGGTTAATAAATGCGGCATTTTTGGGTTTATTAATTTCATTCAAAATCAGCAATGACCAGAATAAATATAATGCAAGCCAAACCTGTGTAATTTCAATTTTTCTGGTAGCCACATCAAAAGAATAAAAAGAAACAAGTTAATTTTAACAGTATATTTTATTTAACACAATATATTTAAATGTTATCATTTCAACATAAACCAATACAAAACTATTAATGAGATGGTTACATTCGTCTTTTTCATAGTGCCTTCAAAATACAGTACATACTTTCAGTCATAGTACAGCTCAGATGGACTAGTCAAGTGCTCAGTTGGCCACATGGCGTTGTTGACTCCATGGTGACCAGCACAACTCAAGATGGAGGGAGCAATAGGAAGACAAGATCAATATTAAAAATCAACCACTTCTTTTTATATGATCAATAAAAAGTTGGAAAATTACATTTAAAAATGATACCATTGACAATAATATAAAAAGTCTACTACTGAGAAACTGTCATAGCTGGAGGTGCCTAAGAAGATATGGCAGTTAAAGGTAATAGGGCATCTTAAATGACACCCCAGAACAGAAAAAGAACATTAGGTTAAAAACGAAGGAGATCTGGGAATTCCCTAGAGATCTAGTAGTTGGGACTCTATGCTTTCAGGGCAGGAGGCCTGAGTTCCATCCCTGGTCAGAGAACTAAGATCCCACAAATCTCAGAACCAAAAATAAGAAAATAAATAAAAAGTTGCTGCAACCAGAGTGTGTGTGAGAGGGGGAGGCACTAAGGAGTTCTTAATAAAGTGTAGACTAGGTGATTCTTAATTAATTAATTTATGACTGGACTGGCTCTTTGTTGCAGCAGGTGGGCTTTCTCTAGTTGGAGCAAGTGTGGGCTGATCTCTAGTTGAGGTGCTCAGGCTTCTCACTGTGGAGCTTTCTCTTGCTGCAGAGCACAGACTCTAGGGCACAGGCTCAGTAGTTGGGGTGCACAGGCTTAGTTGCCTCACAGCACATGTAATCCTCCCTGGCCGGGGGTGGAACCCATGTCCCCTGCATTGGCAGGTGGATTCTTAACCACTGGCCCACCAGGGAAGTCCCAGACTTTAATCCTTTTGAATGTAGCATTGACAGGCCCAATTACCTTCACTTTTGTCCTCTAAGTACAAGTCTATAATTGAAATTTGATTCAAATTAGATGGCCAGAAACTAATGAAAAATAGAAGCTTTCTCTGTTACATTGAGATTGTCCTTTTTTTTTTTTCATCTTGATGATCAATAAAGATTAAGCAACTTGTCCAACTAATTCTTCTTCTGAGTGAGCAAAAGACATGTAAGCATGTGATGAGGTGGTCAGCATCAGTGAGAAGGGAATCCAGAGTCTATGATAGGGGACTGCCAAGGCCACCTCCTACTGAGACTCACACTGTCATTTAGTGACAAATATTTAGCAAATGTTTCTTAACCACTTCATAAACCAAAGAAGCAAACACTGCTAATTTATTGGACTATTTTTAAAATATCTCTCAATAAACTTTTGCTACTGGCTTGATTATGTATTTTTTACATTCTTTCTGAGGTTTTTTCCCAACATATTTGTTATTTATTGTTGTTGCAAGAATGAATGAAACACTTTTTTCATTAAATTTTTCTACCATTTAATGGACTAGGTTTTCCTTGCATTTTCATACACAAACACATATCAAAATAATTTTGGTTTTTAATCTGGCTAACTTTACAAATGCTATATCTGAAAGTATTTGGTTGGATTTTCAAATTTTTAAATAAACAAATATATTGTCTGCAAATAAAAATTTTAAAGGACTGAAGATGTTAAGTGTGATGATCGTATAGAGCAACCGCTATTTGGTGTATGAAATTGTACTTTAAAAACTATTTTGTAGCGAAGCTGAAATATGCATAGCCTATGACCTAGTAAGTCCAGCAATTACCCTGGAAAAAAATCAAGTGAATATACATCAGGATATAAGTAAAGAATATTTATACCAGCACTATTGATAATAGTACCAAACACAAAATGACCTAACTATTCTTTAAAATGGCATAAATAAATAAGTTGTTACCTATGCTTATAATAGGGTTGTTAATAACAAGATGTACGAAACACAATAAACACACAAACATAGTAGTAAGAGAAACTCAACTCAAAAGAAAACATAGACCATTTATATAAACGTATACAAAACTTAAAAATAGGCCTGACTAGACAGGAGACATTTTGCTCAGCAACCTAGAGCGTTCCTGTGAAGCTTCAGGACCACAATTTCTGTCTCCAGCTTGAGGGAAGAGCGTGTCTTCCCACCTTCCAGCTGCGGCCTCGCTCTCGCCCTCTCTCAGCACCTGAGGCTGACTCTGCCCAGGCTGGGGTTGCCCTGTGCTCACAGCCAACAACTGGTGGTAGGCCCAGAGCCCCTGCTCAGGCCTCCCACCTGGTGTGGAGAGGGACAATATGCAGAGAGATCTAAGTGCCCCTGGTTGCAGTCTTCTCTATTCTCCTTTCTCACACCCTGGACATCTTGCCACAGGCCTTGGATAGACTCATTGTGCACTTTTTTCCTAGCTCACTTCAGGATGCAGCTGGAACTAGGTACTCGGCTGAAGGCCTCTCTGCCTAGCTCTCCTAACTCCTCCAGAATATATCCAACCAGAGGATCCCACACTGTGCTCCCCTGTCACTCTCAGAATGCGCCCATCAGAGGGTCGATGGCCCAGGAACAGGCAGGAGCAGCCCAGGCCTTGTTGTCACTGTTTGCTGCCAGGACCCGCTGCTGCTGGACACTCAGACCTGCCCTTTCAGAACATGCTCATCTGCATCAAGCCTTCGTTGACTTCAGATCCCAGGCCGTTCTCTGAGCTGGACTTTAATCCTCAGAATCACTATCAGGGGTGCAGTGAGACAGGCTAACCCAAGGTTGAGAAAACCGTTAAAATTACAACACATTGGCTGCAGCTGCTGAACAAGCCTCAGAGGCCCCCCCTCAGTTGACACTTCAGCAAGTCCCACTGTGTGGGTTCTGGGTTAGTTTCCTGTCTCTGAGGCAGTTTCTGAATCTTCCTTAAAGTGAAACAGCCCAAAGAAAAGCCATCTACATACTCAAAACCGACAAGTGACTTGAGTTTTGTTACATCATCAGAGATTGCGTAATGAACCCCAGAAGGCAAAAATGGCAATGAAGTTGATGCAACAAGTGAAAAGGAAACTAAATACAAGCTGCCAAAAGGAATTTCAGGATCCAGCCTGGGAATCCCCTCTGGCCTGGCCTCCTGGCTGAGTTGAGTGCACAGAGCAGAGGATCCTCCTGACTGCCTGCCAGATGCCTGTGTCTTCCTGGCTGAAACTCTGGGCTCCTAAAGTCCAGGGAAAACAAAGAATCCAGTGAGGGTGGGGGTGAGTCCTTGTAGACAGCTGGCCTGTGTGCCAGGTAGGAATGTTTCCGTCTAGAACTCTGGGTATTGTTGCAACAGGCTTGGCCTCGTCATCCCAGTGAATGGCTATTTTCCCTCTCACTGAGTGGTGGGTGAGCTGCAGGAATCTGTCTCTGAACAGCTCTCTGCGAACTGCCTCATCTTCCTGAGCACAGACCCAGAACATCAGGAAATAATCTTCTAACCAGATTCAAACCCAAAGAGTTAATATGTAAGGAGCACTTGGGAAGTGTCTGGTACCATTCTGAGCATGTTCTATAAATTAAAGCAATTAATCTTGCCACACTTTCAAGAGGAGCTTTTATGATTATCTTAGTAAGACAGTTATTGTAGTTAGTTATTGCAGTTAAGACACAATGCAGGAATTTATAACTAGGCAATCTAATTTTAAGTACTAATGAAGAAAAATCTCAAAGATCTATTAGCGGGAAAATATAAATGAGAAACTAAAGTCTATAAAAGATGATATTTTTGTGATATATTTTAATATGTCCATATGTATAGATTTATTAACTACATATGAAAATGTCTAGAAGGATACCCATTAAATTGTTAACAGTATAGGATTAGGGTGCATCCTCCTAGAGGTCAAGGGTAGGCATTCCTTTGTATGAGTTATTTAAAAGTTTAGCAATGACACGTGTGTTTTATAAATACAAATGAGCTTAAGAAGCCCTCTTTACTTTTTTAGAGTCACATTTATCATGGCAGCTACTGGTTCTCACATCTCTTAGCTGTCTCTGCAATCCCCAGCCTGCCTTGCTATTTTTGCCTCATTTTGAACAGTTCAGAAAGCTCTTTTCGCAAAAGTGGCCAAATGTAGAAACTTACTCTCCTTTCAACATCCTACTCCAGGATCCTGGATTCCACATATGCAGATTGACCTCCCATGATGTATGTGGTTCTCCACTAATCCTTGAAAGCGCTCCAGTTCTTATTAGGCCCCAAGCAGGCAACTGTGTTCATGACCTGGGCTTTTCTCCACTCATCTCCCTTCCTCCTCTAATCTGTGTCTCAAGAATCACATTCAATCCCTCCCGAAACTGTCCCTTGTTTATTCTATGACCCAGAGTGGGTAACCCCATTCCCTCTTTATTCAGGAGGCTTCAGTTCAGTTCAGTCGCTCAGTCATGTCCGACTCTTTGGGACCCCATGGACTGCAGCATGTCAAGCCTCCCTGTCCATCAGCAACTCCGAGAGTTTACCCAAACTCATGTCCATTGAGTCAGTGATGCCATCCAAGCATCTCATCCTCTGTTGTGCCCTTCTCTTCCTGCCCTCAATCTTTCCCAGAATCAGGGTCTTTTCAAATGAGTCGGCTCTTTGCATCATGTGGCCAAAGTACTGGAGTTTCAGCTTCAACATCAGTCCTTCCAATGAACACCCAGGATGGACCGGTTTGATCTCCTTGCAGGCCAAGGGACTCTAAAGAGTCTTCTCCAACACCACAGTTCAAAATCATCAATTCTTTACAGTCCAAATCTAACATCCTTACATGACTACTGGAAAAACCATAGCTTTGACTAGACAGACCTTTTTGGTAGTGTAATGTCTCTGCATTAATATGCTATCTGGGTTGCTTATAATTTTCCTTCCAAGAAGTAAGCATCTTTTAATTTAATGGCTGCAGTCACCATCTGCAGTGATTTTTGAGCCCCCAAAAATAAAGTCAGCCACTGTTTCCACTGTTTCCCCATTTATTTGCCATGAAGTAATGGGACTGGATGCCATGATCTTAGATTTCTGAATGTTGAGCTTTAAGCCAACATTTTCACTCTCCTCTTTCACTATCATCAAGAGGCTCTTTAGCTCTTCACTTTCTGCCATAAGGGTGGTGTCATGTCATCTGCATATCTGAAGTTTATTGATATGCAATCTTGATTCCATCTTGTGCTTCCTCCAGCCCAGTGTTTCTCATGATGTACTCTGCATATAAGTTAAATAAGCAGGGTGACAATATACAGCCTTGACATACTCCTTTTCCTATTTGGAACCAGTCTGTTGTTCCATGTCCAGTTCTAACTGTTGTTTCCTCACCTGCATACAGGTTTCTCAAGAGGCAGGTCAAGTGGTCTAGTATTCCCATCTCTTTCAGAATTTTCCACAGTTTATTGTGATCCACAGAGTCAAAGGCCTTGGCATAGTCAATAAAGCAGAAGTAGATGTTTTTCTGGAACTCTCTTGCTTTTTCGATGATCCAGCGGATGTTGGCAATTTGATCACTGGTTCCTCTGCCTTTTCTAAAACCAGCTTGAACATCTGGAAGTTCAGACTTTATGTATTGATTGCTAAAGCCTGGCTTGGAGAATTTTGAGCATTACTTTACTGGCGTGTGAGATGAGTGCAATTGTGCGGTATTTTGAGCATTCTTTGGCATTGCCTTCCTTTGGGATTGGAATGAAAAATGACCTTTTCCAGTCCTGTGGCCACTGCTGAGTTTTCCAAATTTGCTGGCATATTGAGTGCAGCTCTTTTAAAGCATCATCTTTCAGGATTTGAAATAGCTCAACTGGAATGCCATCATCTCCACCAGCTTTGTTCATAGTGATGCTTTCCAAGCCCACTTGACTTCATCACATTCCAGGACATCTGGCTCTAGGTGAGTGATCACACCATCGTGATTAATCTGGGTCATGAAGATCTTTTTTGTATAGTTCTGCTTCCCTGGTGGCTCAGAGATTAAAGCATCTACCTGCAAGGTAGGAGACCCAGGTTCAATCCCTGGGTCAGGAAGATTCCCTGGAATAGGAAATGGCAACCCACTCCAGTATTCTCGCCTGGAGAATCCCATGGATGGAGGAGCCTGGTAGGCTACAGTCCACAGGATCGCAAGGAGTCGGACACGACTGAGTGACTTCACGTTCTTTCTTTCTTTTCAGTGTATTCTTGACACCTCTTCTGCTTCTGTTAGGATCATACAATTTCTGTCCACTTTTGAGCCCATCTTTGCATGAAATGTTCCCTTGGCATGTCTAATTTTCTTGAAGAGATCTCTAGCTGTTCCCATTCTATTGTTTTCCTCTATTTCTTTGCACTGATCACTGAGGAAGGCTTTTCTATCTCGCCTTGCTATCCTTTGGAACTCTGCATTCAGATGGGTATATCTTTCCTTTTCTCCTTTGCTTTTGGCTTCTTTTCTTTTCACAGCTATTTGTAAGGCATCCTCAGACAGCCATTTTGCTTTTTTGCATTTCTTTTTCTTGGAGCTGGTCTTACTCCCTGTCTCCCGTACAATGTCACAAATCTCTGTCCCTAGTACTTCAGGCACTCTGTCTATCAGATCCAGTCCCTTAAATCTATTTCTTACTTCCACTATATAATCATAAAGGATTTGATTTAGGTCATACCTGAATGGTCTAGTGGTTTTCCCTGCTTTCTTCAATTGAAGTCTGAATTTGGCAATAAGGAATTCATGATCTGAGCCACAATCTGCTCCCAGTCTTGAATTTGCTGACTGTATAGATCTTCTCCATCTCTGGCTGCAAAGAATATAACCAGTCTGATTTTGGTGTTGGCCATCTGGTGATGTCCATGTGTAGAGTCTTTTCTTGTGTTGTTGGAAGAGGGTGTTTGCTATGACCAGTGCGTTCTCTTGGCAAAACTCTATTAGCCTTTACCCTGCTTCGTTATGTACTCCAAGGCCAAATTTGCCTGTTACTCTAGGTGTTTCTTGATCGCCTACTTTTGCATTCCAGTCCCCTATAATAAAAAGGACATATTTTGTGGGTGTTACTTCTAAAAGTTCTTGTAGGTCTTCGTAGAACCGTTCAACTTCAGCTTCTTCAGCATTACTGGTTGAGGCATAGACTTGAATTACCATGATATTGAATGATTTGTTTTGGAAACAAACAGAGATCATTCTGTCATTTTTGAGATTGCATCCAAGTACTGCATTTTGGACTCTTGTTGACGATGATGGCTACTTCATTTCTTCTAAGGGATTCTTGCCCACAATAGTAGATATAATGGTCATCTGAGCTAAACTCACCTATTCCAGTCCATTTTAGTTCGCTGATTCCTAAAATGTTGATGTTCACTCTTGCCGTCTCCTGTTTGACCACTTCCAATTTGCCTTGATTCATGGACCTTACATTCCAGGTTCCTATGCAATATTGCTCTAATATAGAGCAATAATGCATTCTATATTAGAGCAATATTGCTGGAGGCTTCGTGTCGATCAAAGTAGTGGCACCTCAGTGTCCTAGTAATTGTCATATTTTTACCCAGAATATACTTGAAATTTTAAAAAAGGACAGTTTCACTTAAGAAGATCCTTAGTGAAACAGCAAGATGATGAATTTTATGAAGTCTGAACTTTGGAGTATACATTTTTAAAATATTCTCTGTTGTAGTCTTTGTAGTCTCTGTAATATGCTATGTGACAAGCACCTCTGCTGCAGGCACAGTGATTGTTCTGAGGGGAAGAACATGGATGATGACTATTTGAGTTATGAGCTAAACTAGCCACTCTCTTTATAACACCTAGTTTTACGCTAGAGAATGACAGATAGTCAGATTATGGTTATTCACAGGTGGGCATTTGACAGATATTTTCTTATACTATTTCTATTAATGGTATTTAAATATTCATGTTGAATTAATGAATGAGGCCAATCTATTTTCTTTTTTTTTTAACTTTACAATATTGTATTGGTTTTGCCATATATCAACATGAATCCACCACAGGTATACACATGTTCCCCATCCTGAACCCTCCTCCCTCCTCCCTCCCCGTACCATCCCCCGGGTCGTCCCAGTGCACCAGCCCCAAGCATCCAGTATCATGCATCGAACCTGGACTGGCGACTCGTTTCATGTATGATATTATACATGTTTCAATGCCATTCTCCCAAGTCATCCCACCCTCTCCCTCTCCCACAGAGTCCAAAAGACTGTTCTATACATCAGTGTCTCTTTTGCTGTCTCGTATACAGGATTATTGTTACCATCTTTCTAAATTCCATATATATGCATTAGTATACTGTATTGGTATTTTAGGCTCCAGTTTCATCCACCTCATTAGAACTGATTCAAATGTATTCTTTTTAATGGCCGAGTAATACTCCATTGTGTATATGTACCACAGCTTTCTTAACCATTCATCTGCTGATGGACATCTAGGTTGCTTCCATCAATCTATTTTCAATTCATGTTTCCAGGATATGAATTGATCTCGGTGTGCAACTTTGCTTCTGGAAGTTTGAGGAATAATGATTTAATTTGCATAACTTACTAAATGTCTTATTTTATGTTTTAATTTTGACCTGATATAATTTATCGGCATGATGTTAAATCTCTAAATGATGCTCTAAAATAATTTTAAAATTAATTGCAGGCATTGTGATCTGAGCACACAACTTATACAAATATTTTTGCCCTGGAAGAATTATGGATATTCTCTGTGAAGTCTAAGGTATGATAATTTTCATGAATGGTTTATAAATATTTGAAGCAAGTTATATTTCCTATTTTAAGTTAAGGACTCAAGAGTTTTAATCATGAACTTCCTCTTTTAATCATACTTTCAATTCTTCTTCTCTTTATTAATTTTCTATATGGCTTTTTACAGACTAGTAACATTGTACTGGGCTTCCCAGGTAGAGCTAATGGTAGAGAACTTGCCTGCCAATTCAGGAGACAAGAGGAGAGACCAGTTTGATCCCCAGTCAGGAAAATCCCCTGGAGGAGGGCATGCCAACCCACTCCAGTATTCTTTCCTGGAGAATCCCATGGACAGAAGAGCCAGGCAGCCTATGCTCCATGGGGTCACAAAGAGTCAGACACGACTGAAGCGACTCAGCGCAAGCACAGAATTGAGGTGAAACTTCAGTGCTACGGTGTTTCTGTTCACGTTGCTACATAACGTTACATTCTTTACTCAGTGTTTATACCATTTGAAATTTAGCTCAAGCGTTTTTATATTTAATTATAAGTTCAATGTGTTTCTTATGTATATTGAGCTTCTTTCTCAAATTTAACGTCTTTATTTCTGTAATTCTCAAGTATATCAATATTGATATTAATGACAAAGATCTCGGTGACATTAACACTGCCACCTCTAATTATTTCCTGTATTGCATTTTCTTGCTGTTTTGGCCTGCCTCTGTGTTGTCCTTGTTTTGGTATTATTTAGTATTATTTGATTTTAAGTTTTTTTTCCTCTTCAAAGTAATAGTGAAGTTTGTGCTTTAATCAATCAACAGATTCTTTTAAGTTTCACAGACTCTATTAATATTTATTATTTTAACCTTTATGAGGTTAGGTCTCAAATGTACTGGATTTATGCTTTACCTTTAACGTAACTTTTACATGTTTTTTGACCCTTGTCATTCTCCCTTCAGTTCTCCAATAGTCATTTATTTAAAGCAAATATATAATGTTAAAGCAATTTAGAGTTTCTCTGAATCCTTGAATGAAAAACTGAACAACTAAAACTGCAAAATTTAAAGTAATTTGAGACTTCCTTGGCCATTCAGTGGTTAGGACTCAGCACTTTGACTGCTGTGGGCCTGGGTTCAATCCCCAGTCAGGGAACTAAGGTCTCATAAGCCATGTGGCACAGCCAAAATAATAATAAACTTTTTAAAGCAACTTCCACTGATGTAACTATTCACTTCTAGTTCTTACTAGGACTGTTGCTTTAATCAACACAGTAAATGTTCACAAGAGATTTGATAGGAATAGAAACGCATGTGAAGCTATGTTCAAGTATAAACAAAGGGAAATGTCTAAAAGTTAAATGAAAATAAATTATTTATTTAAGAAAATAAAAATACATTAATTTTGAAAGCACTGAGAATGATGGAAAGTTGGATGCAGTTTGCAAAACAAGTGCCATGTATTCCAAATGTGATGATTGCAAATTTTTTGGAGTCCTGTGATCAATAAGGCCCTAATCAACTTGAATGAAACAATTCTCACTTTAAGGTGAAGCATATGAGAATATAGCAATGAGTTTCGTATTCTTATCTAGCTTGTCAACTTGCTAGGAAGACAGTTCTCACCCTGGGAGTCAAAATATTTTTGAATGATGATGATACTGTTGCCGTCATTAGACATCATGTCTCCTGACCTGTTCTTCAAGACTTCTATCGAGACTGCATCCAAGTACATGTACAACTAAGGAAACCATGGAGAAATCTATTTGAGTGTCACTTAGATGCTTCTACTTTGTTGGCTACCCTAGAAGCTTTAACCAAGAAAGCAGGTGACTCAAGTTAGGCCTGAGGGGACAGAGTTTAAGCGGCAGGGGTTACTTCATCACACCAGATTCTCCCTGTGTTCCTGGAATTCTTTCACGGCCTTGCTTCAGGGATCTGTTACCTAGTGATGGACTGGAGCAAGGACCAAGCTAAAGTACTGAGAGAATGAAGATCAGAGGCAACCTTCCTTCTCTGTGTTCCAGGTCCTCAGCTTTGAAGTCTTTCTTGACTAGTGAGTGATGCAGTCGAAACAAATGATACATGAACTGGAGTTACACTGCCATCTATGGGCTGTAGTCAAATACTGGCTAGAGATTGGCCTGGGAAGAAGGCAGGAAATTTGAAATTTAAATACAAAGTAACAAATACAGAAGTGAAGAGAAAACAAATTCTCATTCATAGGTAGCGAGTCTAGTCATGTGAAATGTATGTTCTTAGATCCACATATTCACCTTTGTTTTCAATAATGGAAAAAATGGATTGTTCATTATTGCATACATTTGCCATTTTCCTCTATTTTTATATCCTTAGCCATGGACATTTTAATGACAATATCATTTTTTTCCAATTTATCAATTTCATACATTAAACCTATCCATTTTTTCACTTCCATAAAGTGAATTAATTTTCTGTTGTTTTATTATTTTTCTCAATGAAACACACTTGACTCCGATATATTTGTTCATGATGAGCTACAAATGGTGTATAATTAAAAAAATAAGGTAAAGTACTCTTCTTATGTTCTTGATAGTATTTCATATCTAACATGGTTTCCAAGTGGGATTATAAACTTTTTAAGTTTTATTACACAAATAAGACACAGATTCATTTTTATTGTTATAGTTTAAGTAAATGTAGAAACATTCCAGCATTGGGATGTCTTGTGAACTCCAAGAGGTGAATTGTTTTCTTATGTGAAACATAATAACATATAAAATCACACACAAACTTTCCTTTTTTGTTTCTTTAGTTTTATAGCTTTCAGCATGGTTGTTGTTTAGTCCATAAGTCATTTCTGTCCTTTTATGACCCCATGGACAGTAGGCCCCCAGGCTCCTCTGTCCATGGAATTCTCCAGACAAGAATACTGGAGTGAGTTGTCAATTCCTTATAGAGGGCATCTTCCCAACCTACGGATGGAACCCGCATCTCTTGTCTCCTGCATTGGCAGGCAGATTCTTTACCACTAGTGCCATCTCATCTGTTAAATTGAAAGCTCACAGAGAGTTTAATTAATTTTAACTTAGAAAAGCATCAGGATTTAACATGGAAATGTTGTAGTCACAAATTCTATTTAAATGCTCTAATTGTTGAAATATTTCTTTTGCTTTTACAATGTTTCATTCTGTGTTATCACAATTTAGATTGTATGCATGGAAAGCAAAGCAGAGAGAAGGATTTTCTGGAATGAATATACCAATTTCAATAAATAAATTTTCCATTATAATATTAATTTCAAAAATTCAAATTTTTAAAATCTTCATCCATCATATAAAATAGATTCTCTATAACATCTATTGTTTCCCTGGTTGAAAGTAACCACCTTTTTAGAGAACTAATTTGAGGCATGGCTAAACCAGACCCTCCCAAATAAATATATATATACATGTATCAACATTCTAAAAATGAAGATCATGGCATCCAGTCCCATTACTTCATGGAAAATAGATGGGGAAAAAGTAGAAACAGTGTGAGATTTCATTTTCTTGGGGTCTGAAATCACTATGGATGGTGACTGCAGCTACTAAATTAAAAGATGCTTTCTCCCTGGAAGAAAATTTATGACAAACCTAGACAGTGTGTTAAAAAACAAAGATATCATGTTGCTGATAAAGGTCCATGTAGTCAAAGCTATGGTTATTCCAGTAGTCGTGTATGGATGTGAGACCATAAAGAAGGACCATAAAGAAGCACCATAAAGAAGGCTGAGTGCTGAAGAATTGATTCTTTCTAACTGTGGTGCTGGAGAACACTCTTTGAGAGTCCCTTGGCCAGCAATGAGATCAAACCAGTCAATCCTAAAGGAAATCAACCCTGAATATGCATTGAAAGGACAGGTGCTGAAGCTGAAGCTCTAATACTTTGACCACCTGCTGAGAAGAAACCAACCCATTGAAAATGACCCTGATACTGGGAAAGATTGAGGGTAGGAGGAGAAGGGGTCAACAGAGGATGAGATGGTTGGATGGCATCACTGACTCAATGGACATGAGTTTGTGTAAACTCCGGGATTTGGTGATGGACAGGGAAGCCTGGCATGCTGCAGTCCATGGGGTCGCAAAGAGTCAGATACGACTGAGCAGAGCGAGACTGAACTGAACTGAACTGAAGCCAGTATTTGACTACAGTCCATAGATGGAAGTGTAACTCCAGTTCATGTTAATTGGCATAAAGAAGGCTTACTTTGTAAGACTCTCAAATGTAAGGTGATGTACATTGTCCCCGAATTGAAAAAAAAAAAAAAAGAGAGGAAAAAAACCCCACATCATATAGAGGGGCCCTCTGGCATGAGCTATCTGGTGCATTTAAAGAAGTGAACAAGACAAGCTTCAGAGAAGGAAAGATAAGTTTCTATTATGATGAAAATCCTCAGTTTATTCTTTACCTCTATAGCACATAGAATTAACTGAAAAAGATCTTTAAGAACAGAGGATCCTGAAAACTTGTCCATGAGAAAGAAACTCTGAACGTTGAGTATAGAAAATACAGCCCCTCAGACATATAGAGATCTTTTCAATGATGATCAAAAGATCTTTATACAAGAAAAGACATTCTGTTCTGCTGTCCACACCTGTTTCTGGAAAATCATGATTTTCATTTCAGACATTTTTCAATGCCTGAAGAATTATGAGTACAATTGCTCTGGAGCAAGAAGCAAAAAATAATGTAATACACTAGCGAGAGTTACAAATATAAACATCTTTATTTGTGGAGGTTTCTTGAGGATTCTTATATGAGGGAAAGGCACTTTTAATTTCCACTGTGAGAGCTTCTCAGGGAAAATGGCTGTATTCCTGTTCCCCGAGGTAGAGATGGATGCCATGGAAATACTCCTGGGCAGGGAATCCCAAATGAGAACAGCACAGATTGTCTTCTTCCATCTGCTCCAATTGTTTCATGCTCTGATCCGGGCTGGAGAGGAGTTTATCCAGCAGAGAGTTGTTCCAAGTAGCACGGCTGTCCTCCGTGGTGAAGAGTTGGAAGCTCTGCAGGAGCATCAGATAGTGGTTGCTGGGGCCCTGAGTCATCTGCATTGGAGTTATCTTCTCTCTTTTCCAAGGAAATCTGAAGTGGCTCTGTCCTTTAGGCGCGACTGAGAGCGGATCCTTTGCATCTGTTTCAAGTGTTTGAAGATTTCCTTGTTTTTCTGGCAGTGGATCCCAGGCACGTTCCAGCGAAGAGAGCAAACAGGGATGCTGCAGAGCATCACCCCTTCCACCAGCCAGCGGATGTGGGCCATAGAGAATGTCAGTGATTCTGTAGACGGCCGGGAGGGGACGCGCGAGCACCGCGAAACAAAGCGCTGAGATGGAACCGCAGACCGCCTGCTTCTCCGGGCGACCGCGAGAGCGCGCACGCTGTGGTTCGATCGCTTCTGCTTTCGAATCGCGGTCTTGGGGGAGTTGGCAGTTGACTCACATGCGCTGGAGAGACAGGACGTCAAGTTTTCACAGAGCTTTTTATAGGAGCACTGATCCAAGGGTGCGCATATCATTAGCCCTTTTATGGAAAAGCGCTGGTTTTCCGCTGTCCTGAGTAGGGAGCCAGAATATTGCATTTCCGGAACGACCGCCTGAGTAGTGGGCTTTCTTTCCACATGTCAAACAACCAAGCCATGTTTGAGGAAAAGAACCCCCAAGGCGGGGCTTCTGAGCGAGATGAGGCTGATTTTACAGACTGGCGCTCACTTCCGACGCGAGGGAACCCACAGCTCAGAGAAAGGGACCGGGCAGCGGTGATGGGATTATTGGCGACGCGAGGATGGACAGCGTTGTGCCCAAAGTGAAACTAGAAGGTGGGCATGAAACGATTGGTTACCCGACGCTGTGGGGGCGTTGCTGACAAAGTGAAACAAGGTAACTGCGATGACACTATTGGCTGTACCACCATCATGGGAGGTGGGGAGCGGCGGGCGCTGCGGACACGCTGAATCCCGCGGGCTAGTAAACTATCGCTGTGAAACGGTGGGAGGACGTTGTGCACAAAGTGAAACACAGCGGCAGCGATGACAGTTTTGGTTCTGTGGTGGGGGCGGGTGGGCGTTGCGCAGGAGGAGCGCGGCGGCTAAGAGATTATTCTCTGTGGGAACCTGCTGGGGAGTTGCTCACATGTCGAATCCCGCGGCGGCTAGGAGACAATTTGCAGTGAGTAGATGGGAGAGTGTTCCGCACAAGTTGGAGCATAGTGGAACACAGTGTCCGTGATGAGACTATTGACTTTACCACGATGTGGGGATGGGGGTGGGGAGGTGAGGGGCGTTGCGAACACGGTCGAATCCCGCGGTGGCTCAGAGACTATTCGCTGTGGGACTATAGGAGGGCGTTGGGTACAAAGTGGAACCCAGTGGCCGCGATGACACTGTCCGCTATGGGGCGATGGGAGGGCTAACCCTCAAAATTACTTTTCACTAATTTTTAATTGAGGGATTACCATATCTGACAGTTTTTAATGACCCCGTGACCGTCTTAAGTAATTTTTAACTCATGTTCCTGAAACCTCTTTCCCAGGACTACATTGTTAGAAATAAGGGTTGAAGTGTACAAGAAACTAAGGACATTTAGAAGGTCAGAATTTTTCATTTTCTGTAGTTAAGAATTTTATAAACTGAATGGAATTTGCCCCAGATTTATTGGCATCAAGAAGGCTTACTTTGTAAGATCCTCAAATGTAAGGTGGTGTACATTTTCCCCCAGTTGAAAAAAAGACAAAAGAACCCCACATCATATTGCGGGACCCTACAGCATGAGCTGTCTGATACATTTAAAGAAGTGAAGGAGACAAGAGCAGGTAAACTGTACCGATCCATGGAGAATATGCCTGTAACTTGGACATTCCACATGTCTTCTATTTTAAATTCCTCAAAGGCAGGGGCTGGAAACTACTATTCTGCAGGCTTGTTTTGCAATAAATGTCTCCAGGGTGCTCGCCAATTTTTAATATATGTTGTCACATCAATCAAGTTGACATTAAAACTGCCATGTTCAATTTTGTTTCATAAATAATTTATTTCCCATATAAAAGTTTAAATAAATAAATAATGCATAAATCAATTTAAAAATAGCTTACAGTCTTTAACTATCCATTGAAATCCAGTGCATTGCATTGTCAGTTACTTCAAGAGCCTCTGCTGGGTGAAGAGTATCACCTCAAAGTCACATTGTCCATACCCAGAGCCACAGGTGGGAGATGTTCAGTCATGGAGGTAACCTGTTAGTCTCGTCAGGAAAGAAAAATTCCTGAGTATTTGCACTCGTACGACTGTCCAGGCACACCTGTTGTACTCCTTGAACTTCAGGTACTGCACGAGGTTGAAGTAATATTTCCTCAGGTGAAGAACGGTTGTGTCTCCCATAGTGGAGTTTTGCTTCTGCATTATTTCCTTCTGGATTGGCTCCAGACGATTCACCTGCTCATAGAGTTCCTCAAGGAGGTCCTCAATGATGGTCTCAGACCAGCCAGTGCTGGAGAAGTCTCTGGTGAGAATATTGAAGATCTGCTGGAGCATCTCATAGATGACCAATATGGCATCTTCCTTCCGGAACTGCTGTGCTTGCTTCATTTCCTCAGGCATCTGGAAGTCCATCCTGGCCTCGAGGCAATGTTGAGGAGTTGAAGGTAACTGCCACAGGAGTTTCTGACATACCGCAAGGCTCCGCCTTTGTTGGAATCGAAGCAAGCTGTAGCTCCTGGAAAGAGCTGTGGTGGAGAAACACAGCAGGAGAACCATCTGGAGGAGGCACCGGTGGGTCATGATGAAATCAGGCACAGGGCTGCCTGTTCTGCTAGTAGGTGCTGAAGCTGAGTCTTCAAGGGTTTGCAGAGTGAATGGCCTTCCTTCTTGAGTGTGGGCTACTTATACAGCATGGCCCTCCATTCTTTCTATTGGAGAGGAATTTCCCACTTTCCAGTTTCCTTTTTAGTTCTCCTGTGTTGATTAGTTACCTCTAAAACTCTTTTTCTTTTTAGCTCCTTGCTTTTTGATTTTATATGTATTAGGGGAAAAGATATACAGTCTGGGAGAATTTCTAATGTTTTTGTAAATTTTCAGTGAATTGCTAAATGCTAAAAAAAAAAAAAAATGCCTAATCAATTTGAACTGAATTATTACAGGGTTCTTTCACTGGGAAAAGATCTTTCTTGTTCTTTTTTCATATTCTTAGATTTTGTGAAAGGGTCTTTATTTCTAAGAGTTTAACAATTGTAGAAAATAATTTTTGTATTTTTTGTATAAGGTAAGTTTGCATGAGTTTTTTTTGTATAAGGTAAGTTTGCGTGAGTTTTTTTTAGGTCTTAACCATAAGCAGCAAGATATTGCATATCTTTATCAACTTTAATTTATTGCTTTATTTGGCAATCTCAAATTATCCAGAATATACCAAAGTAAAGATTAAGTCTTATCTCTGTGCAGGCAAATGAATGTTATACAGGCCACACATAAAAGTTCATGATTTCTCTTGTAGGATGCCTTTTGACCATAACTGAGGGGCAATGTATATTTATTTTGTACATACTTTGAATAATCTAAATATCTGATTTTGCATATTAAGGTAAGGATGCAGCAAGTAGGAAAATTCTTTCCTCTTCATTTTGTTCCTTTAGAACTGTTTGTACATGAAAATTTCTCCATAATGAAAGAATATCTGTGAGATAGGATTCTTAGGTATTTTCATAATCTAGTTTCAAAGAATTTTTTAAATGTTACTAAATTTTTACCCTTTCTTTTCTCACATTAAAATTTTTTCTATAAGGAATATATTTTTTGGTATCATTAGAAAATAAAAAGCACCTAGTTATATTCAAAAGCAGGGCATAAAATTGTAGATACAATGCCACTATGTAAAAGTATATAGAAAAAAAATATACTAAAGGAAATATACTAACATTTAATAGCAATTATATTTAATTTGTGCAACTAAACATTATTTGTTCTTTCTGTGATTTTCCGATATGCTACCAGAGAATGTATTCAGCACTGCTCAGAAGAAATATCATGGGAGCCATACAGGCAATTTAAATTTTTCTAGTAGCCACGTCAAAAGATTAAAAAGAAACAAGTGAAGTTAATTTTAACAGTGTGTTTTATTGAACACAAAATATCCAAATGTTATCATTCCAACATATACCAATATAAATTAATAATGAGATAGTTACATTCCTCTTTTTCATAGTTCCTTCAAAATACTGTGCATACTTTTGCAGTCATAGTACAGCTAAGATTGGGCTAGTCAAGTGCTCACTTGGCCTCCTGTGGTGATGGTTCATGGTGGTGAGCACAGCTCAAGATGGAGAGAGCAGCTTACACAGAGCCAGGAGAATTGCTGAGTTTGCAGGGACCACGTAGAAGGAGCTTCAAATTGTGGATGAGTTATGAGTGAAGAACCAAGGGGATCAATGGTGGGAAAATCAGCTCAAGATATATTCGGGATGCTTTTGAATGCCAGAGTGTGGCTTTGTACTTCATTCGAGAAGTCTTCAGGCAGAGAGGGCACTAAGTTGTGCCCTGGACAGAAGAATGGGCCCAAATGTTATTGGGAACTAAAGCAGGGAAAAGTCCTGCCCAGGCGCTCTCATGGCTGTAGAGACTGGAAAGAAAGACCAGAGTGAGGAACCGGAAGAAGGGGATGGGTGCAGAATTGCAAACAAGAACTCCTTCTGCTTTCTTCTCTTTGTCCTCCTCCCACTTCCTGCTATTGTGTTCATGAGGTGCTTCCTAATAGGTCTCTTTCGATTGCCTTCACGGACTTTATGTCGGCATAATTCATTTTGGCTATGAAAATCCTTGTTTGCATCTTTTGGTGCACATTTATGTAGCCTTCTGTTGGATATATGCCTAGGATGAAGTAATTGGCTCATAGAATGTGCATATGTTCAGATTCAGTAGATAATGACAAACATTTTTCAAAGTTTACACCAATTTATATTCTCACTATCAAGAGTATGGGATGTCAGTTGCATTACTTTCTTTTCAACACTTGGTATTGCCAGTCTTCTTAATTTTAGCCATTCTAGTGAATCAGAGTGATATCTTATTAGAGTTTTAATTCATATTGCTAGTTATTAATAAGGTTCAGCACATTTTCATATGCTTATTGACAATTTAGATATTTTCTTTGTAAGAGATCTGTTCAAATCCCTTGCTGTCTCAGATAATTTTTTTTCTATCTAAAGATGATGTAATTGTGTACATACAAAATACAAAAGGACATATAAACTATTGAAATTTTAAAATAAATTTAACAAGGTCACTGAAAAAAAGATCAATATTAAAATCAATCACATCTTTTGACATTAGTAATAAAAATTGGAAATTGACATTTCAAAATAATACCACTGATAAGAACATAAAAAGTCTACTACTGAGAAATTGTCACAGCCTTGAGGTGCCTAAGGAAACATGGAAATTAAAGGTACTGTGCCATTCTAAATGGCATCCCAGGACAGAAAAACAACTTTGGGTAAAAACTAAGGAGATCTGGGAATTCCCTTGAGTTTCACTGATTGGGACTCCATGCTTTCACTGCAGGATCCTGCTTGGATCCCTGGTTGGGGAACTATTTAATAAGATGTCACAAGTCTCACAGCCATAAATAAATAAAAATGAAATTCCTGCAACCAGCGGGGCTGGGTGGGTGGGTACAGGAATAAGGAGATTTGAATAAAGTGTAGATTTAAGTGTTTTTTTAAAAATAGCTTTGACAGGACAATTTGTCTTTACCTTTGACCTCTAAGTACAAGTCTATAATTGCATTTTTGACTCAGATGGCCAGAAAAAATAACAATTTTTTTCTCTAACATTGAGACAGTAGGTTTTAAATCTTGATCATTAATGAGGTTAAGCAACTTCTCTCTTTGTAAGTGAGCAAGGGACATGTAAGCACGTGATGAGGTAGTAAGCCTCAGTGAGAAGGGAAATCTGAGTGTGCAATAGGAGACTGTCAAGGCCACCTCCTCCTGAGAAACACGGTCTTTTAGTGAACAAACATTTACTTAGCAAACATGTCCTAACCACGTCATAAAGTAAAACAAATATTGCCATTTTCTTGAACTATTTTAAAACTATCTCTCAATAAATTTTTGCTGCTGGCTTGATTATGTGTCTTGCACATTCTTTCTGAGGTTCATTCCAATATATTTATGCTTTCTTATTGTTGCAAGTATGAATGAAATTTTTTCATGACATTTGCTAATTTTTAATGAACTAAGTTTTCCTTGAATTTTCATATATATATGCTTATGACAATAACTAATTTTGTTATTTTTCTCTGATAAGCTTTACAAACACTATATAAAAGTTTGGTTGATTTTTCAAGTTTTTAGATAAATACATTGCCTGCAAATAAAAAATTAAGATCTGAAAATAGCAAATGTGATGACCATATGGAGCAACTAATGTTTGTTGTGTATATTTGTACAACTACTTTCAAAAACATTATCTAGCAAAGCTGAAAATATGCATAGCCTGTGGTCTATGACCCAGTAATATGTGGATGTAAGAGCTGGACCATAATGAAGGCTGAACACTAACGAATTGATGCTTTTGAACTGTGGTATTGGAGAAGACTCTTGAGAGTCCCTTGAACTGCAGGGAGATTAAACCAGTCAATCCTAAAGGAAATCAATCCTGAACTTCGTTAGAAGGACTGATGCTGAAACTGAAACTGCAATCCTTTAATGAGCTGACTCATTAGAAAAGTCCCTGATGCTGGGAAAGACTGAAGGCAGGAGAGTGGGATGACAGAGGACACGATGGTTGGATGACATCTCTGATTCAATGGATATGAGTTTGAGCAAGCTCTGGGAGACGGTGAAGGACTGGGAAGTCTTGTTGCAGTCCATTGGGGTCACAAAGAATCTGACATGACTGAGCGACTGAACAACAACATGACCCAGTAAGTCCACTCTTAGCAATTACCCTGGGAGAGAATCATGTAAATATGCATCAGTATAGAAGTAAAGAATATTCAGATCAGCAATATTCATAAGAGTCCCAAACTAGAAACAGCCCAAATACCCATTAAAATTGCATAAATACTTTATCTATCCTGATAATAGGGTTATTAATAACAATAAAAAGAACCACAACTAAAGGCACAAATATGGCAGTCATTGAAAGACACTCACCTCAGAAGAAAATGTATACTATTATATAAATTTAAAAATAGGCCAGAGTAGACTGGAGACATTTTGCTTGGTGACAAAGAGAGTTCCTGTAAACTTCAGGACCACGATGGAAAGTCCGTCTCCAGCGTGAGAGAAGAGCGTGTCTTCCCACCTTCCAGCTGCGGCCTCGCTCTCGCCCTCTCTCAGCACCTGAGGCTGACTCTGCCCAGGCTGGGGTTGCCCTGTGCTCACAGCCAGGGGGCCCAGACCCCCTCCTCAGGCCTCCCCCCTGGTGTGAAAAGGGACAATATGCAGAGAGATCTAAGTGCCTCTGGTTGCAGCCTCTTCTCTCTTCCCTTTACTCACACTAAGGACATCATTCACAGGCCATGGACAATAATCATTGCCGTGTTTCTCCTGCTCACTTCAGATGCAGCTGGGACTCGGTATTCTGGTCAGGGCCTTGGCTAACTCTCCTAACTCCTCCAGAATGTACCCAACCAGAGGATCCTACACTCTTCATCCCTGTCACTCTCAGAATTCTCCCATCAGAGGGTCGATGGCCCAGGAACAGGCAGGAGCAGCCCAGGCTTTGTTTTCACTGTTTGCTGCCAGGACCCACTGCTGCTGGACACTCAGACTGGTCCTTTCAGAACATGCCCGTCTGCATCAAGCCTGTATTTACTTTTCCCTTCAGATCCCAGGTTGTTCTCTGAGCTGGACTCTGAATTCTCAGAATAACTATCAGGGCTGCATTGAGTCGGGCCAACCTAAGGTTGAGAAGAGGGTTAAAAGGACAACACATTGGCTGCAGCTGCTGAACAAGCCTCCGGGGGCCCCCTTGCCCCACCCTGCTGACATGAGGGCAGGTCGCACTGTGTAGGTTCTGGGTGAGTTTCCTGTCTCTGAGGCAGTTTCTGAATCTTTAAAGTGAAACAGCCCAAAGCAAAGCCGTCTACATACTCAAAACCGACAAGTGACTTGAATTTTGTTACATCATCAGAGATTGCGTAATGAACCCCAGAAGGCAAAAATGGCAATGAAGTTGATGCAACAAGTGAAAAGGAAACTAAATACAAGCTGCCAAAAGGAATTTCAGGATCCAGCCTGGGAATCCCCTCTGGCCTGGCCTCCTGGCTGAGTTGAGTGCACAGAGCAGAGGATCCTCCTGACTGCCTGCCAGAC
Source organism: Bison bison bison (assembly GCF_000754665.1). NCBI lineage: Eukaryota > Metazoa > Chordata > Mammalia > Artiodactyla > Bovidae > Bison > Bison bison. The sequence goes on from NW_011494948.1 coordinate 15,304,547, forward strand.
GCCTGTGGCTTCCTGGCTGAAACTCTGGGCTCCTAAAGTCCAGGGAAAACAAAGAATCCAGTGAGGGTGGGGGTGTGTCTTGTAGACAGCTGGCCTCTGTGCCACATAGGAATGTTTCCTGTTTCTGTCTAGAACTCTGAGTAATTGTTGCAATAGGCTTGGCAATGTCATCCCTGCTGCTGCTGCTAAGTCGCTTCAGTCGTGTCCGACTCTGTGCGACTCCATGGACGGCAGCCCATCAGGCTCCCCCGTCCCTGGGATTCTCCAAGCAAGAACAAAGGAGTGGGTTGCCATTTCCTTCTCCAATGCATTAAAGTGGAAAGTGAAAGTGAACTCACTCAGTCGTGTCTGACTCTTCTCGACCCCATGGACTGCAGCCTACCAGGCTCCTCCGTCCATGGGATTTTCCAGGCAAGAATACTGGAGTGGGGTGCCATCGCCTTCTCTGAATGTCATCCCAGTGAATGGCTATTTCTCCTCTTGCTGTGCAGTGGGTGAGCTGCAGGAATCTGTCTCTGAACAGCACTCTGGGAACTGCCTCATCTTCCTGACCACAGACCCAGAACATGAGGAAATAATCTGCTAAACAGATTCAAATAGAAGACTTAACGTAAGGAGCACTTGGGAAGTGTCTGGTACCATTCTGAGCATGTGCTATAAATTAAGGCAATTAATCTTGCCACACTTTCAAGGTAAGCTTTTATGATTATCTTAATTTTGCAGTTAAGACATAATGCAGCAATTTATAACTAGGCAATCCTTTTTTATGTACTAATGAAGAAATATCTCAAACATCTATTTGCAAGGAAATATAAATAAATGAGAAACTAAATTATATGAAAAATGGATATTTATGTGATATACATTAATATGTCCCTATGTATAGATTTATTAACTACATATGAAAATGTCTAGAAGGATACCCATTAAATTGTTAACAGTATAGGATTAGGGTATATCCTCCTAGAGGTCAAGGGTAGGCATTCCTTTGTATGAGTTATTTAAAAGTTTAGCAATGACATGTGTGTTTAATATATATAAATAAGCTTAAGAAACCCTCTTTACTTCTTTAGAGTCACATTTATCATGGCAGCTACTGATTCTCACATCTCTTTGCTGTCTCTGCAATCCCCAGCCCGCCTTGTTCTTCTTGCCTCCATTTGAACAATTTAGGAAGACTCTTTTCTCAGGAGTGGCCAAGTGTAGGAAACTTGCTCTCCCTTATTCATCCTACTCCAGGATCCTAGATCCCATATATGCGATTGACCTCCCACGATGTATGTGGTTCTCCACTAATCCTTGAAGGCGCTCCAGTTCTTACAGGCCCCAAGCAGGCAACTGTGTGCATGATCTGGGCTTTTCTTCACTTATCTCCCTCCCACCTCTAATCTATGTCTCAAGAATCCCATTCATTCCCTCCTCATATTGTCCCTTGTTCCTTCTATGACTCAGGGTGGATAACCCCGTTCCCTCTTTCTTCAGGTGACTTCAGTATAGGTTTATCTTGTAGGATCAGGCTTTGGGTTAGATTTTGTTCAAAGGTGTGTGCAAGCCAGCTTGCTTTTTTAAAACTACTTTTCTTTCCACTACTTAAATACAAATAGTAGTCTTCTACAAAATATAATACAAAACAACTATCTTATGAATAATAAATATTTAAATGCTATAAATAGCCTAAATATTTCTGATAATTTTAATAAATAAATAAATATTATAGGTTTTTAAGATATGGAAAATGGATTCTTAAATCTGTTTTAAACAGTTATGGTAACAAAACATTTAACATACATTTGAATAATCCCATATATTAGCTATTACTTATATGTCATCTGACACAAAACTAGAGTTAAAGGTTGCACTTTGAATCTTAGAAAATAGCCATTTAGTTGACCAGATGAACTGTTTTCACATTCAATGTCTTTTTTATTTCCTGAGTTTTCTGATGAGCTTGCTGGCAAAGACCAAGCACCTTCTGATTTCCACGCTAACAACCTCCCAGGCACAGCGGCTGTATTCTTTCTCTTTGAGATACACACTGATTCACTGGAAGTAACGCTTCACAGCCAATCTGGAGTTCTCATTCCCTAGAGGTGATTGTTCCCGTGTCCTTCCCTCCCTCAGACACGTGTCCAGGTCCTCCAACTGCTGATCAAGTCCCATGAGGAATCTGTCCAGGAGGCTCTCGTCCCGACCTGCAGAAGAGCCCGTGGTGCTGAAGAGCTGGAAGGTCTGCTGGAGCAACTCGTGCACAACAGCTGTGGCTTGTGTCTTCTCAAGCCTGGTCCCGTGCACCAGGGTCTGAGGAAATCTGAAGTCAGTCCTGTCCCTCAGACAGGACACAATGGGCAGTCTCTCCATCTGACTCCAACATGTGAAGCTTTCCAGATTGCCGTGGCTCGCAGGCAGCTCACAGCCCAGGGAGCACGTGGGGCTAGAGCAGAGCATCACCAAGGGCCAGCAGCACAGTGACGGGGAGAGCCACTGGGACACTGGGGGCTCGCAGGACTGCATGCAGGGGAGGTGTAGGCAAATTCTGAGGGCTTGGGGTGATGGGTGGCTCTTAAAGAGTGAGTAGAGAAACTTTCATTTTCTGGGTTTTTCCAGTTTGCCCTTTCCTTTCTTTTTCTACTCTTTGTAATGAAATCTATACAAGTGCTAATTTTTGCAATGAGTTCCTATGTGGGGGACATCAAATCATGCATGCCACTGTGGTTCATAGCTACACAGCTGTATAGCATGCTTCTCACACCTCCTTAGTTGTTCCTGGGGAGAAGAGTCTGATCAAAGTCAGAGAAGGGAGAAAAATTCATGCAAAATGGTGACTTTTCCAGGTCACCAAGAAATATTCAATATAAAAAGAGCTTATAAGAGAAGCTTTTGATTTTTCTCATTTTTTCCTTATTTACCCTTTTTCCCTTCTTCAAAAAATTCAGTTGTGTGTGTACCTTTACAATATCTGAGTAGGCCTTAAGCTCACTGGAGACATGATAGGGAACAATATCACTGATATCATTTGTTAAAAATGAATTATGTTGCAACTGTAATCCACAAGGCACTTTTTTAGGTGCTAGTTGTCCTGCTGCTGCTGCTGCTAAAATGCTCCAGTCGTGTCCAACTCTGTGTGACCCCATAGACAGCAGCCCACCAGGCTTCTCTGTCCCTGGGATTCTCCAGGCAAGAGTACTGGAGTGGGTTGCCATTGCCTTCTCCGGCTAGTTGTCCTAAAAAATTCAATTTTGCCTGTGTTTATTTCTCTTTATACCTCTGCTGCTGCTACTGCTAAGTCGCTCCAGTCGTGTCCAACTCTGTGCGACCCCATGGACTGCAGCCCCCCAGGCTCCCCCGTCCCTGGGATTCTCCAAGCAAGAACACTGGAGTAGGTTGCCATTTCCTTCTCCAATGCATGAAAGTGAAAAGTGAAAGTGAAGTTACTCAGTCCTGTCCAACTTAACGACCCCATGGACTTCAGCCTACCAGGCTCCTCTGTCCATGGGATTTTCCAGGCAAGAGTACTGGAGTGGGGCGCCGTTGCCACTATGGTGATAATCTACCATACACTCAGGGATACTGAGGTTGCAATTACATTCAACCCTTGTAATGGCATGTCTTTACCAATTCTGTAAGGTACAGATAATTTGTAATTATATTAATGACAGAAATTTTTACATGCAGCCTCTCAGCAAAGTGTTTTTAATGAACATGACAGTAATCTTCACAGCTTCCTTATGAGATAATTACTATAATTATTGACATGTTTGCAAATAAGGAAACTGAAAACTCAGAGAGATTAGTCAGGATTAACTGCATAAGTGGTACTTGACCACTAAACTATTCTGCCTCCATGTTATTCCTCATTAACCTTAAGCATTCTCCTTTAGCTGCACTACATGCAGTTGTAATTAAGTAATCCATCTAATTATGTAACATTTGACTGCCCTGATAGATTGTAAAATCCCTAAAGGCAGTAATGGCACATGTGGGGAATTCAGGAAGGTGTCTGTCCCAGAGGAAGTGCACAGAGGGGTCTCTGTCCCATTGTTGTTGGTCACTAAGGCATGTCCACTCTCTTTTACCCCATGGACTACAGCACACCAGGCTTCCCTGTCCTTCTCTATTGGTCAGATTTGCTCAAGTTCATATCCATTGAGTTGGTGATGCGATCCCGTCATCTCATCCTCTGTTGTCCCCTTCTCATCCTGCCCTCAGTCTTTCCCAGCATCACGGTCTTTTCCAGTGAGTGGGCCACAGAGCCAGGTCTTTTTTTTTTTTTTTTTTAGAGCCAGTTCTAAGAGAACTATACACACCAAAGTTTGACTACTCAAACCTAGTATTTGAAGACTGTTTCAGAAAATTATAATCTTCTGAAAACAAAGATAGTAAGAGTAAATTTAAATGGATTTTTAAACTTTCTGGATAATTTCTCAAAATATTTTCTCAGATGTAAACAGGGACTCTCAAAGTTCAGTTGTTGCTAAGTTGTTTCAGCTGTGTCCAACTCTTTTTGAAACTATGGCCCATAGTCTGCCAGGCTACTCTGTAGATATCAACAAAACACCACTTGAAATATAGGACTGGAAGTTAGCAAGGGCAATGGGAACTGTATCCTCTTTAATTGTAATGTAATGATTGTAATGTTCCTGGAATGAACAAATGACACATTTGTGACAAAGAAGAATAGGAATTGGAGAGGAAGAACTTACTAAGTTCCTCTGAAATAGGAAGCACTTTGTCAGAGGAGATAGCTCAGTCCAGTGCTTGAGACACTGGACATGGGGGCAAGTTTGCCTAGGTTGATGTCCCAGCTCCATCCTATACTGGCTATGTGACCTTCAGCACCCTGGTTTTCCTCTTGTATGGAAATGATAATCATATTTGTTTCCCTGGATTGTTGGGAAGATTGAATGACATAGCATGCTTCCGACCATGCCTGGACAAGACATAGAAGCATTCAGTATATACTAGCCATTCCCACGAGGGGGAAAATTCACACATCTAACTATGGGAACTGTATCGAATTTCCCTGAGATGACCTGCTTCCCTTCCTTTAATCCTCAGCTCAGTGGTCAACATTATTACATCTAGTCTCATCTCTTATGTGAACATGACGTCCTGTCCAAATCACTTATACCTAGTAGCTTCCAGGTAACAGCTGACCTCTCAGACGTGAATAAAATGGCTGTCCAATCTGTGACCCAGTCTCTTTCATGGTGAGTTAATAGGTCTATATCCTCAGAATCAGATAACGTCCATGAAGAGTGAGTAATGTAAACAGACAAATAAAAATAAGTAAATAGATACTGGGAGTTAGCAAAGCTGACAACTTGCCTCTTAGGTAACACTCCGCCTAAGAGCCTGCTACCCTCCTCCAGCTCTGTCTGCAGCTAAACAGTCTCACATGGGGTGGTCTGAAATCTGTCACTCTGTAGAGCTCTTCATCCCCATTTGTGTAGTTAAGTGACATTTTGTCATTTGAACAGAGAAAATGTCACTGTAGTTTTTTTTTTTTCAATTACATTGTTTCTCTTTACCTTTGTGTGTCACTTTTTCATTCACTGCTCACTTTTACTTTCTAGGAATGTTCAATGAGAGTGGAAAATTTTGATATCTTGAAAAATCACATAAGAAATACATTTCCTCTTCTTTTCACTTACATTTTCCCTTCCTTTATTTTTGCAACAAACCTCAAAATTGAAATAGAAAAGACTGCAGAAGCATCAGGACAGCTTTTACCAAGTGAAATACAAATAACAAAGAAGAGGTAACAATATGAAAATTATACAAAAGTAGGAAAGAAAACTGGGTTGCTTAGACATAGCAAGGACAATTACCTGGACTAATACAGAGAGGCTGCCTGATAGGACCCACACGGGGTCTCACTGATACTATGACTCATTATGTCGACCTTGCAAACAGAGAATAAAATTATAGTGATCTATGAGACTGACCAAATTGCCCAAATGGCATTCTGCTTTCTCACTGGTGCCTATCTTCTCAAAGCTACAAGACCACCAGATTCTAGACCTCCAGCTATGTGACCACAGGACTCAACTACAGGCTAAAAATTAACCAACCCTTCAGAAAATTTTTCACTGGTGGGGTATAAGTAGGACCCTGTCAGAAAGGGAGGAAGCTGGTTCTCCTTAAGGGCCAGTCACCCTCTCTTTTCCCTCTAGTAAATTTCCCTTTTCTTGCCTGACTGCCCAACTCACTTTCTTTTTCTCTGCACTCGCCTTACACTGCTGAAAAGCAGCAAAGACACATTCTAAACACCTGAACACTTGGAGGGAGCAGTGGTTACACTTTATTTTCTTGAAAGTGAATTTTGGAGGATCAATCATCTGAAAGAGGAGAGTGAAAACATTGGCTTAAAACTCAACATTCAGAAAACTAAGATCATGGCATCTGGTCCCATCACTTCATGGAAAAGTGATGGGGAAACAGTGACAGACTTTATTTTTAGAGGCTCCAAAATCACTGCAGATGGTCACTGCAGCCATGAAATTAAAAGATGCTTGCTCCTTGGAAGAAAAGTTATGACCAACCTAGACAGCTTATTAAAAAGCAGAGACATTACTTTGCCAACACAGGTCCATCTAGTCAAAGCTATGCTTTTCCCAATATTAATGTATGGATGTGAGATTTGGACTATAAAGAAAGCTGAGCACCAAAGAATTGATGCTTTTGAACTGTGGTGTTGGAGAAGACTCCTGAAAGTCCCTTGGACAGCAAGGAGATCCAACCAATCCGTCCTAAAGGAAATCAGTCCTGAATATTCATTGAAAGGACTGATGCCTAAGCTGAAACTCCAATACTTTGGACACCTGATGCAAAGAACTGAGTCATTGGAAAAGACCCTGATGCTGGGAAAGATTGAAAGTGGGAGGAGAAGGGGGTGACAGAGGATGAAATGGCTGGATGGCATCACTGACTCAATGGACATGAGTTTGAATAAACTCCTGGAGTTGGTGATGAACAGGGCGGCCTGGGGTGCTGCAGTCCATGGGGTTGCAGAGAGTTGGACATGACTGAGTAACTGAACTGAACTGAAGTGAAATGAATCACCTGGTGTAGTCTGAGCTTGTAACCGGGAAGGGTTAATTTTGAATTTCCACTGGATCTGCTTCTATGACTTTAACTCTTTGTGTTATTGGAGAAGACCCTTGAGAGTCCCTTGGACTGCAAGGAGATCCAACCAGTCCACCCTAAAAGGAGATCAGTCCTAAGTGTTCATTGGAATGACTTATGTTGAAGCTGAAACTCCAATACTTTGGACACCTGATACAAAGAACTGACTCATTTGAAAAGACCCTGATGCTGGGAAAGACTGAGGGCAGGAGGAGAAGGGGATGACAGAGGATGAGATGGTTGGATGGCATCACCAACTCAATGCACATGAGTTTGAGTAAGCTCCAGGAGTTGGTGATAGACAGGGAGGCCTGGCGTGCTGCGGTCCATGTGGTCGCAAAGAGACAGACACGACTGAGCAACTGAACTGAACTAAACTGAAACAACCATAATGGCCTGCCTCAGGGGATAACCTGACCCCACCTACCTGTGAAGGACTGTGATTCTTTGTGTGGCAATGGCACAGATGCCCTACTTGGCTACTTACCAGGTGGAACAGAAATTCACATTTGGGAAGGCCAGAATCACAGATAGATGTGACATCTTGGTTTGTTGACGTGACATGAGATATTCCATTTCACAGCACCCATGAAATGATTGTAAGGAAGTGCAATTAACACATGCCCCTACCTGAGGCTTACTAGACATTCTGGGAGATATTTACAGGAATTAAAAGGTCCTTTGGAGAAGGAAATGGCAACCCACTCCAGTATTCTTGCCTGGAGAATCCCATGGACGGAGGAGCTTTGTGGACAACAGTCCACGGGTCACAGAGTCGGACACGACTGAGCGACTTCACTCTCACTTTACTTTGTTTCCTCACCTCCCCCCAGTCTCTGATCCATAAAAGAATCTGACATCCAGGTCAGGACAAAATGGTTATTTTGAGGAGTTAGCCTTCCATCTTTATGGATATTTTCAGTGTAAGTCTAATGTATGATAATTTTCATGAATGATTTATAAATATTTGTAACAAATTATATTTCCTATTCTAGGTTAAGGGCTCAAGCATGTTGATCACTAATTTCCTCTTCTAAATCATATTTTGAAATCTTCTCTTTATTACTTTTCTATATGGTTTTTTACAGACTAATAGCATTGTGCTGGGCTTCCCAGGTGGAACTAATGGTAGAGAACCTGCCTGCCAATTCAGGAGACAGAGCAGACACCAGTTTGATCCCTGGGTCAGGAAGATCCCCTGGAGGAGGGCATGGCAACCCACTCCAGTATTCTTGCCTGGAGAATCCCGTGGACAGAAGAGCCTGGCAGCCTGTGGTCCACAGACTCACAGAGAGTCAGGCACGACTGAAGCGACTCAGCTCAAGCACAGCATTGAGGTAAAACTTCAGTGCCACCGAGTTTCTGTTCACGTTACTACATAACGTTACCTTCTTTACTCAGTGTTTATACTATTTGAAATTTAGCTCAAGCGTTTTTATATTTAATTGTAAATTCCATTTGTTTCTTATATATATTGACCTACTTTCTCAAATTTAACGTATTTTAACTCTCAAGGATATCAATATTATATTAATGAAAAAGATCTCGTTTATATTAAATTGCTACCTCTAATTATTTCCTTCATTATATTTTCTTGCTCTGTTTTGGCCTGCCTCTGTGTTGTCCTTGTTTTGGTATTAAGTATTTGGTATTATTTGACTTTAGGTTTTTTTCCTCTTGCAAGTTAAAGTGGAGTTTGTGTTTTAAATAAATCAACAGTTTAAGTGGATTCTATTAATATTTATTATTTTAACCTTTATCAGTTTGGGTCTCAAACGTATTGGATTGATGCGTTACTTTTAACGTGACATTTACATGTTTCGTGACCCTTATCATATTCCCTTCAGTTCTCCAACAGTCATTTATTTTAGTAAATATATAATGTTAAAGCAATTTAGAGTTTTGAAAGGTTGTTGTTGAATCACGCGAAGACACCAGGATTCTTGGCCCCCGTAGGAGAAGAATTCAATCCAGGGCCAGAGATGAGGCTTGATCGCTCAGAGCTTTTGTGTAATAAAGTTCTATTAAAGTATAAAGGAGATAGAGAAAGCTTCTGACATAGGCATCAGAAGGGGGCAGAAAGAGTACCCGCTTGCTAGTGTTAACAATGAGGTTATATAATCCGAAGAATGTCTGGAGGTTGTAAAGACCTCATCAGACCCACTCCCATAATTTACATTTTAAGATAACAGAATTAGCCAGAAGGTTTAATCCAAAGACTGTCCTCAGGCAGGATACATTATTATTATATAATCCTAAGGAATGCAGAGAAAGAAAAAAAGTTTGTCCTTTCTTCCTCCTGGAGAATTCCAGACCCCTCTCTCCTTGGGGACCCCTAGACTCCCTATCAACCTGCCTAGGAACTGACTCTCTCAGTTTCTCTGGATACTTGAGTGAAAAACTGAAAAACTAAAACTGCGAAATTTGATTTGAGACTTCCTTGGCCATTCAGTGGTTAGGATTCAGTACTTTCACTGCCGTGGGTCTGGGTTCAATCCCGTCAGGGAACAAAGGTCTCATAAGCCATGTGGCTGTCACAGCCAAAAATAATAATAAACTTTACAAAGTAACTTCCACTGATGTGACTATTCACTTCTAGTTCTTACTAGGACTTTTGCTTTTAGTCAACATAGTAAAGGTTCACAAGACATATGATACCAATAGAAATGCTTGTGAAGTTCTGTTCAGGTATAAACAGAGGGGAATATCCAAAAGTTAAATGAAAATAAATTGACTCCTTATTCAAGAAAATAAAAATGTTAATTTTGAATGCACTGAGAATGATGGTAAGTTGGATGCAGCTTGCAAAATGAGTGCCATGTATTCCAAATGTGATAACTGGAAAATTTTTGGAGTCTTGTGGTCAATAAGGCCCTAATCAACTTGAATTAAACAATTCTCATTTTAAGGTGAAGCATATGAGGATATAGCAATGAGTTTCGTATTCTTATCTAGCTTGTAAACTTGTTCTGAAGACAGTTCTCATCCTGGGGGTCAAAATCTTTTTGAATGATGATGATGCTGTTGCCATCATTAGACATCATGTCTCCTGACCTATTTTTCAAGACATGTTGAAACTATATCTAGGTACATATACAACTAAGGAAACAACGGGAAAATCTGTGTTGAGTGTCACATGGATTCTTCCACTTTGTTGGCTACCCCAGGAGCTTTAACCAAGAAAGCAGCTGACCCAGGTTAGGTCTGAGAGGAGAATTTAAGCAGCAGGGGTTACTTCATCACACCAGGCTCTCCATGTGTTCCTGGAAGTCCCTCATGATCTTTCTTCAGGGATCTGTTATCCAGCGTTGGACTGGAGCAAGGAGCAAGCTAAAGCACTGAGAGAATGAAGATCTGAGGCAGCCTTCCTTTTCTGTGTTCCAGGTCCTCAGCTTTGGAGTCTTTCTTGACTAGTGAATGATGCAGTCGAAACAAATGATACATGAACTGGAGTTACGCTGCCATCAAACACTGGCTTAGAGACTGGCTATATTGGTCTCTGAACTCCAGCTGGAAAGAAGACAGAAAATTGGAAATCAAAGAACATTTTGCTGTCCTACCAATTTAAACACAAAGTAACAAATACAGAAGTGAAGTAAAATAAATGATCATTCACCGTAGTGATTCTATAATGTGAAATATATGTCTTTTAGATACACATATTCATCTTTTTCAATAAAGGAAAAAAATGGATTTTCATTATTACATGCATTTGCCATTTTTCCTCTATTTTTATACTCTTAGCCATGGACATTTTCGTGTCAATATCATGTTTTCCAGTGTATCAATTTCATACATTAAACCTATCTATTTTTTCACTTCCATAAAGTGAATTAATTATTTTTCTATTGTTTTACTATTTTTCTTGATGAAACATACTTGACGCTGATATATTTGTTCATGATGAGCTACAAATGGTATGTAATTTAAAAAATAAGGTAAAGTACTTTTCTTATGTTCTTGATAGTATTTCAGATCTGACATGGTTTCCTATCAGGGTTATAAGTTTTTTAAATTTTATTACACAAATAAGACCTTTTGTCCTCAGATTTTAACTAAATATAGAACCATTCCAGCATTGGGACTTCCAGTGATATCTGTGAACTCCAAGACGTGAATTGTTTTCTTATGTGAAACATAATCACATCTAAAATCAAACACAAACTTTCCTTTTTTGTTTCTCTGGTTGTATAGCTTTCTGCATGATTATTGTTGTTTAGTCGCTATGTCATGTCTGACTCTTTGTGACCCCATAGACTGTAGTATGCCAGGCTCCTCTGTCCAAAGGATAGTTCAGGCAAGAATACTGAAGTGGTTGTCATTTCCTTCTCCAGAGGATCTTCCCAAGCCAGGGATGGAACCCACATCTCTTGTATCTTCTGCATTTACAGGCATATTCTGTACCAGTAGTGCCACCTCATCTGTTATATTGTAAGTTCAAATAGAGTTTAATTAGTTTTAACATAGAGAAGCATCAGGATTAAACATGGAAATGTTGTAGTTTCAAATTCTTTTTAAATGTTCTAATCTTTGAAACATCTCTTTTGCATTTAGAATATTTCATTCTGTGTTATCATAATTTAGATTGTTTGCATGGAAAACAAAACAGAGAGAAGGATTTTTGGAATGAATATGCCAATCTCAATGAACACATTTTCCATTATAATATTAATTTCAAAATTCAAATTTGAAATCTTCAGCCATCAAGTAAATGACATATAAGATCTATTTTTTTTTCCCTGCTCTGAAGTAACCACCTTTTTAGAGAACCAATATGAGGCATAGCTAAAACAGACCCCCCCCCCATATCTATCTATCTACCTATTCGTGTATAGGTGTATCAACATTCAAAAATTGAAGATCATGGCATCCAGTCCCATTACTTTATGGAAAATAGATGAGGAAAAAGTGGAAACTGTCAGATTTCATTATCTTGGAGTCCAAAATCACTACAGAGGGTGACTGCAGCCACAGATCAAAAGATGCTTGCTCCTGGAAAGAAAAGCTATGACTAACCTAGACAGCGTGTTAAGCAGAGACATCACTTTGCCATAAGGTCCATGTAGTCAAAGCTATGGTTTTTCCAGTAGTTGTAGGGATGTGAGAGTTGGACCAGAAAGAAGGCCTATTATACAGAGTGAAGTAAGCCAGAAAGAAAAGCACCAATACAGTATACTAATGCATATATATGGAATTTAGAAAGATGGTAACAATAACGCTGTATACAAGACAGCAAAAGAGACACTGATGTATAAAACAGTCTTTTGGACTCTGTGGGAGAGGGAGAGGGTGGGATGATTTGGGAGAATGGCATTGAAATACGTATAATATCACATATGGAACGAGTCGCCAGTCCAGGTTCGATGCACAATACTGGATGCTTGGGGCTGGTGCACTGGGACGACCCAGAGGGATGGTATGGGGAGGCAGGAGGGAGGAGGGTTCAGGATGGGGAACACATGTATACCTGTGGCGGATTCATTTCGATATTTGGCAAAACCAATACAATATTATAAAGTTTAAAAATAAAATAAAATTTAAAAAAGAAAAAGAAAGGGGAGGTAAATGATAAAAAAAAAAAAAAAAAGAAGGTGAGTGCTGAAGAATTGGTGCTTTCGAACTGTGGTGCTGGAGAACACTCTTGAGAGTCTCTTGGACAGCAAGGAGATTAATTCAGTCAATCCTAAAGGAAATCAACCCTGAATAATCATCGGAAGGACTGGTGCTGAAGCTTTAATACTTTGGCCACCTGCTGAGAAGAAAACAACTCATTGAAAAAGACCCTGTTGCTGGGAAAGACTGAGGGCAGAAGGAGAAGGGGGTAACAGAGGATGAGATGGTTGCTTGGCATCACTGACTCAATGGACATGAGTTTGAGCAAGCTCCAGTAGATGGTGAAGGACAGGGAAGCCTGGCTTACTGCAGTTCATGGTGTCACAAAGACTTGGATACAACTTAGCAACTGAACAATATGTGTGTATATATATACACACACATATACAATTTATATTAAATAAGTATACACATGTGTGTTGCCACTTTAACATAAAAGGGTGGAAAACAGATGTTTACTTGAATTGTTATCTTATCCTGTATTATTTACCTTCCTGCAACATAAATGCTATCTCATCAGCAGGGTAACAGGAAAACTAATTAAGTGGCTGTTGCTGCTGCTAAGTCACTTCAGTCGTTTCCGACTGAAGTGCAACCCATAGACGGCAGCCCACCAGGCTCCCCGATCCCTGGGATTCTCCAGGCAAATGACTGTTAGTGGTAATTAATCAGAGAAGGCAATGGCACCCCACTCCAGTACTCTTGCCTGGAAAATCCCATGGACGGAGGAGCCTACTGGGCTGCAGTTCATGGGGTCGCTAAGAGTCGGACACGACTGAGGGACTTCACTTTCACTTTTCACTTTCATGCATTGGAGACAGAAATGGCAACCCACTCCAGTGTTCTCGTCTGGAGAATCTCAGGGACGGGGGAGCCTGATGGGCTGCTGTCTATGGGGTCGCACAGAGTCGGACACGACTGAAGCGACTTAGCAGCAGCAGCAGCAGTGGTAATTAATAGACTAAGCGTAATAATCTGTCAAATATTTTATATAGTGTTTCACAAGTTGCAATTAGTTTTAACGGTTAACTCTTCATTGCTACAAAAATTTTGTTTTAGTCTTCTTTGGTCCTTGCCCACAGCACGTGTGTGATATTTTTTGAAGATCATTTTCAGGAAGACTGAGTTCAACTTTCCATTTCCTATATTTAGATCAGAATGAGACTCGCGATTGTGGACCCAAATGGAGGACTCACTCATCAGTTTTTCTTCAGTCATCCTCAAGTACTTGCAAGGAATTGCCTGATTCTTCTTTTCTTGTCTCCTTTGGGTAGTAAGGAAACAGCAAGTAACCTGTCTACACTGTGGATATTTTCCTGTAGGCAGTGCCTTTGGGGATCAGCTTGGACGTTTCTTTCAAACAGTCGATTATACTGTGAACTATGACTGGCATTCTTGTCGTTCTCCCCAAAGCTGAACTTGGAGAAAAAGCATTTGGGTCAGATTGTATTTTAACAAAGTGTGTGCAAGCAAGAACATTACTTGTTCCCCTCGACCCCTACCCAGAACTTCATTTGGACAAATAGTGCAAACGTGAACGTGGTCTCATGCCCTGTCAAGTACAAACTAGCACGTGCCATCGGCACTTGCCATCTACCTACAAGGATTTAATCATGTGCTCTTGCAGCTGCTGATTTTTAACACCCCTGGAAAGGAATTCAGGGTGGAAAGCAGAAGTGAGGCATGCTGTGAGCAGGGAAAACTGGCAGAACAAGTCTTCAGAAGGTTAGATGTTTTCAGGAGCCCATTTTATGAACCTGATTCTTCTATCTCCTCATATCTAGAAAGCAGGAACATCCTTCATGGTGATGACTGCTTCTTGTGACTCCAAGAAACCTTCACGGCACTGGCGGAAAACTTCTACAAAAAATAGGCACATGATTACATGTACTCTCCCTTCACCAAAATCACATATATCCCTCTGTGCCTTTTTGGAACAGCTTCTCAGAGCTATCTGATGTGCTGTCTCCTGGGCTACAGTCCTCTTTTTGCCCCCTCAAAAACTTTCAACTTTCATGTTGTGCATTTTTGAAAGTCAGCACCCTGAACTTATTTTTTCATGCATTCCTCACCCAATAATTTCACAACTTGATTGCAGTGAGATTCACATGAGGATAAATCCAGGCCATGGAATGTGAGAGGAAGTGCTCTTGCCCTGTGTAGTCCTGGTGTTTGGAAACATCCCCTGTGAACCACCAGACTTCATCCCTTTACTGGCGAGTGTAGTAATTCAAGTACCACATTCAATTTGGAGTCACATGAGCTGATGATGGAAAAAGCCACTGAACAAAAGGTACCTGTGTCCCCGAATCATTCATTCATTTCAGTTGGTCAGTCATGTCCGACTTTTTGCAACCCCATGGACTGCAGCACCCCTGGCTTCCCTTGGTCCATCACCAACTCCCACAGCTTGCTCAAACTCATGTCCATCGAGTCAGTGATGCCATACAACCATCTCATCTTCTGTCACCCCTTCTCCTCCTGCCTTCAATCTTTCCCAGCATCAGGGTCTTTACCAGTGAGTCAGTTCTTCACATCGGGTGGCCAAATTACTGGCTTTTCAGCTTCAGCATCAGTCCTTCCAATTAATATTCAGGACTGATTTCCTCTAGGATGGACTGGTTTGATCTTGGTGCAGTCCAAGGGGCTCGCAAAGTTCGTCTCCAACACCACAGTTCAAAAGCATCAATTCTTCGGCACTCAGCTTTCTTTATAGTCCAAATCTCACATCCACACATGACTACTAAAAAAACCATTGCTTTGACTAGACAGACCTTTGTTGGCAAAGTAATGTCTTTGCTTTTTAATATGCTGTCTAGGTTGGTCATAGCATTTCTTCCAAGGAGAAAGTGTCTTTTAATTTCATGGCTGCACTCACCATCTGCAGTGATTTTGGAGCCCAAGATAATAAAGTCTGTCACTGTTTCCATTGTTCGCTATCTATTTTCCATGAAGTGGTAGAACGAGATGCCATGATCTTAGTTTTTGAATGTTGAGTTTTAAGCCAGCTTTTTCACTCTCTTCTTTCACTTTCATCAAGAGGCTCTTTAGTTCTTCTTCACTTTCTGCATAAGGGTGGTATCACCTGCATATCTAAGGTTATTGATATTTCTCCTGGCATTCTTGATTCCAGCTTGTGCTTCATACAGCCTAGCATTTTGCATGATGTACTCTGCATATAAGTTAAATAAGCAGGGTGACAATATACAGCCTTGCTATACTTCTTTTCCCAGTTTGGAGCCAGCCCGTTGTTCCATGTCCGGTTCTAACTGTTTCTTCTTGACCTGTATACAGGTTTCTCAGGAGACAGGTCAGGTGGTCTGATATTCCCAACCCTTCAAGAATATTCCACAGTTTGTTGTGATCTTCACAGTCAAAGGCTTTGGCTTAATCAATAAAGCAGAAATACATGTTTTTCTGGAATTCTCTTGCTTTTCTATGATCCAACAGATATTGGCCATTTGATCTCTGGTTCCTCTGCCTTTTCTAAAACCAGCTTGAACATCTGGAAGTTCACGGTTCACGTGTTGCTGAAGCCTGACTTGGAGAATTTTGAGCATTACTTTACTAGCGTGTGAGATGAGTGCAATTGTGCGGTATTTTGAGCATTCTTTGGCATTGCCTTTCTTAGGGACTGGAGTGAAAACTGACCTTTTCCAGTCCTGTGGCCACTGCTGAGTTTTCCAAATATGCTGGCATATTGAATGCAGCACTTTCAGAGCATCATCTTTTAGGATTTGAAATAGCTCAACTGGAATTCCATCACCTCCACTAGCTTTGTTCGTAGTGATGCTGCCTAAGGCCCACTTGACTTTGCATTTCAGAATGTCTGGCTCTAGGTGAGTGATCACACCATCGTGATTATCTGGGTCGTGAAGATCTTTTTTGTACAGTTCTTCTGTGTATTCTTGCCATCTCTTCTTAATATCTTGTGTTTCTGTTAGAAAAATGGTCCATACCATTTCTGTCCATTTTTTGTTGCCTGTCTTTGCATTAAATATTCTCTTGGTATCTCTAAGATACAAAGATTCTTGAAGAGATCTCTAATCTTTCCCATTCTACTGTTTTCCTCTGTTTCTTTGCATTGATCGCTGAGGAAGGCTTTCTTTTCTGTCCTTGCTATCCTTTGGAATGCTGCATTTCAATGGGTATATCTTTCCTTTTCTCCTTTGCCTTTCATTTCTCTTCTTTTCTCAGCTATTTGTAAGGCCTCCTCAGACAACCATTTTGCCTTTTTGCATTTCTTTTTCTTGGGGATGGTCTTGATCCCTGCCTCCTGTACAATGTCATGAACTTCCATCCATAGTTCTTCAGGCACTCTGTCTATCAGATTTAATCCCTTGAATCTATTTGTCACTTCCACTGTGTAATCACAAGGGATTTGATTTAGGTCATAACAGAATGATCTAGTGTTTTTCCCTACTTTCTTCATTTTAAGGGTGAATTTGGGCTTCCCAGGTGGCTCAGATGGTAAAGTGTCTGCCTGCAATGTGGGAGACTGAGTTCAATCCCTGGATCAGGAAGATCCCCTGGAGAAAGAAATGGCAACCCACTCCAGTACTCCTGCCTGGAAAATTCCACGGATGGAGGAGCCTGGTAGGCTACAGTATATCGGGTCATAAAGAGTCGAACAGGAAGGACTGGGTGACCTCACTTCACTTTACTTCACTTTGGCAATAAGGAGTTCATGATCTGAGCCACAGTCTGCTCCTGGTCTTATTTTTGCTGACTGTGTAGAGCTTCTCCATCTTTGACTACAAAGAATATAATCAAACTGATTTCAGTATTGACCATCTGGTTATGTCCATGTGTAGAGTCTTCTCTTGTGTTGTTGGCAAAGGGTGTTTGTATGACCAGTGCATTCTCTTGGCAAAACTGTTAGCCTTTGCCCTGCTTCATTTTGTACTTAAGTCTAAATTTGCCTGTTATTCCAGTTATCTCTTGACTTCCTACTTTTGCATTCTACAGGGTGGGCATAAGACAATTGGTTACAGGGCTATGTAGGGGGCGTTGCTGACAAAGTGAAACAATGTAGCCGCCATGAGATTATTGGCTGTGCGGCGATGAGATATTGGCTGTCCCTAATGATTTGGGGTGGGGGGTGGTGGCGGCTTGCGTTGCAATCACGGTGGAGTCCCGTGGTGGTGAGGAGACTATTGGCTGTGGAACAATGGGAGGGCGTTGTGTACCAAGAGAAACACAGTGGCAGTGATGACACTACTGGCTCTGCTGCCATGGGGAGGGGTGGGGGCGGGGGGTGGGCGTTGCGCAGATGGAGCGCAGCAGCTAAGAGACTATTCACTGTGGCACCCTGCTGGAGTGTTGCTCACAGGTCAAATCTCGCGGTGGCTAGGAGACGATTTGCTGTGGGATGATGGGAGAGCTTTTGGAGAACAAAGTGTAACACAGTGGCTGCTATGAGACTATTCGCTGTGGGACTGTGGGAGGGCGTTGAGCACAAAATGGAACATGGTGGCCGCGATGATACTATCTGCTACCGGGCGATGGGAGGGCGATACCCGGCAGTGGCGATGGGAGTACAGCCGATGTGACCTTATGACAGCGTTGAGGACAAAGTGAGGCTGGGGATCAGCGAGGAGACCATTGGTTATGGGACGACCGGAGGGGATGCGGGCACAGGAGGACCTGCGGTGGCGATGAGACTATTTGCTATGGGACAATGGGACAGAGTAGAGGTCAAAGTTAAACCAGGCTGTGGAGATGAGACCTTGGGCGATGGGAGTATGGGACAGCTTTGAAGAAAAGTGAAACACCACGGTGGAGATGGGATTATTGGCGATGGGAAGACAGGACAGTGTTGTTGTGCACAAAGGGGAAACCGGCGGCGGCCGTGAGCCTATAGGTGATGAGACCGTGGGCGGGAGCTGGACACCAAGGGGTAATCGGCGGTGGCTTTGAGACTTTTGGCTTTGAGAAGCGTGGATGGCGATGCGGACAAAGTGAAAGCCAGCCACGGCGATGAGACATTTGTCTATGGGACGCTGAGAGGGTGTTTCGCACAGTGTGAAACTGTGGCAGCGATGAGACAATTGGCTACTGGACGATGCAAGGGCGTTGCGCACAAAGGGGAACCTGGCGCTGGCGAGGAGACTCTTCGCTAAGGCGCAATGGGAAGGCATTGTGCAGAAAGTGAAACACGGCGGTGGGATGAGACCTTGGGCGGTGGGAAGACTGGGACTGCATTGAAAAAAAATGAAACCCGGCGGCGGTGATGAGCCTATAGGGAATGGGACCACGCGAAGGCGATGCGTGCACAGGAGAACCTGCGGTGGCGATGAGACTGTCAATGTTTGCCCTGGGAAGTCAGAGGGCATCGCGGACACGTGTAAAACAACGGAGGCGGTGAAAATATTGCGATGGGACGATAGAACCGCGGTGTGGACAAAGTTAAACCCGGCGGTGGGGGTGAGACTATGGGAGATGGGACGATGGGAAGGCCTTGAGCACAAAGAGAGGCCAGGTGGAGTCTGTGAGACTATAGGCTTAGAGCTATTTTGGACAACGTGAGAAACAGCCAAGGCGATGAGACTGGCTATGGGACCCTGGCAGTGCGTTGCAGACAGAGGAGAACTCAGCGGTGGCCAGGGGACAAATAACCATGGGACGGTTTGAGGGGACTTCCTAGGGCTGAGACAGACTGCGGCCACCACCTGGGCAAGTGACCAGGAAAGAGTGAGCTCCTGGAATGCTCTGGAACTTTCAGAGTGTCTTTCAAGGATTCAGCCGTGAATTGGGGGTGTTAAGTATTCAGTAGCTAAAAAGTAGGAATATTTTAAAAACACAGCAATTTATTTTTAAATTAATTTTCTATTTAATTAATATACTTATTTTAAATGAAATATTTCAAGTTTCCAGTTTTATAATAAATATATATAAGGTATTTAAAGTATAATTTTAACAATAGCATTTTAATAAACATTATTTAAACTAAATTTTCTTTGTATTAAAACAAGTCTTTAATATACTTTTACATTTCTGTTTTTAGTGGATGTAAACTTGTTAATAATTTCATGATTACTTTTCACTTACTTTTAATTGAGAGAATTACCATGTTTGACAATTTCTAGTGACCCGATGGTAGTTTTAAGTAATTTTTAACTCATATTCTTGAAATCTCTTTCTGAGGACAACATTGTTGGAAATAAAGGTTGGAGTACACAAGCAACTAAGGCCATTTAGAAGGTCAGAATTTTTCATTTACTTTAGTAAGAATTTTGTAAACTAAATGGAATTTCCCTGATTTTATTGGCATCAAGAAGGCTTCCTTTGTAAGACTCTCAAATGTAAGGTGATGTACATTTCTCCCTAATTAATAATAAGAAAAAAAATCCACATCATATCAAGAAGCCCTACAAAATGAGCAGTCTGGTACATTTAAAGAAGTGAAAAGACAAGAGTAGGTAAACAGTATGGATACATGGAGAGCATGCATATAACTTAGACATTCCACATGGTTTCCTTGTATTTTAAATGCCTCAAAGGCAGGGGCCAAAAACTCTACTACTCTGCAGGCTTGTTTCGCAATGAATGTCTCCAAGGTGCTCTGCAATTTTTAATATGTGTTGTCACATAAATCAAGTTGACATTGAAACTGCCACGTTGACTTTTGTTTCATAAATAATTTATTTCTCATACAAAAGTTTAAATAAATAAATAATGCACAAATTAATTTAAAAATAGCTTAGTCTTTAACTGTCCATTGAAATCCAGTGCATTGCATTGTCAGTTACTTCAAGAGCCTCTGCTGGCTGAAGAGTCTCACCTCAAAGTCACATTGTCCCTTCCCAGAGCCACAGGTGGGAGATGTTCAGTCACGGAGGTAATCTGTTAGTCTCATCAGGAAAGAAAAGTTCATGAGTATTTGCACTCGCACGACTGTCCAGGCACACCTGTTGTACTCCTTGGACTTCAGGTACTGCACGAGGTTGAAATAACATTTCCTCAGGTGAAGAACAGTCGTGTCTCCCATAGTGAAATTTTGCTTCTGCATTATTTCCTTTTGGACTGGCTCCAGACGATTCATCTGCCCATAGAGTTCCACAAGGAGGTCCTCAATGATGGTCTCAGACCAGCCAGTGCTGGAGAAGTCTCTGGTGAGAATGCCGAAGATGTGCTGGAGCATCTCATACATGACCAGTATGGCATCTTCCTTCCGGAACTGCTGTGCTTGCTTCATCTCCTCAGGCATCTGGAAGTCCATCCTGGCCTCGAGGCAATGTTGAGGAGTTGAAGGTAACTGCCACAGGAGTTTCTGACACACGGCAAGGCTCTGCCTTTGTTGGAATCGAAGCAAGCTGTAGCTCCTGGAAAGAGCTGTGGTGGAGAAACACAGCAGGAGAACCATCTGGAGGAGGCACCGGTGGGTCATGGTGAAATCAGGCACAGGGCTACCTGTTCTGCTATTAGGTGCTGAAGCTGAGTCTTCAAGGGTTTGCAAAGTGAATGTCCTTCATCCTTGAGTGTGGGCTACTTATACAGGATGGCCCTCCATTCTTTCTATTTGAGAGGAATTTCCCACTTTCAGTTCTCCCTTTCAGTTTTCCTGTGTCATTTAAATTATTAGTTGCCTCCAAAACTCTTTTTCTTTAAGCTCCTTGCTATTTTAATTTACATATACCACATGGAAAAAAGATATAGAAACTGAGAATCTCTAATGTTTTTTAAAGTTTCAATGAATTGCTGAATGTTAAAGAAAAATATAAGCCAAATCTTTTGAACTAGATTATTACAGGATTCTTTCATTTCGAAAAGATTTTTCTTTTTCTGTTTTCATATTATGAGATTTGTGGACAGGGGGCCTTGTTTGGAAGAGTTTCTTTTTCATAAGAATTAGGTTTAATTCTCAAATATGCTATTACCAAACAATAATACTTGCAGTTTATGATTTTAAAAAAGATACCTATTTTTTACATCTATAAGAGAATAATGTTAAACTAAGTTGATGAACAATAAATACATGATATATGTATGATTTAAAATAAAAATATGCAGTTTATAATTTTTAAAAAGGCACCTATTTTTTTCAATCTAAAATAGAGTGACGTTCCTAGAGGGGTGGGAAGGGGCAGGAAGGTTCCACAGGCAGGGGATGTATGTATACCTGTGGCTGATTCATGTTGATATATGGCAGAAACCAACACAATATTGTAAAGCAATTATCACTCAATTAAAAATAAATATATTTACATAAAAGAAAAAATAATGTATATAAAAAACAAAACAGAATGATGTTAAACTAAGTTGTCCTGAATTTTTTTGGAGGCCTTAGCCATAAGGAGCAAGACATCACATAACTTTATCAACCTTGTTGTTGTTTTTCAGTCGCTAGGTCGGGTCCGACTTTTTGCGACCCCATGGAAGGCAGAATACCAGGCTTCCCTGTCCTTCAGTACCTCCCGGAGTTTGTTCAAACTCATTATCACTTCATGGTAAATAGATGGGGAAACAATGGAAACAGTGACAGACTTTATTTGCTAGGGCTCCAAAACCAGTGCAGATGGTGACTGCAGCTAGGAAATTAAAAAACTACTTCTTTTTATATGAAGGTGCAATTTAAATTTTTCTGGAGGCCACATCAAGAGAGTAAAAAGAAAAAAGTTAATTTGAACAGTATATTTTCTTTAACAATATATCTAAATGTTATCATTTCAACATAAAACAATACAAAACTAGCAATGAGATAGTTACATTCTTCTTTTTCATAGTGCCTTCAAAATACAGTGCATGCTGTTAGTCACAGTACAGCTCAGGCTGGACTAGGCAAGCGCTCAGTTGGCCACATGGGGTTGTCGGCTCCATGGTGACCAACACAGCTCAAGATGGAGGGAGCAGTAGGAAAACAAGATCAATATTAAAAATCAACCACTTCGTTTTATATGAGCTTAAAGTTGGAAAATGACATTTAAAAATGATACCATTGACAATAACATAAAATGTCTACTACTGAGAAACTGTCATAGCCAGAGATGCCTAAGAAGACGTGGCAATTAAAGGTAATGGGGTATCCTAAATGACATCCCAGAACAGAAAAAGAACATTAGGCAAAAAAACGAAGGAGATCTGGGAATTCCCGGGAGATCTAGTGGTTGGGACTCTATGCTTTCAGGGCAGGAGGCCCGAGTTCAATCCCTGGTCAGAGAACTAAGATCCCACAAATCTCAGAACCAAAAATAAGAAAATAAATAAAAAGTTGCTCCAACCAGAGTGTGTGTGAGGGGGTAGGGGATGGGGGAGAGGCATTAAGGAGTTCTTAATAAAGTGTAGACTAGGTAATTTTTAATTAATTAATTTATGACTGGACTGGCTCTTTGTTGCAGCAGGTGGGCTTTCTCTAGTTGGAGCAAGCGTGGGCTGATCTCTAGTTGAGGTGCTCAGGCTTCTCACTGTGGAGCTTTCTCTTGCTGCAGAGCACAGACTCTAGGGCACGGGCTCAGTAGTTGGGGTGCACAGGCTTAGTTGCCTCACAGCACAGGTAATCCTCCCTGGCCGGGGATGGAACCCATGTCCCCTGCATTGGCAGGTGGATTCTTAACCACTGGCCCACCAGGGAAGTCCCAGACTTTAATCCTTTTGAATGTAGCATTGACAGGCAAATTACCTTCACTTTTGGCCTCTAAGGACAAGTCTATAATTGAAATTTGATCCAAACTAGATGGCCAGAAACTAATGAAGAATAGAAGCTTTCTCTGTTACATTCAGCTTATCTCTTTTTTTCATCTTGATCATCCATAAGGATTAAGCAATTTGCCCAACTAATTCTTCTTCTGAGAAAGCAAAAGACATGTAAGCATGTGATGAGGTGGTCAGCATCAGTGAGAAGGGAATACAGAGTCTACAATAGGAGACTGCCAAGGCCACCTCCTACTGAGACTGACACTGTCATTTAGTGACAAATATTTATCAAATGTTCCGAACTACTTCATAAACCAAAGAAGCAAATGCTGCCAATTTATTGAACTATTTTTACAATGTCTCTCAATAAACTTTTGCTACTGGCTTGATTATATATTCTTCACATTCTTTTTGAGTTTTTTCCCCAACATATTTATTATTTACTGTTGTTGCAAGAATGAAAGAAACAGTTTTTTCATTACATTTTCTACTTTTTAATGGACTGGGTTTTCCTTGCATTTTCACACACAAACACATAACAAAATAATTTTGGTTTTTAATCTGGCTAACTTTACAAATGCCATATCTAAAAGTATTTGGTTGGATTTTCAAATTTTTAAATAAATGTATATTGTCTGCAAATAAAAATTTTAAAGGATTGAAAACGTCAAGGGTGATGTTCATATAGAGCAACTGCTACTTGGTGTCTAAATTGTAAATTAAAAACATTTTGTAGCATAGTTGAAATATGCATAGCCTATGATCTAGTAACTGCAGCAATCAGCCTGGGAAAAAAATCAAGTGCATATGCATCAGGATATAAGTAAAGAATACTTATACCAGCATTATTGATAACAGTACCAAACACGAAATGACGTAAAATCCCTTAAAATGGCGTAAACAAATAAGTTGTTGTCTAGGCTTATAATAGGGTTGTTAATAACAAGATGTAAGAAGCACAATAAATGCACAAACATAGTAGTGAGTAAGAGAAACTCAACTCAAAAGAAAACCAACCATTTGTATAAGTGTATACAAATTTAAAAAATGGGCCAACCTAACTGGAGACATTTTGCTTGGCAACCTAGAGAGCTCCTGTGAAGCTTCAGGACCACAATGGAGAGTCTGTCTCCAGCTTGAGGGAAGAGCGTGTCTTCCCACCTTCCAGCTGCGGCCTCGCTCTCGCCCTCTCTCAGCACCTGAGGCTGACTCTGCCCAGGCTGGGGTTGCCCTGTGCTCACAGCCAATAGCTGATGGGCCCAGAGCCGCTCCTCAGGCCTCCCACCTGGTGTGGAGAGGGACAATATGCAGAGAGATCTAAGTGCCCCTGGTTGCAGTCTTCTTTCTTCCCTTTTCTCACACCCTGGACATCTTGTCACAGGCCTTGGATAGACTCATTGTGCACTTTTTTTCTAGCTCACTTCAGAATGCAGCTGGAACTAGGTACTTGGCTGAAGGCCTCTCTGCCTAGCTCTCCTAACTCCTCCAGAACATACCCAACCAGAGGATCCCACACTGTGCTCCCCTGTCACTCTCAGAATGCGCCCATCAGAGGGTCGATGGCCCAGGAACAGGCAGGAGCAGCCCAGGCCTTGTTGTCACTGTTTGCTGCCAGGACCCGCTGCTGCTGGAAACTCAGACCTGCCCTTTCAGAACATGCTCGTCTGCGTCAAGCCTGCGTTTACTTCAGATCCCAGGCCATTCTCTGAGCTGGACGTTAATCCTCAGAATCACTATCAGGGGTGCAGTGAGTCAGGCTAACCCAAGGTTGAGAAAATGGTTAAAAGGACAACACATTGACTGCAGCTGCTGAACAAGCCTCAGAGGCCGCCCTCAGCTGACATGTGAGCAAGTCCCACTGTGTGGGTTCTGGGTTAGTTTCCTGTCTCTGAGGCAGTTTCTGAATCTTCCTTAAAGTGAAACAGCCCAGAGCAAAGCCATCTACCTACTCAAATCCGACAAGTGACTTGAGTTTTGTTACATCATCAGAGATTGTGTAATGAACCACAGAAGGCAAAAATAGCAACGAAGTTGATGCAACAAGTGAAAAGGAAAGTAAATGCAAGCTGCCAAAACGGGATTTCAGGATCCAGCCTGAGAATCCCCTCTGGCCTGGCCTCCTGGCTGAGTTGAGTGCACAGAGCAGAGGATCGTCCTGACTGCCTGCCAGACGCCTGTGGCTTCCTGGCTGAAACTCTGAGCTCCTAAAGTCCAGGGAAAACAAAGAATCCAGTGAGGGTGGGGGTGAGTCCTTGTAGACAGCTGGCCTGTGTGCCAGGTAGGAATGTTTCCGTCTAGAACTCTGGGTATTGTTGCAACAGGCTTGGCCTCGTCATCCCGGTGAATGGCTATTTCCCCTCTCACCGAGTGGTGGGTGAGCTTCAGGAATCTGTCTCTGAACAGCTCTCTGGAAACTGCCTCATCTTCCTGAGCACAGAACCAGAACATCAGGAAATAATCTTCTAACCAGATTCAAACCCAAGGCGTTAATACGTAAGGATCACTTAGGAAGTGTCTGGTACCATTGTGAGCATGTGCTATAAATAAGGCAATTAATCTTACCACACTTTCAAGATAAGCCTTTATGATTATCTTAGTTTTGCAGTTAAGACATAATGCAGCAATTTATAACTAGGCAATCTATTTTTATGTATAAATGAAAAATCTCAAAGATCTATTTGCAAGGAAATATAAATAAATGAGAAACTGAAGTATATGAAAAATGGATATTTATGTGATATACATTAGTCCATATCTGTCCATATATACAAATTTATTAACTACATATGAAAATGTCTAGAAGGATACCCATTAAATTGTTAACAGTATAGGATTAGGATGCATCCTCCAAGAAGCCAAGGGTATGCATTCCTTTGTATGAGTTATTTAAAAGTTTAGCGATGATGTGTGTTTAATATATATAAATAAGCTTAAGAAACCCTTTTACTTCTTTAGAGTCACATGGCAGCTACCAGGTCTCACATCTTTTAGCTGTCTCTGCAATCCCCAGGCTGCCTTTTTCTTCTTGCCTCCATTTGAACAATTTAGGAAGACTCTCTTCTCAGGAGTGGCCAAGTGTAGAAAACTTACTCTCCCTTCCACATCCTACTCCAGGACCCTAGATTCCACATATGCAGATTGACGGCCTATGATGTATGTGCTGCTGCTGCTAAGTCGCTTCAGTCGTGTCCGACTCCGTGCGACCCCAAAGACGGCAGCCCACCAGGCTCCCGAGTAGCTGGGATTCTCCGGGCAAGAACAATGGAGTGGGTTGCCATTTCCTTCTCCAATGTATAAAAATGAAAAGTGAAAGTGAAGTCACTCATTGGTGTCCGACTCTTAGCGACCCCAAGGACTGCACCTACCAGGCTCCCCCATTACTGGGATTCTCCAGGCAAGAGTCCTGGAGTGGGTCGCCAGTGCCTTCTCCGCATGATGTATGTGGTTCTCCACTAATCCTTGAAGGCGCTCCGATTCTTACAGGCCCCAAGCAGGAAACTATGTCCATGACCTGGGCTTTTCTCCACTCATCTCCCTCCCACCTCTGATCTATGTCTCAAGAATCACATTCAATCCCTCCTCACATTGTCCATTGTTCTTTCTATGACCCAGGGTGGGTAACCCCATTCCCTTTTTATTCAGGTGACTTCAGTATAGGTTTATCTTGTAGGATCAGACTTTGGGTTAGATTTTATTCAAAGATATGTGCAAGTCAATTTGTTTTTTCAAATAACTTTTATTTTCTCAAGTGAAAAACAAGAGTAGTCATAAAAAATATAGTACAAAGCAAATATCTTATGAATGATAAAGATTTAAATGCTATGAACAGAGTAAATATTTCCAATAATTTAGATAAATAAATAAATATTACAACTTTTTAAGATATGAAAAATGAGTTCTTAAATCTGTTTTAAACAGTTATGGTAACAAAACATTTAACATACATTTAAATAATCCCATATATTAGCTATTACTTATATGTCATCTGACACAAAACTAGAGTTAAAGGTTGCACTTTGAGTCTTAGAAAATAGCCATTTAGTTGACGAGATGAACCGTTTTCACATTCAACACCTTCTTTATTTCCTGAGTTTTCCAATGAGCTCATTGGCAAAGACCAAGCACCTTCTGATTTCCACGCTAACAACCTCCCAGGCACAGTGGCTGTATTCTTTCTCTTTGAGATACACACTGATTCGCTGGAAGTAACTCTTCACAGCCAATCTGGAGTTCTCATTCCTTAGAGGTGATTGTTCCCGTGTCCTTCCCTCCCTCAGACACGTGTCCAGGTCCTCCAACTGCTGATCAAGTCCCACGAGGAATCTGTCCAGGAGGCTCTCGTCCCGACCTGCAGAAGAGCCCGTGGTGCTGAAGAGCTGGAAGGTCTGCTGGAGCAACTCGTGCACAACAGCTGTGGCTTCTGTCTTCTCAAGCCTGGTCCCGTGCACCAGGGTCTGAGGAAATCTGAAGTCAGTCCTGTCCCTCAGACAGGACACAATGGGCACTCTCTCCATCTGACTCCAACGTGTGAAACTTTCCAGATTGCCGTGGCTCGAAGGCAGCTCACAGCCCAGGGAGCACGTGGGGCTGGAGCAGAGCATCACCAGGGCCAGCAGCACAGTGACGGGGAGGGCCATTGGGATGCTGGGGGCTCACAGGACTGCCTGCAGGGGAGGTCTAGGCAAGTTCTGAGGGCTTGGGGTGATGGGTGGCTCTTAAAGAGTGAGTAGAGAAACTTTCATTTTTCTGGGTTTTTCCAAGTTTGCCCTTTCCTTTCTTTTCTACTCTTTGTAATGAAATCAATACAAGCGATAATTTTTGCCATGAGTGCCTAGGTGGGGGACATCAAATCATGCGTGCCACTGTGGTTGATAGCTACACAGCCGTATGTTGTGCTTTTTACACCTCCTTAGTTGTTCCTGGGAGAAGAGTCTCGTCAATGTCAGAGAAAGACAAAATATTCATACAAAACGTGGCTTTTCCAGGTCACCAAGAAATGCTCAGTACGGAAAGAGCTTATGAGAGAAGCTATTGATTTTTCTCATGTTTTCCTCATTTACCCTTTTCTCCCTTCTTTAAAAAATTTCAGTTGTGATTGTACCTTTACGATATAACCTGAGTAGGCCTTAAGCTCCCTGGAGACATTATAGGGAACAATATCACTGATATCATTTGTTTAAAATGAGTTATTTTGCAACTATAATTCACAAGGCACTTTTTAAGGTGCTGGTTGTCCTAAAACATTCATGTTTGCCTGGGTTTATTTCTCTTTCGCCTCTACCACTATGATATTTCACAGGATACTTTGCTTCAGTCTTTGTGAGATAATACAGATAATCTCATCTCCTTAAATATTTCCCTGGGAAGTGATAATCTACCATACACTCAGGGATACTGAGGTTGCAATTACATTCAATCCTTGTAATGGCATGTCTTTACCAATTCTATAAGGTACAGATAATTTGTAATTATATTAATGACAGAAATTTTTACATGCAACCTCTCAGCAAAGTGTTTTTAATAAACATGACAGTCGTCTTCACACCTTCCTTATGAGATAATTACTCTAATTATTGACATGTTTGCAAATAAGGAAACTGAAAACTCAGAGAGAGTACTTAACTTGCTAACAGTCAGGATTAACTGCATAAGTGGTACTTGAGCACTCTACTCTTCAGCCTCCACTTGATTCCTCATTAACCTTAAGCATTCTCCTTTAGCTACATTGTGCACAGTTGTAATTAAGTAATGCATCTAATTATGTAACATTTGACCGCCCTGATAGATTGTAAGCTCCCTAAAGGCAGTAATGGCACATGTGGGGAATCCAGGAAGGTGTCTGTCCCAGAGAAAGTGCACAGAGGGGTCTCTGTCCCAATGTTGTTGGTCACTAAGGCATGTCCAACCTGTCATCTATCTCTCAGAGTTTGCTAAAATTCATGTTCATTGAGTCGATCCAATGCAATCGAATCATCTCATCCTCTGTTGTCCCCTTCTTGTCCTGCCCTCAATCTTTCCCAGCATCAGGGTCTTTTCCAGAGAGTGGGCTCTTCCCATCAGGCGGCCCAAGTATCAGAGCTTCAGCTCTGTCCCAGGACTAGTTCTAAGAGAACTATACACACCAAAGTTTGAGTAGACCTAGTATTTGACGGCAATGGCACCCCACTCCAGTATTCTTGCCTGGAAAATCCCATGGATGGAGGAGCCTGGTAGGCTGCAGTCCATGGGGTCTCTAAGAGTCAGACACGACTGAGCGACTTCACTTTCACTTTTCACTTTCATGCATTGGACAAGGAAATGGCAACCCACTCCAGTGTTCTTGCCTGAGAATCCCAGGGACGGGGGAGCCTGGTGGGCTGCCGTCTATGGGGCTGTCACAGAGTCGGACACGACTGAAGCGTGCAGAAGTAGCAGCAGCAGTAGCAGTATTTGAAGACTGTCTCAGAAAATGATAATCTTCTGAAAACAAAGATAGTAAGAGTAAATCTAAATGGATTTTTTAACTTTCTGGATAATTTCTCAAAATATTCTCTCAGGTAGAAACAGAGACTCTCAGAGTTGTTGTGTAGTTGCCATAATTCGCCAGGCTCCTCTGTAGATCTCAACAAAACACCACTTGAAATATAGGATTGGAACTTATCAGGTGCAAAGGGAACTGTGTACTCAGCTGTCATCTACTGACTGTCCTGTCCCTGGAATGAGCGAATGGCACTTTTGTGACAATGACGAATAGGAACTGGAAAGGAAGACCTTACTAAGTCTTCCTCTAAAATAGGAAGCACATTGTCAGAGCAGACAGCTCGGTCCAGTGCATGAGACAGTGGACATGGGGGCAAGACTCCTGGGTTGATGTCACAGCTGCAGCCTGCACTGCCTGTGTGACCTTCGGCACTACGGTTGTCTCCTCTTATATGGAACTGATAATCATATAAGTTTCTCTGGATTTTTCTGAAGATTGTAGGACGTAACGTACTTCTGACAATGCTTGGACACATAAGATTTCAGTATCTGTTAGCTGTTCCCACGAGGCAGAAAATTCACACATCCAACTATGGAAACGGGATAGAATTTCCCTGAGATGACCTGCTTCCCTTCCCTTAATGCTCAGCTCACTGGTCAACATTATAACATCTAATCTCATCTCTTGCATGAACATGATGTGCTGTCCAAACACTACATCTAGTAGCTTCCAGCTAATAGCTGACCCCTCACACATGAATAAAATGACCGTCCAGTCTGTACCCCTGTCTCTTTTCAGGGTAAGTTAATAGGTTTACATCCTCAGAATCCATTAACATCCACGAAGAGTGAGAAATGTAAACAGACAAATAAAGATAAATAGACACTGGGAGTTAGCAAAGCCGTCCACTATCCTTTTAGGTAACACTGTGCCTAAGAGCCTGCTCCCCTCCCCTGGCTCTGTCTGCAGCTAAACTATTTCACATAAGCTATTCTGAAATCTGTCACTCTGTAGAGCTCTTCATCCCTGTTTGTGTAGTTAAGTGACATTTGTCATTTGGACAGAGAAGTCACTACAGTTTATTTATTACATCATTTACTTTACCTTTGTGGGTTACGTCTTCATTCACTGCTTACTTTTACTTTCTAGGAATATTCAATGAGTGGAAAGTTTTGATCTCTTGAAAAATCGCTGAGGAAATACATTAACTGTTCTATTCATTTACATTTTCTGTTCCTGTTTTTGCCATAAACCTCAAAGTGGAAATCGAAAAGATTGTAGGAGCATTAGCACAGCTTTTACAAACTGAAAGACAAATGTCAAAGAAGAGGTAGCAATATGAAAACTGCATAAAAGGAGCTAATAAAAAAGTGGGTTGCTTGGACATGGCAAGGACAATGGCCTGGGATAAAAAAGGGACATTCTAACCACTTGAACACTTGGACAGGAGCGGTGGTTACACTTTATTTTCATGAGAGTGACTTTGGAGGATTCATCATCTTGGTTATAGGCTTAGTTTGTAACCAGAAAGGGTTAATTTTGAATTTACACTGGATCTGCTTCTGTGACTTCAATTGTTTTTGTCCCAGAAATTCACATTTGGGAAGGCCAGAATCACAGATAGATATGACATCTTTGTTTGTTGACATGACATGAGATATTCCATTTCACACCACCCATGAAATGACTATCAGGAAGTGCAACTAACACATTTGCCTACCTGAGGCTTGCTGGCTGTTCTGGGAGATATTTTCAGGAATTAAACGTCCTTTACTTTGTTTCCTCACCTCCTCCCATGTCTGATTCATAAAAGAGTCTGACACCCAGGACCCCCACAAGATGGTTATTTTGAGGCACTAGGCTTTCCTCTTCTCAGTCAGCCAGTTCCCGAATAAAGTCCTTTCCTGCTCCCAACACCTCGTCTTGGATTCACTGATTTGCCCTGCTGCAAGCAGAGCAACTTGGACTCTGTAACAAGCTCAGCATTTGGATTGGCACATAATAAATGTTTAGTAATTTCCTCAATTATGGAGAGTAAATACAACCAAAATTGACAAATTAAAAGTTCTGCTGAGGAGAATAAGGTGAGATCCATGCATATAAAGCTCAGATATTTTTCACGTCTGATCAAGTCTTTCAAGAGGAATATGCAGAGGCAGCAAAAGAAGATTTGAAAAAGAAGTCTAACAAAGTTTCCTTAAAAGTTGGTCTTAGCATCAGGAAGAAAGATCCAATAGCTCTTAATATATCATTAGTTCCAAGTTACTGACATAATAAGCATTCCATGGAATTAGAACATCTACTTTTTTAATGAATACATTTTACTTCAATGTAAGGATACAGAAGAGCAGAAACTCATGACTGATTTCCAGGCTGTTGAAGTGAAAGGCAAGCCCAAAATGAGGTAGTACATATATCTGGGTAAACTCAGAATATGAACATTTTGGACTTAATATTTAAGAGGCACACAACAGAAGATCCTTAGATGAAATGAAGATGAAACAAAGCTCACAACCTCTCATCTCAATCGGAATGCTTCCTTGAGGAATTGACCAATGGTTCTTTATCTCCTCAATGATGATACTGATGATGCTTGTCTCCAACCCCATCTCTTCCTCTGAATCCATGAACTGCCTCAGAGCCTTGACCTGGAAGAGCAGGAGACCTTCACATTTGCATCAAATAAACACAATCTCTCTCTTTCCTGTCTGGGCTACAGGAAAGACTTCAGATTCCCTCTGGAGCAGGTGAGTGGCAGCCAGCTCCAGAGGCTCAGGCCTTCTCTGTGCTCCACGAGATGCTCCAGCAGAGCTTCAACCTCTTCCACACAGAGTGCTCCTCTGCTGCCTGGGACACAACCCTCCTGGAGCATCTCCACACTGGACTCCATCAGCAGCTGGACGACCTTGACGCCTGCCTGGGGCAGGTGATGGAAGAGGAAGACTCTGCCCTGGGAAGGACGGGCCCCACACTGGCCGTGAAGAGGTACTTCCAGGGCATCCATGTCTACCTGAAAGAGAACGAACACAGTGACTGGGGCTGGGAAACTGTCAGAGTGGAAATCATGAGGCGCTTTCTGTGTTAACTGGTTCCTAAGAAAACTCAGGAGTAAGAAGGAACCTGATTCTCAGTGACTCGTGTCCTAGCTCAGACTTTCATTTTCAGTCATTTCCAAAACTCTGATTTCTGCCTTAGCTATGAAATAGTTTGAGTGACATTTGATATTGGCATTAATATTGAGAATATCAATATCCATCTGCTTTTAGAATTAGAGGAAATATATCTGATGCCCTGCGGCTGAATGTTATGGAATAACATGTTTTTCTATGAATGTACCTCATTTATTGGAGAAGGGGACCGACAGTGTATTAATTTATTTACTTTTATGGTACTCACATTTATATGTTCTATTTATTACATGCATGCATGCTATGCATGCTAAGTCGCTTCAGTCATGTCCAACTCTATGCGACCCTAAGGATAGCAGCCCTCAGGCTCCTCTGTCCACAGGATTTTCCAGGCAAGAATACTGGGGGGGTTGCCATTTCCTTCTCCATTTTATTCCATAAGAATATAGAATTTTCTTTAATAAAAATGTACCTTTTATTTACTCATGAAATGTATTTGAAGACATGTTTCTTCCTCTTCCTTTTGAATCTTTTCCCAGAGGCCTAATGCTGTAAAACTACATATAGAAAGATGTTGTGCAGTGTGTTCCTTTATTTGCTGGCCTTGTGGAGAGTCTTGAGTATGAGAGGCAGAGGCCCTGACCTTACAGAGCTCACACTGGAGCAAGGACATTGCCA